>NW_028301618.1:5954772-6268181 GCF_987345545.1 Pholcus phalangioides
CACACCATCCACTCACCCTTGCTTTTCTACACAACGCAATGATTGGATTTCAAATTTATTGGCGCAAGGACCAATTTGGTCAAACTGCGCCATAACAATCGATCATGTCAGAAAAATAAAAACTATGCATGATAAAAAGCAACGTGAAATGTAAAACAATGACATGAATTGTAAAAACTATAATCTATAATTTGTTATGAAAACCAATGGCTTTAATGAATTTAAAAATGCGAGATGCATCGCAATGGTCAGATAAAATGTCACGAAGTACAACGCTATGATGGACGGAAATATGGGATGGCATGGGGGTATTGCCCCCTATCGTCAAAAGTGAGTCATCAGATTTGATTGGAACAAATAGAAAAGGTACTGGAGATTCTGCGACAGGAAATGAAAGGTACTTTTTTATGTGGCAATTCAAAATCTATCAGGTAAGAAATATGCAAACACAAGCCTATACTGGAAACGATAGAAAAATTAACTGTCACACACTAGACATCAGACAATTATATATTTACCGAACGATAAACTTTGCGACGAAAAATAAAAATTGGCTTCAGAGAAAAACCAAATAGAACAGCAGCGAGATTCAAACATGATTTTGAAGTTCCAAAAACAAAAACATCTCTTTCAAAAGTGTTTCTCATTTACTGCTCCTAATTTCATTTCAGTCAAAAAAACCAACTACTAATAATACCAACCACAAATATGAAATTTACATGTATGAAAAAAGCATTCAAAATTATGATGACATGTTCTGAAACTGTTCATAAAAAAGCTAGATAAATATAAAATTAACAATTTTTTTTTTATGTGTATTAATGTTGTACCCAGAACATACTCGCATCATCTTGTTCAAGTTTTACTAAATATGGATTGTCATTTTACATTGAACTGTTATACATCATGTCTTAAACTTCTTATATGTTTTTTTTTATAATTACACTGCGTGCTTGGCGGCGAAAAAATGTAATACAATGTCTTTTTGGCTTCCTGGAAGGACTTAGTGTCCCATAGTGTATATTCGTTATATGTGTATGTCTTTTTTTTTTCTTTTGTATTCCTTTTCGTGTGTTATAGTATTTATGTAATGTGTATGTGATTACAATAAAAAAAAATAAGTATATTCATGTCACATATTTGTCATGTCTTTTTTGATTCTCTGCAGTTTGAAGAAAGCGCCTCAATACTTGTCCGACTCTGTTCTAATGTCAAATTTGATTGGGCCTTTACTACCTCGTGATCTATGACGTAAAATCAGGATTTTCTTCCTCGTAACCTTTTGCATGTGGCTTTGGCCAACACCTTCTAGAGCAGTGATTCCCAACGTGGGCGATGGAATGTTCGGATTTAACATAGGATCCTATGGGTTAGATTGCGTTGGTGGGCGATGGGAGAAAAATTTTCTGAAGAAGGGGGGCGATGGGACAAAAAAGGTTGGGAAACCTATGTTCTAGAGCATAGTCTCCCAAACTTTTTGTTCCATCGCCCCCTTCATCAGAAATTTTTTCCTCACATCGCTCCCTTGGACCATTCCATCGCCCACTTTCGGCTTTAGAAGGTATTGCTTTGACGCTATGTATTTGTTTTTTTTCCCGCGCTTGTTACTTTTCTCTCTTATTTTTTATGTGCTCGCTTGTAGTTTCTCGCTTTTTCATCTTTTAAATTTCATCCTTCTTTTTTTTTATTTAATTTTTCAAAAGGCCCTTTTTAGGGACAAATTCCTTTCTTGGGGCGTATATTTGTTGATTTTTTTTTCCCGTTGCTGTTGATTTATTTATCCTTACTCAGGTCTTGAAAAAAAAAAAAGGATTACAAATGCTCAATTTGTTACGCGGAATTTTATTTTAAGCGTTACTTGTGTGAGTGGTCGCATGTCCGGGGTTCATGGATTAAAAACGACAAATGATAATGCGGGGAGTAAGTTTTGCTTCCCACAGAGTGGTCTAAATGAACATCAGAGGGAAATCCACGAAGTGAAGAAACTCACTGTTCAGTGCAAAGACGATTGCAAGGAGAAATTCCGGACTGTGTGCCAACTCAGAGATCATTTGAGCGATAGTCATGATTTTGGAAATATTGGAAACTGCCATTAATTTGGAGTTCAAAGAGTATTCAGGTACGTATAGGTATATACCTTATATGCTACTATATTGTTTTTGTATTTAGAAAACTCCTGCTTTAATGTTATTGAGATATTGCTTAAAGATGACTCCTAGTATTGAATACGAGAGGAGAAAAATTTTATATTGAGAATATTTGCAAGGATTATAAATCCCAGGCGTCATGGTGATTAAAAAACTCACATAATCGTGCCCCCCCCCCTCAGACTTCCAAGGCTACTCCCGCCTATGCTGAAAATCATTGGTGAAAATATTTACGAAATGTTTCAGTCATACTTAAATTATGTTACATTCGGGCCCATTCTCTCAGTGACATCGGTAGGGCGAGGTTGTGATGGTGTGAAGCTTTTCTGGTGTACGAACGGCAGCTGTAAGCACGACGGAGGCGTTCATCAAGATCGACACAGCTATACTGGTTGCTTTTCTAGGATCATCGACGCATCGCGGATGTATCCTTTTGATTTTCCAACCGTTGCTGTAAGTGGTGAGTCTTCTCTTGATTTTGCCGGACAGTTAGTGCGCTTGTGTTATGGAAGATGACGACTTGCATTCAAGCACCCTTATTCCACATGTTATTGAATCGCATTTAAAGATTTGCCGGGCCGCGATATTAAAAAGGTTGAGAACCACTGCTATAGAACATGCCTGGGACGCTCTTGGCATCTTCTTCCGAGAACCATCCCAGAACTGAAAACTGCGTTGCTGCAGGAGTGGGACCGATTGCCACAGGGACTCCTCAACTGCCTCGTGTCCGCCGTCGCGCTGTACCCCATATTAGACGCATTTTCGGTTCGATCTTGCAACGTGGATTTTGGACATTCCTGACAATCATACGTGCGCTGTGACTTTTGTATGGTACATTTCTTTCTTATAACTGCAGGGATGGGATTATTGCGACATAACGTTGATTTTCCGAGAAATTTTGGCGCAGACCTTTGGCCCACGTACCAGATGTGGCTTGTATCTCTCAATCCTAATTCTTTAAAAATTAACTAACGGCCGGAGCAACTGTTAAAGCGTCAGTTATTTGAAAAACGGTATTCTCCGTACCTAAACGCCCGGTTAAATGCCGTTCTAACCGTCAAATTTTAACCCGAGCTACTTGGCCGGTTAAAATAACCAGCTTCGGTTAGCGCATGTGTATTTGTGCTTGGAAAATTCATTTTCCCTCTGAAAACATGGCGGACAGTGATCTTGAATGTTTGGAAGACTTGGAGGAAAATCGAGGATCATTTATGAAGATAGGGGGGTTGTGATTTGGATGAATTATCTGGCGAAGATTTTCATGCCAGATACTGGATAACTCCTATCACCGCAGAGAGGGATTCTCTCCCTAGTCGGAGAAAATTTACAGTCCAGCAACAACTTCCTCTTGCTTTGCGGTTTTATGCCACAGGGTCATTTCAGCTAACACTAACTTGACAAAGGAATACGTCAAGTTGCCTTCTACAGAAGAGCGACGAGAGGTAAGAACATATTTTACAGTTTGAAATAAAATAAATCTGGTTCGGTAGAATTCTCTATTGGACTTGATAGAGATAATAAAAATAACCAAGAATAACATGGTCTGTGATTGTTCCATTCATGAGATTTTCCCCAGGTGCATAGCCCTCATGTAATGAGAACAAAATTTGGGGGGAAAAAAATTTTTCAGTTTCAACATCATACAAGTATGATGGCATACTGGTCTGCTGGAATATCGGGAAAACTCCTGAATTTTGAGCATTGGTTTTTCTTTTATTACGACAGTCATAATTGTCCGTACACTGTGTTTTAAGAAATATTCTGAACTCAGGTTCGAAAAAAGGGGTCTCGTGATTCTAAAAATGTTACTTTTCTTGTCGTTATTTTTTACTGATACAGAGTTGATGTATCAGTACTAGCCTATCTTAAACATTGATATGGTCATGGTGTCTAAGTAATTGTCTAAGTTTCATGTAGCCTAGTTAATTTATATATTACTACTTATATATAAGTAGTTATAACTACTTATAATTTTCCAGATGCAGATATCCTTGAAGAAATCAATTGCAATGGAACAAAATATCAAACCTGAAGATGGTTATTGTACAGTCTGCAATGTTACAATCAGTTGTAAGCAACATAATGTGACTGCAATCAAAAGACGTGTTGTATTGTGATGTGAAAAGAGATTCCAAAGGACGTTTGAAGTCAACTAATCAGCCTCTTCTAAATTTTTAAGGGAAGAAAAATCGAATGATTAATTATTCTTAATCTGCGCTTGGAATCGGTTTTTTCCACGAACACAAAAGGAATTCTTCCTTGCAGTTTGGAACCAATCGAGCTTTTGTTTTTTCTTGTCTATTTCGCGATAGTCATTTTCGAATCAGATCATGGCGTGCACGGAAGAAGATTGTTGCACGATCCGAGCGTTCAGGTGTTTCGCGGTCTAGTGGGAAAATGTATTTGTGGGCTGTAACAAATGAAAGGCTGACGTGACTCTCTATCCTAGAATCCTGGACGTTCGTCATTTTTTTTCAGTTTCGTAGAATCAAAGTAGGAACCTCGTGAAAAGTCTACGATTGGGGATTCTTTCAAAAAGCCTCCAGTCGAAGCTCGTGACGTCACTGAATATACTGCAAAAAGGTAAAGATCGCATACGTCGGCCTGCAATATCTACAGGTAATACAATGACTGCAGGTGAAATGGGCTACTTAGTGACGTCAAAGCAGACTACGATCAAAAATTTCTTCAAATCATCACAGGACTGAACTTTTCGAATATTTTGTAACTGTTAAGTTAAAAACTGTTTTACAACAAAACAGAAAAAATGAAGTTCGTAATGTGTAAAATTATAAGACATTGCGTGTGAAGTTCGTAATGTGTAAAATTATAAGACATTGCGTGAGAAACCGCGGCTCAGCAAAGTGTAGAGTCGAAATTAGTATTCGCCGTATCTAGACGCGTGGTTCACGCGTCAAAATTCAACTTTACTCCCCCAAATTTCGTTGAGGAGTGAAAATATACTCCTCCAAATTATAATTTTGTTTAAACAGTTAATTCTCACTGATAAAAAAAATACCCGGACTGGCCAAATGTCCAAAAATTTACATATCAAGTCGGGCATGTGACATGAAATAATGCATATCTGAATCGATTTTACGTGCCCGCAAATATATTACTATTGGATTTACTTATTTCATTGGTTTCCAGATGCCCCCAAGGGCGGTTCGGGGGTAGCTATCTTCCATTACTTATTTTATTGTGCTATCTTGTGCGTTATTTTTAACGTCTGACTGACTGAGGTAGATGCATTTTCTCAGAGTATACCGTGTCTTTAGACTCCCATAAGCTTCCATTTCACGACATACCATTAGAAAACTGTTCTCTCACTGAACCGTAAAATTCTTAAGGCCGTCCCTGACTGTCGTTAAAACGGACTTTTATTGTATAAGAAAATGTGGAGGCATCGTTTTTTTTTTTCATATTCACTGATGCTAAAAAAGTTGGAGTTTGTTTTCCCCCAATCCATTCTTTTTTCGTTGTAGTGTTAATTCCTATGAAATTATGTGACGCCCTTCTTTATCAATGTTACATAATATCTCGGCGTTTGCGCAACACTTCGGCTCGATTTCTACTCCTCTCGGGTCATGGCCGCAGTTACTGACAAAAATTAAGTTGGGTTTTTCCCAGTGCAGATGCGTATCAAAGACATAACATTACACGGGGGAAAGGAAGGCAGAAAATTTCTTTGAGAGAAATTTCGAAAATTACATTTGAATTTCTGTTCGCCTCCTCCACCTTTATGTTAGTTTATGATTTCTCAGCCGATTTCCATGCTCTAACCGATTCGTGATCAACAAAGTTTTATGAACCAATGAATTTAATTTCATTAAACAATGCAACGCATAAAGGTGCAAGAAATGTGATACTGCCCGTCTGTCAATTTTTAATCCCGATATAACGGTATTCTAGGGACCAAGAAAAAAATTTCGAATCAAGGGGCAGCATTATAATCACGTGCCACCAAATATATGGGATCCGGACATTTCACTTGCCCTCACCGCATGAATGACTGTTAATTTCCCTTTTCCATAGAATTTGCCTGTTGTATCACAGCCAGTGAAACTGCAAACCAGGCCGTGCATCAACTAATTCGACCCTTAAGTGGTTCAAAGGCATTTTTTTTAGGCCCATGCGTTAAGACTGCATTGACCCTGGATCAGAAAGTGTCTGTTAACGAAGGTTCTACAATTGTCGCGTTTCTATCTGTAATATAAAATCACAAACTCGAAAAGGACCCATTTCAATGCAACGGAAATTGGTTACGATTTTGGGTCAAGTTTTCATTTAACTCCTGAATATATCGAGAACCGTTTAACCCATCGGGATCAAGTTTTGTGTATGTGCCAAGAGGTGTGTATATATATATATATATATATCAACAGAGGTTCGAGTACCCAGGGCGGAGCATTGAGCAGATGACTTCGCTACGGCTCACCAAATCAAAGACACTGGGCAACAGTCGCCAAGTGCGGGTCGATGTTTTTGACTCTAGAGACCGGAACAGAATGCTCATTCAACATGTGTGTAATTTGTTTGAAGCCAATGTTTTATATCATAAAAGAAAATTGTTGTAAAAAATATACACACACACATTAAACACAGCAAAAAGATCGTGTTATCTATGATACAAAAAAGCATTGCCGAACCTCCATGAGGAAGGTTTGGTTTCGAGGGCCGTTGAATCTCATGCTTTTCATTGCATTATTATGCTGTATTGCTTATAGTAATGCAGCGGTTATTGCTTATTATAGTACATTGTTTATGCATTGCGTATTGCTATGTAATACCTAATTACGTAATGTTGTGCATCGTATGCTATATTTTGTGGTGCACTGTATATAGTAGTGCATTGCTTATAGTGATGTAATGCTGATATTCCCTGCTGTATTGTAATGCAATGCATATTATGGTTTACTGCGGATATGGCGCATTGCTTATTTTGTTGTAGTGCCGATGGTGGGGACTCTAGTTTTCTCTTATGTGATATAAGCGACGGGTTCAGCATAATTATAAAATTGGTGCTAGCTTACCTGAGATGAAATCAAAGCCACTGCTTCAGGATGATTGAGTCTCAGGCCTCTCGCCAAGCGCTTCTGAGCAACAAATCCAGCCTGATGTAAAAGTAGCCCTTCAAGTTCTCTTGGTGACAATCTCATTCTGATTTTATATTAGTCTTAAAATTGAGAAACAACTAAAATATAAATTCGTTATTTTATGTGAAATGAGATCACAATTACTTGAAATGACTTCTTTTGACTGACCTCGGGTTGGAAAGCAATTCCTTCCTCGTCACTAACTTCGGACATTAACCCAGGAACTGTACATAACCATCGCGAATGAGTTGGACGAAATTTGAGAAATCGCACACTTGAAAAAGAAAAGATCTTGAAATAGATAGTGAGCATATTAATAAAATCATCACCTCGTTCAAGTTATCAAGGAAAATATAAACTTTGACCTCTTTCAGCAGAAAACATAAAATAAAGAAAATGAAAACCCATCCGTAATTCTTTCTGGCGCTGCAGTAGTTTTCGAAACTCAATTTTTTTTTCATTGATTAACAGATATCGCTAACGAAGATTTGCCAGAAAAAATAAGAGAAAGAAACAACCATTAATCCAAATCTGGTGATATCACTATAGAGGCGGGGTCCAAAGCTAGAATCCTCGGGTAGATTTCAGGGGAGTAAGAACGTGAGCTCGGAAGGGAAAAAATAACTAATTAGAGACAGGCATTTTTTTTTTAAAGTGAAGTTACTTTAGCGAGACAAGCCCGGATTAAATGCACTAAAAAATCCACAAGATATGTTCAAATACATGCTTTCTATTTCTTAGTTTCATTTACAAAAAAAAAATATTTCCACATGTATATCTGTATAGGGTGATTCAAAACTCAACGTACAAACTTTTAGGGGAGGTAGAAAACAGAATCACATAGGAATGTACGACCGGAGATGCTAGAGGAATGACACTTAGGTAGAAAAACTCTTTATTTAGCGATACTTTACACGAAGACAGTACGTGTACACGTCAAGTTTCAACAATTCTTAAAATCCAGTTATGCACAATTTTTTGTTTTCTACTGCTCCTAAAAGTTTGTACGTTGTTTTGAATCATCCTGTATATATAACGGACTGACCGATTTATCATCACCGAGCCGAAACAGCTGAATCAATATTTATGAAAATTAGCGATAGTTTTATTTCATGACGTAGGCTCACTAAGAACGGATTTTTTGAAATTCCACCCATAAGGGGGATTCAAATGTTACATCAGATCCATTCACATATGCAATATGGGGGGGGGGGGGCTAGCACCCACTTTACGGCTATTTTTCCTCTCGTAGGGAAAGAAATGGGAGAAGGCGTAGCCCCTTCACTTGAGATAATTTAGAGGTCATAACCTCTTCTTCCCCATAATCCTTTGCGCGGCGAATTGAAAAAACTGTCGGCCATATTCGAATGAAAATATAAAATTTAGATGATTCATACGACTCAATTTTTTCCTTCGCTATAAGATCATCGTCTCGCCATTTATAAAAAGTATGCTTTAGAGGGAAAATTGGACGGAACTTACCGTCTACACGCTAGTATTACAGTTGAGTAATACGATTTATAACTGAAGTTAGTTGAGCCGGTTCCAAATAATTGCTTGATTCGAATATGCTTTCCGTCCAATGCACTCAAACAATTAGTAGATTCCAGTGAGCGCCATATCCTACGTGCCTTGATCGTGAAGTCAGCCCATCGGGCGGCCACAAGCTTCCACCGAGGAGGTCCCTCAGGAATGCAATGGTGTCGATCAAGGCACTTAACCCCTAGAGGAAAATGATTGCTCCCGTGTAGGTCCGGATCAACCGACCAGGATGGATGGATTTCAAATTTGTTGGCGCAAGGACCAATTTTGTCAAACTGCGCCAAAAAATTATAACATAAAAATTGTTCTTTGGTCATATTAAAAAAAATAAAACTGTCCATGATAAGAAGCAACGTGAAACGTAAAACAATGACATGAATTGCAAAACTATAATTTGTTATAAAAATCAATGGCCTTGATGAAGTGAAAGCGGTCGTAAAATGATGACGATGATGTGGACAAGTAAAAGCATGAGCAATGGTTAATGGACTTTCACAATGAGGGCACTCTGGTTGACTCTCTCGTAATAAAAGATATGATTGTGTGATACGACTGTGTCCTATGCGTAACCGGGCAAGCAGAACTTCCTTTCGGTTAGTCCTGCAGCTCGAACGCCAAGAGTCGCCATCTAGAGTCGTCATCGTCAGTCACCGTTTTCAGCGCTCTGTGCTTTTGTTGATTATTTAATAGTTTATACTAAAAAATTGTGCAATAAAATGTAGGTAATGTACGTAAGAATGTGTGAGGAGTATTCTGGTGTTTGTTTGAGGGAATCTGTCTACAAATTCAAAAGTTATTGCTGTTCCACCGTGGCGAAGTTTTAACGGTCACCGTTGGGTCTGAGTTGAAAGAAAGAGATTGGAAAGAGAAAAAACATTGGGTGAGTTTCATCGAAAATGAATAAATACGCCTCCGGATTTCATTTAAACATAATTGAAAAATAACTGTCAACATAGTAACTGTGCCTGTGTCTTCCCCCCCCCCTCTTCCAAAAAAGGAAAAAAAAAAAAACTTCTCGGCGACAACGATCATGGGCGACCTCTATGGTTGAAAATGTAAACAAAAGCTAAACTGCCAGTTGAGTTCAAAATTATATCAAATATAAATTGCTGTAATTAATAGAAGCCCAATGCAACATGTTCCTCTTGTTTTTTGCCCCTGGTATTATTGTCTGCCATACAATATTTTGGAAAATTTGTATTTGTGGTTATATCAATGATCTGCCCTAGCTAAAGTACAAAATTGTTGCCACCGACATTACTATCCTGAAAACTGTTGGCTCGATTTCATTTGTTCGTTTTGTAACGGTCTTTAATTAATTTGTACATTACTTTCATATCCTATAATTTTCTGTGTTTGCAGCTCAGTAATTTTTGTCAATTTCGCGGGTTACCGGGTTGGATGTGACATTTATATATTGGTGGTGAAGAAAAGCAAAAAATTTGCATACTAACTTATATGTATATATAGAATGATTGACATCCAATTTTACATTTCATAAATTGCAAAATTTGAAAAATTTATAAAAAAAAAAAAAGTGTTCTTCGTATATTTTTGAAACTATTTTTTTATTTAACCCACCTTCAAAGAAAATTATGAAAAACCACACAGAATTTGATGTCTCACTGGACTTGGATTGTAATTACAACGAGGCATCATTAGTAAAAATGGGGAGGAAGTCAAGGTATTATCTTAGATCCTACCTGCAACAACAGGTAATACAAGACTCAATGACGGAATATCTTGATAAAAGATCGACGGAGTGTTCCAATAGTTCCCGTATTGAAATGATGTCACCTACGTCGTCCATATTTGAAACCGAGACAACAGAAGGCTCTCTTAAAACAGAGACAACAGAAGGCTCTTTTAAAACAGAGACAACATCTGAGAAAAGGACCCACTTGCTGATGGTCAAAATTTCAATACCGACTCTATTATACACCCTGAACTGAAGATACAAGATGAAATTTCTGGGGTGGAAGCTCAAACTGATGAAAATGTTGATGATCACCTTTTGGACTCTCCAAGTTTTCTTGTATCAGATATATTCTCTGGTATTGTTGGACTTTCGAATGATCACCATTCTACTCCAAACAACAATGGAGAAATCACAACTTAATCATGGACATTATCACCGAGCTATCAATGGAAGAGAAAAGACATCATGTAGAATTAACTGATGCATATAAGCTCAATAATGAAGGAGGTACTAATGCACAGTCATCGTCCCCGGCATCGGTCTCCAACCACGTACCTTTGCAAGCGGAAATAGTAGCACAGACAACTGAGTCAGAGAAACAGAATACCAGATTGTTATTAGGATCACAGACATTTGTTTTTACTCCTACTGATGTCATTCCATCCAAATTCTACATGATCTCACCATTTGGAAACAATAATGATAAATACATTAATGATGGAAATAAGCTGGGAGGCGAAGATGATATTGATAAGTCAACGGAAAATTCAAATCCACGAGTTGTATCTGTCAAACAGGATCCAGAGAACGGCACCATTATTCGTGACCTTAAAAGTCCTGAAAAGTTCCTGAATACCAACAGGGCAAAAACTAAACAGAATCCAGATGACAAAGACAATAATGAACATACAAAGAAGAAAATCAGCAAAAAGACCAATAGACCTGCTGTTAAAGGTAAACTATCCGACCCATTGAAAAGAAAACCAACAAATTCTAATGGGAGCAAAGAAAAAAATAAAAATGATCCCATAGCCTCCACATCACATGAGTACTCTGAACAAGACTGGATGGAAATCATTGCTACAGAGCGTTACAAGAATAATGTCTTGAACATCCAGGACATCTTCCAGGAGATCATACAAATCATAAGACATTCCACAGGCGAAGGCAAGACGTTTAAATTCGGAATTCCAACTCAAATGCGGAAAAAAGCGGAAAAATTGTTGGAAATTGTCAATTTATGGGCTCTTAGCTCCCATAATGATTTAAAAGATGCTTCTACTCAGACTTCGGACAATGTTGAGAAGAAAACAAATACTCCAGAAAAAAACTCTACAACTAGCGACACAACTTTGGCAACTAGGAAAGACAAGATGATACAAGTTCCATGTCCAAGAATTTCTTCTCCTTTAACACAAAAAACCAATTCGTTAACCTCACATAATGAAAACGAAGATGACAGTGCACCTTCATATGTCATTGTAGACGAGTTAGATTGTAATACCTTGCCCTTTCAAAAAGTCACTTATAGGAGGAACCAAAAGAATCTAAAACAACGAATACATACAGTATTATTATACAAAAATAAAAAATCCAACTCGAAACAATTTGATACCACCGGTCCAATTATAATAAAGAAATTTGAAAACAATATCCATGCCATCAGACATATAAAAAATGGCACGGCAATTGACTGCTATACCATTCAGGATTGTCTCAAAATAAGAAAATTTATTCTCAACAATCACTTATTGAGACAAACAATATATGTCATTTGTCCGGAGAAGAATATTTCTGGTCACCCACAACATTGGACTCATGATAAAAAGATTTTCCAGGAAAAGAATCCTCGACTCATCTCACAACCTAAGAATTTCTCTACATACCTTCAGAATAACCCAAACCCTGTGAATAATCACCCGCCAATTTTCAGGTTTGGATCTGGTAGTGTATTGTATAATCGCCAACAAAATGCAAGTTTGGCCAAGCAGCGAACAGGATGGAATCGCACTACAAATTTTCGCAATATGGACATAAACAGAACTCGACTAACTTTCAACATCCTTGATCATGGTGACATCAATAGAGTCGTACATGATTTGGAAGAAAAACTGACATACAGTAACCTGCATGAATACATTATTAAAACAGATGCAAATGGAAATCAACTCGTACTGACTTGCACAGATCCATTAGCAGCGAAAATTATAAGTTCGGAGGTGACCAATAACTTCAAACTTAAATTTCACTTAGAAATAACCAGCGACATAAGATATAAATTTTAGAAAAAAGAAGGGCACGCATCATCGAAATCAGTGTGTCTAAAAACGCAATTTCACTGAATTCACATTAATCCTGAATAAAAAACAATTTCAAGCTAAAATTTATCTACTGCACACTAAAACTATGTCTCAGCAAAGTCTTAAGGGGCCCATCAAACTTTTACAGTATAACGCTGACCGTGCACTGGACACAACCGAATCGTTCGTAACAATGGCCGGAAAAGAAGGAATTGATTTCATAATGCTGCAAGAGCCGTGCACCAAAAACGGACAACTGCACGGTCTTCCACCGCACTGGAATAGATGGTCATCCACCAACAATAAAGCTGCAATAGTATGTACAAATTCCAACATTCATCCAGCCACAGTATGCAATACAACTTCCACCACAGCTGTTAGAGTATGTCTGAATAACAGTGATCTCATTATCATCTCGGCATACTCTTCTCCGTACGAAAACTTATCTTCTACAATTGATGAAATTGAAAGAACAATAAAGAGCAACAAAAATATACCTATATTGATTGGATCGGATCTGAATGGTCATCACTCGTTATGGGGCTACAGAGATGAAGATTCCAGAGGAAGAACAATTTTACAATTTCTACAAAAGAATCATCTCATACTACTCAATCAAGATCTACAAACTCCAACGTATGTGCACGGAAAGTCTAAGGGATGGCCTGATCTTGGATTGGATTGGATTTTCAATTTATGGGCGCAAGGACCAATTTGGTCAAACTGCGCCAAAGCAAGACATAAAAATAAGAAAGATGTCCTTTTGTCATGTCAAAAAACTAAAACATAAAAAGGAACATGAAACGTAAAACAATGACATAAATTGTAAAAACTATAATTTGTCATATAAACCAATGGCTTTGATGAATTTAAAAATGCGAGATGCATCGCTATTGTCATTTAAAATGTCATGAAGTGAAAGATGACTCTGACCAAAAGCGGCCGTAAAATGATGACGATGATATGAACAAGTAAAAGCATGAGCAATGGTCAATGGACTTTGACAATGAGGGCACTCTGGTTGACTCTCTCGTAATAACAAATATGATTGTGTGAGGCGACTGTGTCCTATGCGCAACCGGGCAAGCAGAACTTCCTCCTTTCTGTTAGTTCTGCAGCTCGAACGCCAATGGCCAAGTGTGGGCTTGATGGCATGAAGTTTATTATTTATCTGAAGGTTCCAATGATCCTGCCAGCGGTGATGCATCACTTCCCGGAGGATTGAGAAGTGGTCACTGGCAGGTACCAAAAGGTTATTGTCAATGTTAGTTGTTGTTCGAGCTGCGGTGTCTGCTTTTTCGTTGCCCGGTATTCCTACATGACCTGGTACCCAGTATAATTTTACTGTGGTACCATGATGAATGAGGTAATGCAGTTCATGAAAAATGGCATGAATGAATGGATGAGTGTGAAACGTACAGGAACACAGTGCTTATAACGCGCTGAGAGAGTCACTATAAATGATGCATCGTCGGTGGCGTTTGAGTCGTATATGACGTAGAGCCTGAAGGATTGCGTACAGTTCTGCCGAATAAATAGAGAATGTGTCTGGAAGTTTGAAAGATGTCTCCTCACAGCAGATGTAGGCACAACCGACATGGCCAGGGCTCTTGGAGCCGTCGGTATATATGGGGAAGTACCTGTTGTACCTACCCCTGTGCCTAAAGAATATCTGTCGATATATGACATCTGCTGTGGTGGCTCTAGGGTATAATGATAATGAAAGAGAGACATCTGGCAGAGACTGCTCCCATGGTGCCAGTTGCCAAGCAACTGGGGCCACACGACTGATGTCTAATTCTAGTTCTTCCACAAGTGCCCTCATACGAAGACCGTAAGATGGAACACATGAAGGTCGAGCAGCAAAAAGTCTATGAAATGAGGGATTAAAAGTGACACGATGAAGTGGATGACCTGGTAAAGACTTCATTTTGATATAATATATCAAAGAAAGTTGTTGGCGTATTGATGTCAGTGATGGCTCGTTGCATTCGACATACAGGCTCTCCATTGGAGACGTCCGGAATGCTCCAGAACAAATCCGCAGGGCGAGATGGTGGACTGGGTCGAGCACACTCAGATAGCTCCGAGGTGCCGACCCGTATACAATGGAGCCGTAGTCGAGCTTCGATCTTATTAAAGCTTTATATAAGTGAAGGAGCGACTTACGGTCAGCTCCCCACGATGTAGAAGAGATGACCTTCAAGAGGTTCATCGTCTTCATGCAACGAGCTCTTAATTGCGCAATTTGAGGTTTAAATGTAAGTTTCTTGTCAAATGAAATGCCGAGGAATTTTGTATTCTCTACAATAGGTATTTGACTATTATTTAAAAATAATTGTGGGTCATCATGAAGCTCACGACGCCGGCAAAAATGCACAGCGACGGTTTTGTCAGCGGAGAAAGAGAAACCGTTATCATGAGCCCACTTGCTGATCTTGTTGAGAGCAGTTTGTAATTGTCTCTCGGCTGACCTCATATTCACTGATTGATATGATATTAACAGATCATCCACGTAAAGTGCGCCAGTGACTGACAACGGGAGTTGGTTCAACACCCCGTTGAGTCTCAAAATAAAAAGTGTCACACTTAAAATGCTACCTTGAGGTACACCTTGTTCTTGAATTTGGGGAGCTGATAATGTGCTTCCGATCCGTACCTGGAAGATGCGGCGAGCAAGAAAGTTCTTAATGAAAATGGGCAAGTTGCCCCGCAAGCCGCTATTATAGAGGTCGGAAAGAATTCCGTGCCTCCATGTACGATCGTAGGCCGTTTCTATATCGAAAAATATAGCTATCATATGCTCCCTCTTTACGAATGCTTGTCTTATTGATGTCTCAAGGCGTAACATATTGCATGTTGTGGACCTGAACCGTCTAAAGCCGCTTTGATGTTTCGATAAAATATTGTTAACCTCAAGGTAGTGCATAAGGCGATAGTTGACCATGCGTTCCATGAGCTTACATAAACAACTGGTCAAAGCAATGGGTCGGTAACTGTTAGGTTGCTGAGGATTTTTGCCAGGCTTCGGGAATGCAAGAACAATGGCTGCTCGCCAGGTGTCAGGAAATGAATGACTGACCCAGATCCGATTAAATAATATGAGTAAATGTGACAGTGATTCTGGTGATAGATGCCGAATCATGGAATAATGAATGGCATCCGGCCCTACAGCTGAGTCAGGACTTCGCTGCAAGGCCGTCGTCAGTTCATGAAGGGTGAACAAGGAATTGTATCCCTCCGGTGTAAAAGGCCGGAAGGTGTACGATGTACGTTCGGCCGATGATTTAATGGGATGAAACGATGGGGGATAATTCGCATCACTGGAGACAGTGGCGAAATGGGCGGCGATGGTATCCGCAATATCCCTCACATTGCTGATGATAGTGCCATTGGTGTTTAAAATAGTGATGGGATGAGACTGATAATGACCATTGATTTTTCGGATCCGGTCCCAAATGACTTTAGATGAAGTAGATGAATTGATTCCCGTGGTAAACTTTTGCCAGGACTCGCGTTGAACCTGGCGCCTGGTTCTTCTTGCTATCGCCTTTGCTTCTAAAAATGCCAACTTGTTGTCATGGGTAGGATACCGCCGGAACCTACTCCATGCTTTCTTTTGTGCTTTAATCGTGAGATTACATTCGTGGTTCCACCAAGGTTTAGGAAATTTAGGAAGTTTCGAGGAGACTTTGGGTATTGTTTCTTTGGCTGCTGAGATCATACAACTGGTCACAAGGTCGACACAGTGGTCGACGTCGGGTTGCGAAACCATATCCTCCGTGATTTCTGCCTTGACCGTGAAGTCTGCCCATCGGGCGGCCACAAGCTTCCACCGAGGAGGACCCTCAGGTATGCTATGGCTTCGATCAAGGCACTTAACCACTAGAGGAAAATGATTGCTCCCGTGGAGGTCCGGATCAACCGACCAGGACCAGTTCGGCAAGAGTGTGGGTGAACATAACGATAGATCTATTGCAGTGAAACTATTGTTTGGGGCATGGAAATGAGTGAAACTGCCATCATTCATGATGGCGAGGTCCATGTCTTCTAACAGCCGTTCAACCATTTCGCCACGTGGGGTGTTGCTGTTAGAACCCCAAATCATGTTATGTGCATTGAAGTCTCCAAGAAGAAAAAATGGTGGAGGTAATTGATCAATCAGATCTTCTAGATCTCTCTGTAAGATGGTGTCATTTGGTGGCAAATAAATGGAACAGATGGTAACCCTTAGGCCTGTAGAGATTTCCACCGCGATGGCTTGCAGGTTCGTGCGCAGCGTTAAAACGCGCGACGACACGTGATGTGGAACCAGCAGAGCAACACCGCGGCAAGCTCTGCTCCCGTCATCGTAATCAATACGGAACAAGGAATGTCGCCTGATGTTCCATGTCTCCGAGGGCTTCGTAAAAGTTTCCTGGAGTGCCACGCAAACAGGATGATAACGATTGATCAAATCCTTGAGATCTTCATAATTGGATCTAAGACCACGAATGTTCCATTGAATTATGTTGGCCATAAATTAAGTAGAATTAGACGGTTCAAGATCTTTAAATTTATTCCGGTCTAGTTTACGGCGAGTAGTACCGGAATTTGATCTATTGTCAAGGTCCATGTCACCAATTGATTTGTCATCAAGAAGTGACACATTCTTCATGGATGGACATTTCAGCGCTCTCTGTACAGCTTTTCGTGAATATCCGGTCTTGAATGGTTTCTTTTTTGATTTGTTTGCAGAGTTGATTTTTGGTTTAGTATCTGTAGTTATTTTGAATGTGTTAGCCGTTGCTTTTCCCGCTTCTTCTTCGGAGGTAGTGGACTCCCTCCGGAATCCAGCGGAGCAACAGCAGCCACAACTATTGCACGGTTGGTTAGATGATGATGTTTGAGTTGATGTGTCAGCTATTGGTTCAGTCTGAGTTGTTACAGATGCTTTGGTGACAGTGTTAGTCTTATTAGCTGACGATGGATTTGCTACCATATTAGAGTATGATCTAGTACCTATTGGAGTTTGGTTAGAGGTTATACGACGGCGTGCTTCGATATATGAGATGTTGTTAAGGACCTTGATCTTCTGGATCTCTTTTTCTTCATTCCATTTCGGACACTTTCTGTCAAATGCGGGGTGAATGTCACCGCAATTGACGCACTTGAATGATGTTGAAGTGCAGTTGTCCGAAATGTGGTCCTTCTCACCGCATTTTGCGCAGGTGGGTTGACTTCGGCACGCCGTTCGTGAGTGACCGAATTTCTGGCAGTTAAAGCATCTAACAGGGTTAGGAATGTATGGGCGGATTTTGAGGCTATAATAGCCTATCTTCATATCTTTCGGCAATGTCGGTGATGAGAATGTCAGGATTATATTACGTGATGGAGCTGGATTGCCATCTTTGCGGCTCATGATATGCTTGGCAGATGTTACGCCTTGAGACGCCAGCTCTTCTGTTAGTAGTTCTTCATCCATGTTAATCAAGTTAGTATCTGAAATGACACCACGTGAATAATTCAACGTGGGATGAATTTTTGCTGTTATGGGAATATTCCCAAGAGATGTGAGCTTTTGAATAAGTTCGGATTGTTTCGGTGTGTTAGTTTCAATTAGAACGTCTCCTGAACGAAGAGCCTTCACTGATTTTAATGTGCCTATTGCGCCGTAGAGAGCTTTGTCTATTAAGAATGGTGATGCTTTGGCCAGAGGTTTATCGGTGTCAGTAGAATGCAAGAAGAAAAATGAAACAGTAGCAGCAGGTTCAGTGACAATTGTTTCGCTCATAGCTATACGTTGACGTTTTGGTGCATTTTTTCCCATTTTGGAGATAGTTTGTTCGGCCCCTACCGACCATGCCCACCATGGAGCCCTACGAGGGGACGCGCGCACGTAACTGATGAAGGTTAGTGGCAACGCCAGGTTAGGTAGGAACTATACACCACCGAAACAGGCGAGCAGACGCGTTCCAGATCCAAGAGCGACGTGAAGCAGCACCAAGAAACCTCACGAAGTCCGGCAGGCCCGGTCCCTCTACCTGCCCAGTAGTGTAACCCCTTCAGCCACCGAAGCGACCAGCCGATTGACCCAGACGGGGCTAATACAGGCCTCCCGTTTCGGCTGAATCCGAGGCCAAAGCTAGCGCATCAGGCTAACCAGGATCCCCATCTCCAGCCTTACGGGTCTCCACGCACGGCAAACACGCAGGTAGACAGCGTCCCGGATAGAGCATACGCTAGAAGCAATGCCCCATCCGGGAGGACCCCTCCCCGCCTGAGCGGGGCCCACAATGAGGGGTTGGACACAGAAGACAAACATGTACAGGACAAAACGAGACGCAAGACATGTACTGCAAGATGTGTAGAAATAAACGTGTAATTTGGGCTATTGAAGGTGAAGTATATGAGCACAAAAAGCGATGACAATGACGTGTGATAGATTTGGCGTTACCCAGAGTGCACCACGAGGAGGCCTATCACATTACACCCCTGGCCTGATCTTTCCTTCTGCAATTCTCCAACGCTTTCGGCTTCTACTTCGTGGGAAATAAGCGACAAAGACACCTTGGGCCAACACAAGTACATTCGAATCAGCATTTCTGAGAGCATTTGTGTTTCATCTTATCCTCGATATCACGTAACAGAGAGAAAATTAAGGTTGCTTTGCAAAAAGCTGCAAGAACCTCTGAACAATTTATTGAACGAGCTGAAACACCAAGATACATATAATAATCAAGGATCACTAACCTTAGTAGAGAAAATCTTGGATCTTTTAACGACTGCATGCAGTAATACTTTCACTTTAAAAGTTCCCAAAACTATTTCCAAATTATCATGGTGGAATGAACATTTGACTAAAGAAAAGCGGAAACTTCGTGCAATGGAAAGAAAAATAAATTACGTAAAAGAAGATGACAGACCAGGATATATACTAGAATTTAAGAAAAAGCGTGCTATTTTCAAGAAACTAATTAGAAGCACTAAGAAAAAACAATGGTATGAATATTGCAGCCGAATGAAAGAACCTTACGGGAATTGCTTTAAAACAACGAAGAACAACAAATATTTCCCGCCGCAGCTCCTTCATTTGCAAGAAAACCAAAAAATAGATATTGTGCAAGCAGCTGGACGTCAATTAAATCTTATTTATCCAGATCCGATCCGGAACACCGATCTCCAATCTCGTGACATTCCACTGCACACAAGAGATAAGACTATCACACACATGGAGATAACAAGAATCATTAACAAGTTAAACAATAGAAAGGCACCAGGTGTGGATGGAATTTGTAACAGAACTATCAAAAAACTTCATTGTCAGTTCCCTTCTCTATTCTATATCTTGTTCAATAAATGCCTGGACATTGGAACCTTTCCGGAACATTTCAAAAATGGCATGCTATTATTATTTCTGAAACAAGGGAGGAAGCCCGAAGACCTTGACTCTTACAGACCCATAACATTATTATCGAATGCTGGGAAGATATTTGAACGTATACTCATAAATAGAATGGATTATTTCTTAAACAAACAGAATTGGTTCCATCCGCTACAGTTTGGATTTAGAAAAGGGAAATCGACAACATGATGCAAGAATTGAAACGACAAAAAGAAAAGAGTAATTTCTCTGCTGTGATCCTTCTCGATATCAAGTCAGCATTCGATAATCTTCGCCATGAGCTCATATATAATAGGCTATCGTCAATTTCAACAATACCTGATAATTTACTTAAAAGCACTTTAAGTATTTTAGAAAAAAGAAGTATATCCATCATGACAGATAGAGGGCCTGCAACAAAGACACAGAAACAGGGATGCCCTCAGGGCTCCTGTAGTGGTCCTTTTTTTTGGAATGTTATTATTAACGACCTTCTCAAACATCAATGGCCAGACGATGTATGCCTACAAGCATATGCTGATGATATCATTCTTATAGTATCAAGCAACACATCAAAATCCATCAATGAAATTGCCACCCGATGTCTAAAAGAAATAGAAGAATGGCTTGAAATTAATCACCTGCAACTTCAAACGAACAAGATTGCATATTTCTGGCCTTATAGAAAGAAAGGACGCCTGAAAATCCAGCATGATAACCAACACATCAAAAGAACACGGAACTTTAAATATCTGGGAATCAATTTTGACGAAAAATTTAACTGGATCTACCACATTGACCAACAAGTACTTAAAGCTCATAAAACACTCCAGTCTTTCTATAGGATTGGGGGCAGCAAGTGGGGTATTAACAGGCTATTCAGAAATATCTATTATCGAACCATTATCATCCCCCAATTATCCTATGGATCGAGTATTTGGTTTGCAAACCCCACCTGCAGAATGAAACGCAAGATGCTGACAGCTCAAAGGCAATACTTACTTTTTGTAACAGGTGCATATAATACTACGCCAACTAATGTGTTACAACTTTCCACTGGAAATTTACCTTTGGACCTTCAAATAGAAGTTATATCGAAAAGAAGCCGACTCCTTCTATTAAGACACAATGTCATATGTAACGATTTCAGTCTACTAGCATCTGCATACGAAGAAAAAATAACCTCATGGCCTCATCATCCAGCCATAGATCTTCAAGATAATCAGCTCATCACTGAAGAAAAAGACATTCCAACTGCCATCAAAATATATACGGATGGCTCGAAAACTTCTAATGGAGTTGCTTCGGCTTTTGTCGTCTTTCGCAACAACGTCATCATACACGAATGGTCACAAAGGCTCCAAGACTTCAACTCTGTTTTCCAGGCAGAATTGTATGCTATTCATCAGGCAATTCTCCATATACTACATGAGAACGAACCTATTCAGATTATATCCGACAGTCTTTCCAGTATTCTCGCGCTTAGAAATAATTTTTCCCCCACCCGACTTGTACGACAAATCAGAGCAAATCTAATTGACAAGCCCAACACTTTCATCTCATGGACCAGGGAATGAATTAGCAGACGCACTTGCTAAAACAGCTACTTCATCAGAAAATATGAACTCTGATGTTTTTCCTCCCTGGTCTCATGCCAAACACAAGATACTTTGTGTAGCGAAAGAAACTTGGCAGTCCAGATGGATTGATGGTGAACAACGGGGCAGAAAGGTCTTCCAAATCATAAATAAGACCAAAATCTTCAACCAACCATGGATTAGAGAAAGGACAATCCTATATAGTGAGCATGGCCCTGTTCCGTATTACTTAAGGAGATTTAAAATATCTAAAAATAAATTATGTGCTTGTGGGGAAATCGGAACATTTCCTCACTATATTTGGTCGTGTCCAAGCACTGCATCCTACCATCAGCCCCCGATTAATCTAAAACATTTCCACGTCTGGAAACGTCAAGTAATAAAAACTAAAAACTGGGCTGACATCATTAAACTTATCAACTTTCTAGAGGAAAATCTGTCGTTACTGCACAGCAAAAATGAAGATGATCTCTTTGAATCTGATGAGAGTGGTGACTAGATCGATGGCCAGATCAGCATCGACACCCCAAATCTAATGACTACGCTGAAATTGTAAAAATGTGTTCACATTTTTTTCCTTCTCTCGGACTGTGACGTGCATTGTGCTTACCACAGATGTTTAATTTTTACTGTTTTTTGTGTTTCCCATAGTGATTTAACTGTTTATTTTCTATTCCTCATATACATATGTACTTGAACGGACTGTGACGTGCATTGTGCTTACCACAGATGCTTAAGATTTGAATATTTCTTGTGCTTACCATATTTGCATTTTCGTGTTCTTCATATTTGCATTTCTGTTGTTCCCCGTTTTTTTTTCTCTCGGACTGTGACCTGCATTGTGCTTACCACAGATGTTTATTTTTCATTGTTCTGTGTTTTCCAGTGTTATATAACTGATATATACTATATATAACTGATGTTTTCCCCCACCCTTTTCATACATACTGAACTGTGACGTGCATTGTGCTTCCACAAATGTTTAATTTTCACATTATTTTGTAAATTACTATATATATTTTACGTCCCCCCCCCCCCATGTACTTTGAAAAAGTGTTCTCATGTTTGATCGGGTAGGGTGGATGGATTTGATGGGCTGGGGAAGGTGTTGCTACTTTTCCAACAGATACCCTTTACGTTAGAGGTTCCGTAAGGAATATTAACGTGGGTATCTGTCTGGTAGTTCAAGTTCGAACGCCAATGGCTAAGTGTGGGCTTAATGGCATGTAATTTGTTATTAATTTCATTGTTCCAATGGTCCTGCCAGCGGCGAAGCATCACTTCTCTGAGGATTGAGAAGTGGTCACTGCACTGGCAGGTACCAAAAGGCTATTGTCAATGTTGGTTGTTGTTCGAGCTGCGTTGTCTGCTTTTTCGTTGCCCGGTATTCCAACATGACCTGGTACCCAGTAAAATTTTACTGTAGTACCATGATGAGTGAAGTGATGCAGTTCATGAATGTGAAAAGTAAAAGAACACAGTGCTTGTAATGAGCTGAGCGAGTCGCTATAAATGATACATCGTCGGTGGCGTTTGCGTCGCATATGACGTAGAGCCTGAAGGATTGCGTACAGTTCTGCCGAATATATAGTGAATGTGTCGGGAAGTTTGAAAGATGTTTCCTCACAGCAGATGTAGGCACAACCAGAGCTCTTAGAACCGTCGGATTGGATTGGATTTTGAATTTTTTTGGCGCAAGGACCAATTTGGCCAAACTGCGCCAAAACATGACACAAAAATAAGAAAAATGTCTTTTTGTCATGTATAAAAAGGAAAACAAACGTAAAAAAATGACATGAATTGTAAAACTATAATTTGTTATAAAAACCAATGGCTTTGATGAATTTAAAAATGCGAGATGCATCGCAATGGTCAGATAAAATGTCACGAAGTGAAAGATGATTCTGACCAAAAGCGGTCGTAAAATGATGACGAACAAGTAAAAGCATGGGCAATGGTCAATGGACTTTGACAATGAGGGCACTGCGGTTGACTCTCTCGTAGTAAAAGATATGATTGTGTGATGCGACTGTGTCCTATGCGTAACCGGGCAAGCAGAACTTCCTCCTTTCGGTTGGTCCTGCAGCTCGAACGCCAGTGGCCAAGTGTGGGCTTGATGGCATGAAGTTTATTATTAGTTTGATTGTTCCAATGATCCTGCCAGCGGCGATGCATCACTTCCCGGAGGATTGAGAAGTGGTCACTGGCAGGAACCAAAAGGCTATTGTCAATGTTAGTTGTTGTTCGAGCTGCGTTGTCTGCTTTTTCGTTGCCCGGTATTCCTACATGACTTGGTACCCAGTAAAATTTTACTGTGGTACCGTGATGAATGAGGTGATGCAGTTCATGAAAAATGGCATGAATGTGAAAAGTAAAAGAACACAATGCTTGCAATGAGCTAAGAGAGTCGCTATAAATGATGCATCGTCGGTGGCGTTTGCGTCGTATATGACGTAGAGCCTGAAGGATTGCGTACAGCTCTGCCGAATAAATAGAGAATGTGTCGTGAAGTTTGAAAGATGTCTCCTCACAGCAGATGTAGGCACAACCGACATGGCCAGGGCTCTTGGAGCCGTCGGTATATATGGGGAAGTACTTGTTGTACCTACCCCTGTGCCTAAAGAAAATCTGTTGATATATGACATCTGCTGTGGTGGCTCTAGGGTATAATGATAATGAAAGAGAGACATCTGGCAGAGCCTGCTCCCATGGTGCCAGTTGCCAAGCAACTGGGGCCACACGACTGATGTCTAATTGTAGTTCTTCCACAAGTGCCCTCATACGAAGACCGTAAGATGGAACATGTAGCGACCCTTTTTCAACTGTTTATTATTATTTATGTCAGTGTGGCAACATGTGTATTTTCATTCAGTCAAAGCCGACTATCTTTATTGTTTGTTTTGCATTCGGCTTCTCCGTACGTCTGCCACAAGCTCCTGCTATTAAAGTTATAATGGTTGTTTAAATTTTAAATAAAACATGTAAATAATTAACAATCGCTATATTCTACTTATGAGCGAGCCTACCGGACGACGAAGCGCCCCTCTCCAACGCGTAACAAACACATGAAGGGCGAGCAGCAAAAAGTCTATGAAATGACGGATTGAAAATGACATTATGAAGTGGATGACCTGGTAAAGACTTCATTTTAATATATTATTTCAAAGAAAGCTGTTGGCGTCTTGTTGTAATAGATCGCTCGTTGCATTCAACATACAGACTCTCCATAGGGGAAGTCCGGAAAGCAAGATGATGAACTGGGTCGAGCACACTCAGATAGCTCCGAGGTGCTGACCCGTATACAATGGAACCGTAGTCGAGCTTTGATCTTATTAAAGCTCTATACAAGTGAATGAGAGACTTACGGTCTGCTCCCCATGATGTAGACGAGATGACCTTCAAGAGGTTCATCGTCTTCATGCAATGAGCTCTCAATTGTGCAATACGAGGTTTGAAAGTAAGTTTTTTTATCGAATGTGATGCCGAGGAATTTTGTATTCTCTACTATTGGTATTAGAAACAATTGTGGGTCATCATGTAGCTCTCGACGAGGACAAAAGTGCATAGCGACAGTTTTGTCAGCGGAGAATGAGAAGCCATTATCATGAGCCCACTTGCTGATCTTGTTGAGTGTGGTTTGCAATTGTCTCTCGGCTGTCCTCATATTCTCTGATTGATATGATATCAACAGATCATCCACGTAAAGCCGCCAGTGACAGACAACGGGAGTTGGTTCAACCAGGGCCGTTTCTATTCTACCGGGCCTGCTTGTGTGTTGCCAACCCGAGTTATGAGTCATCGATTGAGGCCGACATGTTCGCGTTGCTTTCTTCTTTGAGATCGGGAATTTTATTTTGCAAAGATCGTGTATTTTGAATTTCGCTACGTAAATGCTTTAATGATTTTATATTAATTTCTGCAATTCTTCATTTGTTAGGTGGTTCTTCCCATTTATTTTCACGTGATTATTTTGAAATTTCAAGGTAAGCCTATGTATTATAATATGACTTCGATCCAAAAAACCATTTACATATTTTCTATTTCCAATTTATTTTTTCAAATGCATTTTTTTTAAATCGAATTTCTTTCATTTCTGGTAGTAATATTTTAATAGCCAAAATTTTTGTTTAACCCTTAACTGGAGTTGCAAAAATTCTATGTGTAATTGGTGGGATCATTTTCACCCCAGCAAGTATTAATGCATTTAAAAAATCAACAAAAAGAGTTTTCACAAAAAAGCAATGGGTTTTTTTACATGCCTCCATTCATCTGTCAATTAGTTCACTAAATAATTTTTTAAATTTCTCTGTAATTATTTTCCCAAAATTTTTCTTTTTTTAGGACACACGACTTCTTAAAAAAATTTTTAACGCAATTTCCATGATCAGAAACTGAACAGATGTGATTAAAATGTAATTTACTACAAAACTAAAATAATAATTACTATATTTTCACAAGCACCAAAATTAGTCTTATTCTAAGTCGGAAACACAGTACTTGCAAACAACACTATGAAATATTGATCACAGATCTTGCATACAATTCTCTAACGACACTATCTTCATTCTCAGCTTGGATATCCGATGTTTCACCGTTAATTTGAAAGCGTTATTGACAAAACTGGTGCTCTTCAGAGATGACGACCGTCAAAACCCAAACGGACTTGAAACCCAACTTAAAAAGTAGACTAGATGAATTTTGGACATTCGAGCAGCAAAACAGTTCTGTATTTATATACAGAATCGAAGTGATTGATTGTCCACAAGTTTTAGAAGACTTGAAAGTAAAATTGTTTTATAAAAACCAACATCTTTGTGCCAAAAATATTCTAGGTTTTGTCTTGGGAAAAGAACGATGAGGAAAAGTGCCATGCTGACGCTTCCTCATCAGTCATATTTGAGAAGTTTAACATCATCTCTTAATTTCAGTGGTGAAAGCTGCACTCAAAGCCATTTCAGTTACCTGGGGCAGAAGTTGAATGCTCTTGAAGAGCACGAAAAAATTGTGAATTTGATGCTGGACGAAATTTATATAAATCCATCCATCGACTATAAAGGTGGGAATGTTGTGGGTGTAGCGGATAATTGCGATCAATTGATTGCTGCATGCATTGTGCAAACATTTTATATCATCCTTTTTCTCAAAAAATAAAGATGTTGTAGCTTTGATACCGGTGAAGAATTTAACTAGTAATCAACTTCATGTTTACACAATGAAAGTAATGAATTTGTTATAGAGCTGTGACTACATCATATTATCTTTAATTTCAGACAACAACAGAATTAATCGCAATATGTTCACATCTCTTTGTAATGGAAATTTAACTTCCTCCATACAAAATCCTTATTACCTAGATAAAAAAAATTTTCTTCTCTTTGACACTCCACACCTCATAAAATCTGTACGCAACAACTGGTTAAATTAGAGCTTGACCAATCAAACTTTCTTTTATCCTGATCCAGCTGATACCACAAGAGTAAACACTGCTAGCCTCTTGGGTCTAAGACAAATATATGATGCAGAAAAACACCTTGTTATCAAGACCGCTCCAAAATTGACTAGAAAAGTACTTTTCCCATCATCAATAGAGAGGCAGAACGTAAACCATGCTCTGTGCATTTTTCACGATTCCAATATTGTTTCCTTGGAATTGAACAGTTCTAAATTGGGTGCTGATTTTATCAAAACCAACGATTTTATTCAGTACTTTCAA
Source organism: Pholcus phalangioides (assembly GCF_987345545.1). Classification (NCBI taxonomy): domain Eukaryota; kingdom Metazoa; phylum Arthropoda; class Arachnida; order Araneae; family Pholcidae; genus Pholcus; species Pholcus phalangioides. Next base: position 5,982,231 of record NW_028301618.1, read on the forward strand.
CAATGGTGGAAAATTGTAAATTGCAAGCATCCTTACAAAGGAAAACATTTGCGTGATCAGTATTGTGATCCTATCACAAGTGTAAACCATTCAAACATCCTTTTTCTTGAAAGTTTCTGTGAATGGGTTAGCAAATGGAAAGAACTTTCAAGCTTACCCGCTGCGAATAAAGCGGTATTATGTGTCCCTGTAAAAGGTGGTATGCTGTCTAAAGAGACAGAGTTTGCTTTGTTGCATACCACCAGAGCTCTTATTAACGTTTCAAAGTATGTACTTGAAAACTTTCAATCAAACTCCAAACAGACAGTTTGGAAGCACGCTTTGGTCAGTACCGCCAATTACAATATTTCATTCAGGCAAGTCATAGAGTCCGATAAAAAATTGAAAATCCTAAGTTTGATAAAGTTACATTCAGAACGTGCTGGTAATTTCAGCATTAAATCTCTTGATTGCTCTAACGCATCAAGTACAGAAATAGTCAATTTAAAAAATATTGAGGACTATTGTTGATGTCATTGATCTATCTGACATTTGAGCCCGTATTTGCGTTATAGGTTGACGCATGGCGAGCGCCAGCACAAGTGCATGGAGTGCGGTGCTAAATTCCACCACAATAGCCAAATCATGCGCCACCAACGCAACATGGACCACGGACAGAGAGCATCGATGCCTAGAGCACCACCTCATCTCGGAGCGCCGCCATACGCAGGAGCACAACATCGCGCGGGGGCACAGCATGGAGGAGCAGCACATCATCACGCGGGCACCGAAGTAGCATGGAGCACCCAATAGACAAGTCAGGCAAGCTCTTAATATTTACACAACGCGCGAATTGACCCCAGAACCCGACACCGAAATGGACATGACCGTCTTCCTTGACAGCAAGAGGGAGGATATGACCACCTACAGGTCCATTAAATGGAACATCGTCGCGACTACTGTTTTTTCCAGGAAAGGAAGTGACGGCGAGGACGAGTTCTGCAACGGGCACCTTCGCAGCAAAACACTCACTGCAACCGTTGATGAAATTGAAGATCAAATGCAGACCGCCTTCGATAAAGTTAAGCAGGCGACGGAGGATTTCGAAGGCAGCGGAAGTGGTTGAGTGCTCGAGCGTGAGTACGCGCTCAACACGGCTCGATACCAACCACTGGCAGCGCCACCTACATTCCGCTGCCGAAGAGGGAAGCCGTGATCAACAACGACGAGAAATAGTGTTGGCTGCCCTACACCCGGTGACTGAAAATCCTCATAGGGTGAACCATTACACCCAATACGAGAGCGAGCTCGATACCAGTGGACTCCATACCCGCTGACTTTGAAAAATCGAATAAATTGCGCATCAACGTATTCGACTTAGAGGAAACACCTCTCCCCCCCCCCCTAAGGATCAGCGAGCAGCAGTCAGAGACAACGATCAATCTCAATGATCAGCGATGACACAACGTCACATTACTGCCTCGTTAAAAACGTCTCGCTTGCTGTCATACACAAGTAAGAATGAGCAATTTATGCAATTATTGCTTGCATCGCTTCTCAATGCGCATGAACCGCTGTGTCAGACTCACGGACTTCAGCGTGTCACATATCCCGGTGAAGGCGAGAACGTGATGCTCTTCAATAACCATCACTACCAGCTTCGTGACGCAGACTTCGAAGCGATCCTAGAAAAGGTGGAGGGATGCGCTCGTGATCCATCGATCTCGAGTACCACCCAGAAGAGCCTTCACCGCCCCTGTGGTTTCGCATACACGGTCGTAGGACCCGATGGTGTGTATGTGAAGGAGCCCACAGTATACAGGGGTGAAGACTGCGTGAATATCTTTTTCCGGTGTCTGGTGGAAGAAGAGCGAGTCATCATGGGCAAGCTCGACAACCCGGTACCAATAAAGATGACCGCAGATGATGTTGCCAATTTTAAAAGTGCAACCACTTGTATGGTCTGTGATCAACCTCTCTGCAACGACAGAGAGACCACTGTCATATAACCGGTGTTTTTAGAGCGGCGCTGTATCAGAAGTGTAACCTCAGGTGTTAAGACGTCATATCCCGGTACTTTTTCACAATCTTCAAAACTACGACGCGCATTTCTTGATGCAAGGACTAAGCAGCTATCCGGATCGCAAGATCCAGGCGATCGGGAGGAATATGGAGAAATTTATTTCCTTTTCTCTCGGTCGCCTACGATTCCTGGATTCTTATCAGTTTCTCGCAACATCCCTGGATTGCCTCTGAAGAAATGCTTCGACAACAAGAGCCATCTTCTCCTGCGCAAGGGGTGTTACCCATGTGAATATATGGATTCTTTCGAGAAGTTTAACGACCCGGTGCTGCCCCCACGAGAGGCCTTTTACAATTCTCTGGGGGATCAACAAATTTCCAGTGAGGACTATCAATATGCACACACCGTTTGGAGAGAGTTTCAGCTGAAAAACATGTGATTAACATCGGTTTTAACGTAGAGGTCGTGATATTTTTCTCGGTGACGTTTTGGAGAACTTTCGGAAACTTTGCATTGATAATTATAACATTGATCCGGTGCACACGTTCACATCCCCGGGATTGGCCTGGAACTCACGCTTGAGAATGACCGGTGTCAAGCTGGACTTGATCACTGACCCAGACATGCACCTCTTCCTGGAGAAGGGTATCAGGGGCGGCGTGTCTGTCATCTCCCGGGCGGTATGCGAGAGCAAACAACCCGTTGGTGACCGACTACGATCCCAGTGATCCAACCAGTTACATCATGTACTATGATGTAAACCCTCCCGGTGAAAGACTTCAGGTGGCTCTCTCCCAGTGAACTATAAGAAATTAATTTCTTGGTTGTTGAAGACGACGCTGAAAAGGGGTACATATTGGAGGTCGATTTGGAATACCCGGTCGAACTTCACGACGATCAAATTGTTTCCTCTTGGCTGCCAAAAACATTCAGATCAGCAATGAGATGACGTCACCATATATCAAGAACCCCGGTGAAAAGACCACTCACAAACTCTCTCTAAACCTAATGAATAAATCTGCTTACATAATTCATTACCGGTGACTCAAATTATACATATCGCTGGGGATGAAGGTGACGGGTGTTCGACGTGCCATCGAGTTCACCCAGGAACCCTGGATACGCCCGTACATAGCGTTCAACACGGAAAAAAGGACGCAAGCCCGGTGCGAATTCGAGGACTTCTACAAACTTCTCAACAACGCTGTGTACGGTTAATCCCTAAAAAATCTAAGGAAGCACGTCGACATTCGTCTCGCGAACAATGAAAAGCAAGCGAGGAAGCTAGTCGCATCCCTAGCGTTTGAGTGTTTCAAAATCATAACCGGTGGACTAACAGTCATTAGAATGATGAAAACAAATATATACCGGTGTTTCGATTTTGGACGTGTCCAAACACGTAATGATATATTTTCATTACAACTTCATGAAGAAGAAGTATGGATCTGGTGTTAGAGTTTTATATACAGACAGCGATTCATTTTTATATTTTATTGAAACCGGTGATATTTACACAGACATGCTCAACGAAATCCACAGGTTCGACACGTCCAATTACCCCCGCGACCATCCTCTGTTCAGCCTGCGAAACAAAAAAGTGATGGGTGTCATGAAGGACGAGAACGGCGGCGAACCCGTTGTTGAAAATGTATTCGATGATAACAGCAGTCGCAGAAAAGAAGACAGCGAGAGGGGTTGTTCACGCCGTTGTAAAAAAAAGAGCTTAAACATCAGGATTACCTGACTTGTCTACGCAAACACACCTCCATGAAAAACAAGATGATGAAAATCTCCTCCGAAAACCATAGGCTGCAGACAGTTGCTCTGAGAAAAAAGACGTTATGTCCCCGTGATAAGCGATATATTTGCGAGTGTATATTGTGTAAGAAATTTTTTTCATGTAAATAAATTGATTCGCATGAAATGACTGCATTTTACTGTTTTATTATTTTTTTTTACAGCTAAAGTGTTCAAAAAATATCTTAGAATAAAAACTTTTTAGGGATTTAATTTGTGTGCTAACAGGAAAGAACCCCTCGAAAAAAACTTTTTAGGAATCTACATGAAGAACCTCGGGCGGTACTATGTACAACAGGCAAAATTCCCATTAATCATCTTGAGTAAGAATAATCCGAAAACCGCTACCAAGGAATGATTGTTCATCTCCAACCTTAAGATCACGTGACGTAAAAAAGGGAAAATTAAAAGAAATGACTTTCTGCATAGGGAAAAATAATTTTCTTTTTGGATGATCGACCGCCGACGAATCAACGTTAAGGCGCGTATATACTAGCGCGCAGATCGTGCAATGCAAGCGTTCGCAATCGGTTATTCAGTAATTTGCACGGTGTTGCGAACGATTAACGAATCTTGTAAATAAACTTGATCTGTTTGAACCAATCCACTTGGAGTCGGTTTTTTCGACGAACAAAAAAGGAATTCCTTCCAGTTTGGACGGCGTCTTTATCAGTGTGCGTGTTTGTACGTTCTGAGCCTATCTAGAGCCTTTTTTCCCCCTCGTCTTCGTTTTTAATGGTCAGATCATGACATGGACCGAAGAAGATTGCTTCCAGCTCATCGAGACGTATAAAACACAGACATTGTTATGGGACCCTCGCCAGAATTCAAAGAAGAATGCATGGAAAAATTAGTTGCTTCATGGGCCAACCAGCAGATAAGTGTAAGTGCAAAATAATTAGCCTGCTGGCCTCCTGCCGTAGAGAGAAAGCCAGAGAAAAGGTAATTTTGTTAAAGAGAATTTCTATAATCCTAACTTGAAGTAACATGATCACTTAATAACAGTTTTAAACGCTTACCTCTATTTTTTATCTCGATTGTGTGTTGATTGAAAACATTGAAATGAACACCGTGGGCCACCTAAATTCTTGAACAAAAAAAAAATTGAAATGATGTAATATTGAATCTGTTGATTGTTAAACCAATCAGCACGCACTAATTGTTATTATGGTTCTGATTTTCTGTTTATGAGCTGAATATCCCCTCCAACAATTCAAGTGTTCTCGCAATAATATAGTACTGAAAACAGTGAGCTAATGACAATTTCTGTGGCAGAAATATTTTTATTCCGAGTGTTGATATATATAAAAACCATACACAAAATGCATATTTCAGCAGGACTAGAAAAAGAATATAAAACAATTTGACTTGAATATATACAACATTTACTTATCACAAATAAAAGATTCACAGCTTTATTTTATATGGAATAAGGATGAACTCCTGGTTTCTCACTATATGTATTTTTAGGAATATTTGGATGTTGTTGGAGAACTGGAGGTGGAATACATTGTGGCTGGAGACCTATATGCTCCACCACAGGAAATGGCCATCCTTCAGAGACCTCCTCAACGAAAAAATGAAGACTCCTACACAGAAATGTTTTCCAGTGCATTTTCTATGCTGAAGAGTGCTTCTTCAAACCTGAAGAAAATGCCTGCAGAGAATGATGAAATTTCATCGTTTTTTAATTACGCGGCAGCAAAAACAAACTTTTCTCAAGATGCGCAGAGAGCGGTTCAATGCTCCATTTTAATGAAAGCTGACCAAGGTTTGTATGATTGGCCCCGTGAAGTGCCTTGACAACATCTAGGCCACACATCTCGCACTTTTCAGCTGTAAGCTTATCATCACCACGCCCTTCAAGGCCTGTCTCGGTAGTCACCATCAACCTCAACAGTGCGATGATTGTTTAAATATTTATTAATAAAAATTAAGAGGAAAAGAAGTTAAAGTGAAATTATTAATTTTTTCAAACCGTTCCCTACTGCAATTGAGACAATTTACTACCACTTCCTATGGAAGAGGCAAGGTGTGTACGTAGTGTAGTCATCCACATAATGTGCTCCAGACTCAGGACTTCGCTGCAAGGCCGTCGTCAGTTCATGAGGGGTGAAAAATGAATTGTACGCCTCCGGTGTAAGAGGCCGGAAAGTAGGGATTGCGTTCGACTGATATAAAGCCATGAAGCGATGGGGGATAGCGCAATATGAGGTTTTAAAGTAAGTTTTTTGTTAAATGTGATGCCGTGGAATTTAATGTTTTCTACAATAGGTATTAGATTGTTGTTGAGAAATATCTGTGGGTCATCGTGTAGGTCTTGACGCCGACAAAAGTGCATAGCGACAGTCTTGTCATAGGAGAATGAGAAGCCGTTATTAAGAGCACACTTGCTGATCTTGTTGAGTGCGGTTTGTAATTGTCCCTCCGCTGACCTTATATTCACTGATTGATATGATATTAACAGATCATCCACATGAAGTGCGCCAGTGACAGACAACGGCAGTTGGTTCAACACCATAGCAGTATTCCCAATATTTTACAAGAACAGCATCTAACGAGGATTGAAGATCAAATTTAAAGATGGCTATCAATTGTGCTGATTACAAAAGCAAATAATGAACACTTTACCAAATCCACGCATCCCATAATCTGAAAATTACTCGATGATTTCATATAACATTTGAACGCCTTATGACTCCTTCCCCTTTAGGGGAATAATTTTCAGAAATGCCGCCTCAGTGGGTATCCACATTATAAAACTACTGACTAAATTTAAAATTCATGGCTTCAGCGATTATTGTTATTATAACCTTTGAACTCCCTTCCCATCACATGATAGTAGGAACCTTAAATTTTTCTTCCTTTTAGTTTCAGAATTTTCTCCAGCACGACCACGCCCTTCGGGGCAGTAAGTTAAAATCACGCGAGCGACAGCCTAGTCGTGCTCGGTCTGTTCAGTTGGCAAAGACATGGAACATTGTAAAACCAAACGTGGAAATGATATGCTGGTTTATGAGGGTTACCTGTACATTTGCATACAGAGAATGGCATAAACAAATTTTAAAGGCCGAGTTGCTATGGCAAAAGCAAGAAAAAAAACTAAAGGATTCAAGCCTCAACTTCGCAGTGTTCTACGAGTGAATTCGTAGCTGATGTTATTAAAGAAGTTCCAGAAGTAGGTGGCATTGAAGCTCCGTCTATAAGAAATCTGAAAAGAGGACGAAAACATTTAAGACAGGGTAGAATGTTCCCTTGCTCTTCATTGTTATACTGCACATTCGGAAATTTTCCCCGTGGCGTACGTTTTGACGGAAAACGGGAGGGAAGAAAATGATCACGATGTTTTGTAAGCATTTGAACAACTGAGATCAGGCTGGAATCCTACAACAGACGTACGAGAGTTTGAACGAGCAGCAATTTATGCTTTTTCAAGAGAATTTCCGAACGTGAAGTCAAAGTTTCAGTACTTTGTCAAGAATGGTTACTGCATCATGGCAAGCACTTTCACTGCCGGAAACAATATGCACCCGAGACGAATTAACTTGGCATTGCTTTTTCGCGGAACTCTCTCGAGAACCCTCGTTGGCTCATGTCTCTTTTTCTATAACATTGAGAAAAAATATAGCAAAGTGGGTCAAATATGTAACACATCGGCGTTAGTGTGTGGTGCTGCTGGAAAACGATCTTACAGGGAAGATGGGTTTCGAGTACTGCTCTCGATGACGTTACGAATCTCGGGATCAAGCTTTCTGCTCTAGAAGGTTTTGGTCCCGCCCACTCACGAACGCTGCATGCGATTCAATTTGCGCTTTGCGTAACTGGTAAAAAAAAAAAAAATTTCCCCAGCGTGGTCCAACCTCTTGGGGTAAAACGCTTATATCCCTCTTGGGACAGAGCGTGGACCATGTCTGGACTTACAGCCGGTTATTTTCCTTCAAAACAGACTCGTCCAAGTTATGACTAATCTTTTATCCTCCCTACCCTTCTATGAGCCCTGGACTTGTTTTTCAGGTTTCCACCTGACGAGATCTTCACCCTTCACAAGTATAATGCATACCCATACTCATCTCGTCCATCTTCGGGAGTGAGTGTTGGACTTTGTAGAGTTAAAAAGAGCCGTTCATGAGCGATCGCCCATTTTTACTAGACATGTTTTTACAAAATATTCATTTCACCAAGTTGAAAGTTTTGAAAATTTTCTGTATTGTTTGATTTGCATTCCCTATTGAATTGGTCCTGATGAATCCGGCGAATGCCCCAGGACCTGAACCTGATGGGCCAGACATAGTTACGATTTGGCCGAAAGTAAATGTGAGCACATGTAACATAGTCTTTAATTAGTTGCCAATTATCTGTGGGCGTAACCCGCCCACAGATAATTGGCACCATATTGTAAATGTTGGTGGTACGAGCGGCGGTGTCTACTTTTCCGTTGCCCGGTACCATGATGAATGAGGCGATGCATTTCATGAATAAATGGACGAGTGAAAAGTGAAGGAACACAGCGCCTGTAATGAGCTTAGAGTCTATAAATGATGCATCGTCAGTGGCGTTTGAGCCGTATATGACGGAGAGCTTGAAGGATAGCGTACAGCTCCGTCGAATAAATAGAGCGTGTATCAGGTAGTTTGAAAGATGTCTCCTCACAGCAGATGTAGGCACAACCGACATGCCCAGGGCTCTTAGAGCCGTCAGTATATATGGGGAAGTACCCATTGTACCTACCCCTGTGCCTATAGAATATCTGCCGATATATGATATCTGCTGTGGTGGCTTTAGAGTATGATGATAGAGAGACATCTGGCAGAGACTGCTCCCATGGTGCCACACGACTGACGTTTATATGTAATTAGTTCTACGGAGACCGTAAGATGGAACACATGAAGGACATCTAGCAAAAAATCTATGAGGGATTGAAAATGACACGATGATCTGGTAGACTATTTCGGTGTAATATTTTAAGGTAAGTTGCTGGCGTCTTGATGACGCCAGTGGCTCATTGTATTCGACATACAGACTCCCGATTGGAGACGCCGAGAAAGAAAATCCGAAGGGCGGTATGGTGAAATGGATCGAGCACACTCAGATAGCTCTGAGGGGCTGACCCATATATAATGGAGTCGTTTCAAGCTTCGATCTTATTAGAGCTTTATATAAGTGAGGGAGTGATTTACGATTTGCTCCCCATGATATAGAAGAGATGGTCTTCAAGAGGTTCATGCAACATGAGGTTTTTACGGCCGAAGATAATTTAGTCTTTTCAACAATTGGTATTTGACGATTGTTTAGGAACATATTTGGATCATCATTAACCGCCGACGAAAGTGCAAAGGAGTCTTGTCAGCGAAGAAAGAGGAGCGGTTTGTAATTCTTTCAAATGACCTCATATTCCTTGATTGATACGATCATCCACTTTAAGTGCACCAGTAACAGACAACAGGGTGTAACTCCCGTTGAGACTTAAAATGCTACTTTGAGGTACACCTTGTACGTGAATTTGGGGAAGCTGATAATGTGCTTCCGATCCGTATCTGAAAGATGCGGTAAGCCAGAAAGTTCTTAATAAAAACGGGCAAGTTGCGCCTCAAGCCGCAATTATAAAGGTCGGAAAGAATTTACACACACACACTTATCCAAAACTTATAGGCTTTGATGATCTTAAAATCTCTACCAAATGGACAGTAAATTTTTCTTTCATTTCTTGACGTTCATATAGTAAATTCATTGTTCAAGTCACATTTCTTAAATAATAAAAGTGAGGACAATTCTATAAAACATTTCAGAAGTAGGGGAGACAACTGGGAGTATACAGCAAAAAAGACCCTCTTCAGTGAATGTGGCAATAAAAAACAAGCCACACGTTCCAGATGTAAACGTGGGGGAGGGGTCGACTCAGAAATATGGACCGTCTGCCAATCAAATAAGAACCAAGACGCTGTGCTCTTTGTAAAGCTGTACGTTATGAAACTAGAGTGCTGTGTAACGTGGATTATACATGAACAAAAAATTTGAATTCTTTGAAAAATTTGACACAACAAAGCAATGAAAATATTTTCCTGATCAGCTTTAAAATGGTGCACGCCTTTGTAATTTTTTCTTTTGTCTTCCATTTGAAATCATTTGGTTTTTGTGCATATTCATGTCCATTAACATATGATGAAAAACACAAACTTATTTTAAATAAATATTGAATGAATACATCTAATTTTTTACAAAATATGTAGAAAGGTAATTTTTTTAAACAAAATTATGTTTTTCACGCATTGCACCCCAGGAGAGCTATTACGATAGATGATGTCCTTGCTATGCGACGACCTGTTTTTCGCTGGAATTTTTTACAAATGTATTCTGCAACTATTCCTTAATTTTAAGAGTCCTGTGTACAGCGGCGTATATGAAGTTAGTTTGACCAAAAAATACAGCACCCCTCTCTCTCATAGGAAATAAATTACCTTTTGAATGAGACATTGTCTCTATTAAATACCGTCTAAACGAAAATACGGGAATAAAGACTTTAAATGCTACTTCATAGTCCAACATTGCTGGTCTTTTGACCATAATCGACTTTTCATCAGCCAAAATTATACAGAAATGCCTCTCACTGTTTGACTTGGACTTATACAAATCATTTCACATCTGTCAAAACGCAATCCAACTGGTCAACGAATACCACCCTTCTCAAAAATCTGGCACAAGTTTTCCCTCCATCATTTCATTTCGACCGTCTTGAACAACGAGTATCTTCCTCTATATAGAGTATTTGCCTTTTCGCTATCTTTCAATTTTTCTTGGCTACTTAAGAAGGAACTTCATACAGTTCCGAAACGTGTCTAGCTATTGTTCTCTTATTTTGGGTCAAACGACGCTGTTCTATTTTGGGTCAAACGACGCTGTTCCCCTTGAACATTACCCTTCAAAGGCTCAAAATCTTCCATCACCCTGGGTTTCATAGGGCATTGAGGTCCCTTCTATCTCTCCTTACCCTGGTTATAAGCATCCGCTCACAAGCAGAGCATGCGTAGGGAGCACCGAGTTGATTTGTCCGATTTCCTACACTAAGGTATGAGGTCTCAGAAATTGCACTAATCTGATGAGTATAGCGAAGAAACTTCTGAACGGACGAGTCATCGGTACTTTAAGCTCCACAGTCCGTATGCCGCCGAAGGCGATTGGTCCAGCAAACAATCTACTTAAGAAATCCTCAACACCAGTCTCTTCCAAGGAACGAGTCATACTGTGGTGATTGGAACGGATGAGGAAAACTAGTTTCAAAGTTCATGTTCGTAGTCATACTAGCCACCATCGGCTTGAATATGGAATCCACCTCGTTTGTTAGTGAGAATTTTGGTTTAAAAAATATTTTCCATGAACATAAGTCAAAAATTACGGTCTTTAATGTTTATCGTCAATTGCCACGGGAAACCCTGCCCAAGGGGGTTGAACTTTGAAAGAAAAAATCTTTTATTGAGTCTACATTACAAAATATAGGGCGTCCATAATTAAAAGACCTTATGTTAAAGTAGCTTACAGGCAAAACCACTCATCAGAATGTGAAATTTTTTTGGACTTCATAAAGTGATGGGAATTTGTTTCGGGGGAAAAATTAGTTGCACATGGCACCACTAGAGGGCGTTTCACTTTGAATACCTGTAGTAAACATGTAAATTTATGTGATGTCACGCAGCAGCTGTTATAAACCCTGAGAAACAAGATCTCAGCGAATGTATTTGTTTCCTGATCACAATGACGATAAGTTTACGAGATCGTGCTTTCTTGGTCAAACTCCTTTACCAAAACAGCAATTCCGCAAATATCGGACTTGGAAGAGGATTCAAAAAACTTCAATGAATGTTAAAAGCCTTCGGAGTATGATAACGAAATTTGAAACCACAGGATCGTTGGCTGTTCGTCCTGGAAGAGGAAGGAAACACTTTTCTATAGACTCAGTATCTTCACTAGTGTCACAGGCGTTGCATAGGGCACGTTTAACTGTTCATAAGATCATGCGGAATATCCTCCGATATTATTCTTACAAATTTTCACTTGTGCAGAGGTTGCTTCCACATGATTATGACGCTCCACTTCGGTTTTCACTGCAGTTTCTAGCTCACGTTCAGGTCAATTCAGAATGGTCTTGGAATATTCTCTGGACAGACGAAGCACATTTTCCCTTGAATGGTGCAGTCAATACAACTGCCGAATTTGGGAACCAGAAAATCCACACACTATCTTAGAGGTTCCGTTGCATTGCGTATTGCAACGCAATTGGTTCCATGACCATCTCTTCAATGTTTGTTTTTCAGGGGTGTGATTAGGGCGAGAAGAAATTATCCGAAGGTCTTAACGGTCCCCTTGAGATTCCCCCTCTCCAAATTAAAACGCTGAATTCCCTTCAGGACCTGTACCCAGTGCATTTTATATAATTGTCTCGCCAAGGGGCCTTTTTAACATACCCTCTAGGGAAATTCTGACTTGATACTTTTTCATACTATGGGCTAGTTGTATATTTCGCTCGCTGGTAATTGGAATTTATAAATGCAAACTATCTTGATATAATTTTTTGATGCTGCTGTCGAATTGGAGGCCTTCGGGCCATTGGAGGTTTTGCGATTGAAATTTTGAGTCAATGGTTTAAAAAGGCTTGAAAATAATCACACTGCTGGCAAGGTGGTTTTCACAACTCCTGTGATTTTGTAAATAACGCAAATGTATTAGTTGTATGATATAGCAGGAGGGCCTGGATAAATGACCAAATCATCAATTAAGCTGATAGAGGAAATGAAGGGCTTCCAAGAGGCCGATAGTAGCCCAGCTACTGCTCCTACCAGCAGGAGAAAAAGATTACTAACCGTCACTGTACGTGTGAAAACCAATTCCGTCTTCATTATGGACAAACTTCCGTATTCACCTCTTCGAGATTCAGCCATCTTCCGCAACAATACACACGGAAATCGTCTCCTCCTGCGGGTCGTCTTCGGACATTAAAACCACCATGTCAACCACATGTAAGTCAACTCTTGTAAAGAAGTTCGTGATCTATGCATAACCTTGGTCTTATTTTAATTGTTAAAATTAAATATTTTCCAACTTAAACCTTTGATTATTATTTCACTGAAGTGTTGTGTTGTTCTCTCTTCGTCTTATGAAATAGTTAACCCCCTTGTCTTGGTCTTACATTTATTCGAATCTGGGTGAAAGAATTTCAAATTAAAAAAAGGGAAAGGATCAAGACAGGATTGCCTGGTTTTTCCGCCTTTGTTTTTTTTTTTTCATATATAAGTGTATATGTTCATTTTTGATGTCATTCACGTGTGTCGTTCCGAATTGTCGGGGCAATTACAGAAATGGACCGAAAATTGCAGTGTTCAGATTCCCCTCATCAGAACAAAAATTCAAACGGATGCACGCTATCAAAAGAAGTTTTCAAAATTACAGCAGTAGTAGGGTAAGAACGCTTTTGTGTTATTTATAGTAAGTCAAATTTTATTGGTTACGCAGGAAAGCGTTATTATACTATTTTTATGATAATATGGAAAGCTAATCAAAATTTAATCTGAGAAGCTTCAGAACTTCTGCTCGTCAAAATCTACCTTCCTGATGCATTTTTCATAAGTGGAAAAATGATATGATGCCGACTTGTGTGCTATGCATTCAGCAATTTTGATTAGTGTACTATTCGTCAGCCACGATGCAGGACACCATTGTTACGCGTCCCAAGAGTCAATCCAGAGTCAACCACAACCAGCATTAATCATTGCTGATTTGACTGACCAAATGCAACAGGCATGGAACTCAATCCCACAAAATGACATACGGCACCTGTATGACACAATGCATGCACGTTTGCATTCACAATCGTGGCAACTACAGTGGTTAATATACCACCATTCCACATTTGAAATGAATCTTATCGTGCTTACTTTAATCTGTGACCTTGAAATTTTGATCAAATAAATGTTACCTAGACAATTGCTTTGCCTAAATTTCATTCCTTTAAACTAATTTTTGTTAGTGTTGAAATTTTATTTTCTGCCAATGTATATTATGATTGATCTCTATATAAAATAACTTGAGGAATGATTCTGTACGTCTGATATAATCAAAACATTTAAACCCCTATAATTGTCTTGAGATGAGATTAAATATATTGATATAAAGCAAAATCCCTTGATGTCCCAAAATGAGATTTTCTTTTATGTACGAATTTGGTCAATGTTATGAAATATTACGGTTTATAGGTTTTTTCTCGTCTTGTAGGCAAGTTAACATTTCAAGTCAAATGAAATAATTAGGAAAGCAAGATGTTTTGATGAAAAATCTAAAAATAATTACTGTGCCTTTGAAGCACCCTAAACTGCAGAATGATGCAATTCCATCCCTATATCCAAATTGTCCTGCCTATATGCCTGCTTCAATATTGTCATCCTGCAGAGAAAGTCCAAAGATGAAGAGAAAGAAAAGAGTTCCAATGTAAAAAAAGCATTAGAGAACACTTTATTACACTCTTGTAAGAAAAGATACGACTGTGTCCTATGCGCAACCGGGCGAGCAAGACTTCCTCCTTTTGGTTAGTTCTGCAGCTTGAACGCAAATGGTCAAGTGCGGGCTTAGTGGCATGCATAATTTACCTGATTATTCTAGTGCTCCTGCCAGCGGCGATGCATCACTTCCCAGAGGATTGAGAAGTGGTCACTGGCAGGTACCAAAAGGCTATTGTTTATGTTAGATGTTTGAGCTGCAGTGTTTTTCTCATTGCCAGGTATTCCAACATGGCCCAGTAAAATTTAAGTGTGGTACTGTGATGTTCAAGATAATTTATTTCATGAAAATGGTATGAATAAATGTTAAGGAACAAAATGCTTGTAATGCACTGAGAGAGTTGCTATAGATTATGCATCGTCTGTGGCATTTGCATCTTACATCACAGAGTCTGGAGAATAGCATAAATATTTTTGAAAAATGTGGTTTATAAAGTTGCGACTTTTAAAAAATGGCAAATATAAGAAGAATTGGGGGCAATCATATCTGTACATTTGCAAAGAAATAGATCATCCTAAATGTTCGCAAGATATCGTCCCTTAGCAGGAAAGCAATAATTTATCTCGCTACAGACTTATTCAACAAAGCGATAGCAATGAAACTGCCTACAAAGTAAAAGATATTTTCTAAGCCACATAAAATATAAAATAAAGAGCCGGTAAAGGAGGTTCCACACCCACATAAATAACAGCGAGAATGGCCATTAGAGGGCGATTCTAGTGATGAAAATATGCTTCCCAAGTGTACAACAAATTCATAAGCAGTATCATTGCCCTATAGTGTCCCTGAAATTCTTGCAACTCGAGCAAACCTTTGAAGCAAGCCAAGAACTCATCGGATATCAGCTATTGTCTAGCTTGGTTTTAATCAGCAGCTCCTTATAACAAGTTAATTAATTAGGCATGGATCTGAAAAATACAAAGCATATTTTAAGAAACTAGTTCGAGAATCACAAAAACATCTAGAAATTGAACTCATAATTTATTCGAGCAATTTCCGTACAGCAGGCGATAAGAAATAAAAAAATAAATTCAGGTGCTAGAGCAAAATTTCTTAGGAGCGAAGAATAATTATAATCTCAATCAAAATTGCCCAGAATAATTTTTTTTACTTCTATGGGCAGTAAAACCCATGCAGTCAAGCAACATTATTTTTTCAATATTGATTAATATGGTTAATTCAAAATTACTATGAAAATATACAAACGCCAAAACAGACAAAATGCCCCGCGAAGTGACTGAAAAAATGAGATGTTTTTATACATGGTGATTAAAATGGGGAATTTCCCTCATGACGATGATGTCGCTACTTTCGTGGAGAGGTCTGGTTCCAAATTCCGTGTAAGTTGGACGAGGCTTAAAAGTTTGTCTTGAAAAATATTTGCTTTCATCAAGGGACCTCCCAGGGAACTTATTGCAAGTCTCGTTACATGGAAAACATAGAGTTGGACTCACTTGTTTTCAGCGAGGGGCTGCAGACCTCCGGCGGAACATTTCATTTCTTTTTTTGTTATTTGTTTACATAGTCGGGAGAGTCTGATCAGTTCTCCGGATTGTGTCATGTTGCCACATTTCCGATGCAATATTTTCCTTGTGATGTTTATTATTTGTTAACGCATGAGTATGCAAATGAGATATTTTTGTTGAGGCGAAAAGGCTTTGCGAGGACGTGTGGTCCTAAAATTTTATGAAATGGGTGTATAAATTCCTCCCTCTTTGGCTCACATCTCCTTATACTTATTTCACTTGTATGTGCCCCAAGGATTATTTCTATCGTGGATTATTGATGCGCAGTGGAGGATGGGGGGGGGGGAACAGGTGAGTAGTGAAAAAAAGATTTTTTTTAATATCCCTTTCTCCTTCGCGGTGTTACAGCAGACTCAGCACTTCTTGGCATCAATGGCACCAAGAAGAGTGCTTATATTGCTTTTTCACCCATTTTCATTGTCCCATAAGGTTGGGTATCCAGATTAAATAAAAACGATACAGAGTCCTGGTTTTAATTTTTTACATATAGAATATACTTATTTATACAACATGCAGGACCAACCTTAGATGTGTAGTCTTAGCGATATTATGTTTGCTGGGGCTCAATAGTGCCACAGCCACATATATATTTATTAATTCAGAAATCATTCGTAATCCAGATCCTATTTATACTATATTTCTCTCCTGTTTCAGTGATATTTTTCATATTTGAATGGGTTTTTGTTATTGTTTTCTATGCTGGCCATTTTTTTTTTTCGCCGTCCATAGTGTCTGATGGCCTTGGTGACTTTTGATGGGGTTGTAGGACATGTTTAGCGCGAAAAATCACCAAGTTTTCCTAGGAGCAGGTTTCCCGTGCAACGT
The DNA here is from genome assembly GCF_987345545.1 of Pholcus phalangioides. Classification (NCBI taxonomy): domain Eukaryota; kingdom Metazoa; phylum Arthropoda; class Arachnida; order Araneae; family Pholcidae; genus Pholcus; species Pholcus phalangioides. The sequence continues at coordinate 5,998,923 of NW_028301618.1, forward strand.
GATTCGCCCAGCGTGACACGCCATCCACTCACCAATAAGAAAAGCAGAATGACTGTTTTCCTACAGAGCGCAATACGCCTCACGACAGCGCTTTATGTTGGGCGTTATTGGCCGACTCCTTCTGGAGGAGTCAAATGTGTTGTGTGCCGCGCGTTTTGCCAATGTTCTCTTTACTTCTTGTGTTTTCTTTCCCTTCCCTTCAAACCGGAACATGGAGACGACAGAGTAGCCATAATATAGCTGCCCTGATCTGATGCGCCATGCTAGGAAAACAAATGTGTAGCGCGATTATGTAACACGTTTCTGACGACGCAAAATGGTCTAAGCTGGGTTTTCCTAGGATTAGGTTTTTTGCACCACGTGAACCGAATTAGACCATTTTGCACCGGTAGAAACATGTTACATAATCATGCTACGCGTTTGTGTTTTCCCAGCGTGGCGTATCAGATCAGGGCGGCTATGATATAGTATATGGCCCCCAAAACAGAATGTGGCAAAATTTGCAAAGGACGTCGCAGAACAATTGGCGCAACAGCAGAACAATTTGGAAGAATTTTAAGAAAAAGTGCAAAAAACACACTATTACATGTATGGGGAACATTTCCAGTCAGCTCAGGGCTTGTTGCAGAACAGTGCTAAACATTTTGCTTTGGGGTATATGGCCTTGGCATCAGCTACTTTTTCATGTGCATAATCCAGTTTGTAGGAAAGGGAAAGAAAACACACAAGAGTGAAGAGAACATCGGCAAAACGCACGACGCATTTAACTCCTCCAGAAGCAGTCGGCCAATCACGGCCTAAGTAAAGCGCTGTCGTGAGGTGTATTGCGCTCTATAGGAAAACAGTCATGCTGCTTTTCTTATTGGTGAGTGTACGGCTTATCACGCTGCGGAACCTGCTCCTAGGAAAACCCGACTTTACACCAAAACTGTTCCACCCGGGTCTGTGCGATGCACTCGAAAGTCTAAGAAATTTAAACTGATTAAAAACAATCATTGCAAGCAAATTCATTTCACGCGACAATAATTTCCTTAAATTAAATAATATATTTAACTTATTAATTAATATATTACCCTAATTCTAACTTTACGAATATACAAATATACACGTTAATTATAATTTGCCAATGTTTTTAGAATGCAAAACTCACTCACCTCGTTGGAATCATTATCACAATGATGGAAAATCAGAGAGCATTGAGAGGTTGCTTTAAAACTGGCGCAGAGACTTTTAGAATTGAAGGTGGACGAAGAAAATCACTTCTTCCAGCCATTTTTTTAGTTGCTCTTGTCGTCCTCTTCTTGTTTTCTGCTATTTATTTTACTATTGCCGTCCCCGTTATGTCATTCGATGATAGAAATAAACGGCCCTTATCAGCATGGCCCCCACATATAGGGGGCTGACAGGGCTCTAGTCCTGGGGCCCGGGATGATTATCATAATTTTTTTTGCTTTTTCACGCTATAAATGAACTACAGAAGGGGCCCGTTAAAAGTCGGTCCGAGGGGCCCGCAAAAGATCCCAGCCTAGGGGCCCCGCTACAGGATGTGGGGGCCATGCTTATCAGGGCGAGGGCCAAATACCTCTTCTGACACGTTAGAACCAAGTACCTATTCTAATACGGGGAATCGCTCGGAATTACGGTTGCAATTTGTGCCAGAAGTCGGTGGTTAGCACGTCACCATGTTCCTTCTCCGTAATCATCAACGTGAAAATCATGGTGTAATAGAGTATGAGGAGCACGTATTTTCATTCGTCCGTCCTATGGAAAACACAAAGTCAGCCGCTTAATGCAGCTTTGGGGAAATACGACGCTATCCTCGCTTCTGCTATGAGGGAGGCTTCACTTCCGTGGTCTTCCCACCACTTTTTCCTTTTATTCTCTAATGATCTGGAAATGTGCCAATTGGTTAATTTTTTTTTTTTTTCAAAATCAGGTGTGAGCATCCAGCCGCCGCGATGTCGTCTACATCCACCATCGAGCTTATATTACTAAGACGCCTTCATATACTCATAAGACGCCCCATCTCCAGCCTTACGGGTCTCCACGCACGGCAAACACGCAGGTAGACAGCGTCCCGGATGGGGCATACGCTAGAAGCAATGCCCCATCCGGGAGGACCCCCTCCCCGCCTGAGCGGGGCCCACAATGAGGGGTTGGACACAAAAGACAAGGACATGTACAGGACAGACAAACGCAAGACAAGTATTGTAAGGTGTATGGAAATTAACATGTAATCTGGGCTATTGAAATGTGAATGATATGAGCACAAATATGCGGTGACAATGACGTGTGATAGATTTAGCGTTACCCAGGGTGCACTACGAGGAGGCCTATCACATTACACCCCTGAGAAAGGTGCCCTCCCAACATCTTTCGTCGGAAGACCACGTGATTCGGTGCAAACAAACCCGATCTCCCATAGAGATCAATGTTAAAATTCTTAAAATTGCCGATTTCAACATAGAACTGCGGAAATTTAGTAAGGTTTTCCGCCGCATCAATAATTTTAAAAATTGAATTGAATTCTCGATTTTCGAAATATTGAGTTCGCTTAGAGATACGAAGCCCAGAAAATGAAATATAAATAAATTAGCCAGACCCACTTTTGAGGTTGATATCCATGCAATAACTTTAATTTCAGCTTTTTATTTATATCTCAAGCACCAAAATGAAAATTAATAGCTCCGTATTGTCTTATGATACCCACTTGCATCAATCCATATAGTTTAGGATGTTTTGAAATCTATGAAAGAAGTAATTTCAGCATTAATGAAGTGATAATTCCAAAATTAATGAGATATAATTCCAAAATTAATGAAAGAGATAATGCCAGAATTAATGAGATATAATTTCAGAATCAATGAAAGAAATAATTCCAGCATTAGTAAAAGAAATAATATCAGCGTTTAATGAAAAATAATTTCAGCATTAATGAAAGAAACAAATCCAGAATTGATTAAAGCAATTACTCCAGACGTAATGAAAGAAATAATAATTAATAAAGAACTAATTCCATAATTAATTTCAAAATATCCCACACTATATGTATTGATGCAGTTATATATTATAAGACAATACGGAGACATTAATTTTCATTTTCGTGCGTGAGATATAAATAAAAAGTTGAAATTAATGTCATTGCATGGATATCAACCTCAAAAGTGAGTCTGGCTAATTTATTTATATTCAATTTTCTGGGCTTCGTATCTCTAAGCGAACTCAATATTTCAAAAATCGAGAATTCAATTCAATTTTTAAAATTATTGATGTGGCGGAAAACCCCACTAAATTTCCGCAATTCTATGTTAAAATCGGCAATGTTAACATTGATCTCTATGGGAGATCGTGGTTCTGGGCACCGAATCACGTGGTATCCTTGCATTAGATGTAGATGACGTCGCGGCGGCTGGATGCTCCCTCCAGTAATATAAGCTCGATGACATCCACACACACTGAGCTATAAGTAAAGTTTACTATTAGCTCACACACACAGTGTCTACATCTAATGCAAGGATACGACGTGACTCGGTGCAAACAAACACGATCCCCCCCATAGAGATCAATGTAGGGTGACCATACATCTCGTATTTCCCGGTACAGTCCCGGTATTTTCTGTTTTTTTTGGCCATCCCGACTTTTTGGCAAAAGTGTCCCGGTTTTTCCCGTATTTTACACGTAGCCTACTTGAATTTTTATTCTTTATTGATGTCAAAGATTGACATTATTTTTCAACTCATAAATTATTTTATGATAATTACATCTATATATGAGAATACTAATCTCCCACATTTGCCTTGGTGAACGTTTTTTTTTCGTGGAATACATTTTAATTCACTGCAATTTGCAGTAATGCATCATCATTTCCGGCTATTGTGATTTTTCCGTAATTTCAACAATATTTGGCAACTTTGCTTGGTTTTGGCGATAATTGGCAATGTCCCGTATTTGGAATCCCAATGTCCCGTATTTCTCTCGAGGAAACATGGTCAGCTTAGATCAATGTTAAAATTTTATCGATGCCGACTTTATCGTAGATTGGAACGATTTTTATCATTTTTTGATTTTTCACACTATAAATGAAAGATAATTCCAAAGTTAATGAAAGATAATTTCAATTCCAAAGTTAATGAAAGATAATTTCAATTCCAAATTGAATGAAAGTGATAATTCTAGCATTAACGAAAGATAATTCCAGAATTAATGAAACAAATAGTTTGAGCATTGACGAAATTGATAATTTCATAATTAATGAAAGTGGTAATTCCGGAATTAACGAAAGATAATTCCAGCATTAATGAAAGAAAAATTCTAGTTTTATTTCAGTTCCAAAAATAAATGAAAGCGATAATTTCAGCATTAATGAAAGAAATAATAGCAGAATTAAGAAAAAGGGATAATTCAAAGCAAAATTAATGAAAGAAAAAGTTCTAGAATTAATGGAAGGGATAATTTCAAAATTAATTAGAGATAATTCCAAATTAATTAGAGATAATTCCAAATTAATCAAAGAAAAAAATTATAGAATTAATGGAAGAGAATTCCAAAATCGATGAATGATCGATGATGAGGTAATTTCAACATTAATGAAGTGATAATTCCAAAATAATTGAAAGCGATAATTCCGATCCAGCATTAATGAAAGATAATTCCAGATCGATGGAAGTGATAATTCCGATCCAGCATTAATGAAAGATAATTCCAGATTGATGGAAGTGATAATTCCGATCCAGCATTAATGAAAGATAATTCCAGATTGATGGAAGTGATAATTCCGATCCAGCATTAATGAAAGATAATTCCAGATTGATGGAAGTGATAATTCCGATCCAGCAGTAATGAAAGATAATTCCAGATTGATGGAAGTGATAATTCCAAAATTAATGAAAGAAAAAATTCCAGAGTGAAAGAAATAATTCCAAAATTAATGAAATAAGTGATTCCAGAATTAATGAGATGTAATTTCAGAATTAATGAAAGAAATAATTTCAGAATTAATGAAAGAAATAATTTCAGAATTAATGAAAGAAATAATTTCAGCAAATGAAAAAGTGATAATTCCAAAATTAAAGAAAGAGCTACTGCCAACAGTTAGTTGTCTGTAACAAATATAATCCACTTTTCTCAGCTTATCTTAATATCTTGGCATATAAAGACTCGTTAGATGTCACTGCAAACAGTGAGTTAGTCTGTAACAAATATAAGTAAACAGATCGACCTTCTACCAAAGCCTACAACATGATAAAAGCCCAATACACTTCTCTCAGTTCATGGCAATTTCTTAGCATATAAAGACTCATTAGATGTCACTGCAAACATTGAGTTAGTATGTAACAAATATAAGTAAACAAATCGACTTTCTACCAAAGCCTACAATATAGTAAAAGCCCAATACACTTCTCTCAGTTCATGGTAATTTCTTAGCATATAAAGACTCGTTAGATGTCACTGAATAACGCGTCGACTGAGGCCCTTGTCGCGAGGCGTTCCATGTTTTCCTTGATGAGAAGCGATGTTCCCGTCCTGTAACAAATTGTTCTCTCATATCCACAATAGTTCTTGGGGGGGGGGATGGTAGGGGTGGTCGGGTGTCTCCCTTCGCGGGGTGTGTTGGGGCGCTGTGGACCGCGCCGGCGGGGCCTTGTCACGGGTGTCGGGACGGAGGGGGAATCGCACTCGCGGTGCTGTCCTGACTTTGTCGAGCGGTGATATGCCCGGGAATTGGGGGTTTGGGTGTGTGGTTGTGCTGCTTGGGAGGTTGGCGGGATGTTCGTCCGAACCAGGTGTGCTTTCCCGGCCGGCTTGCCGGTTCGAGTTTTCTCCAGCACACCCACGATCTCACGATAAATGAGCTTATATCGCAAAAGCGACAGAGCCTGGGCGTGCTCGGTTCTAAACTAACCTCACTAGATGTCCCTGGGAAATGCATATTGTCTATTACAAATACCAGTGGACAAACTTATTTCTCACCTGCCATCAACGCTTAAAAAGTCGGCTGACCATCAAGTGAAGTACGTGAAATTTTCCTGCGAAATACTGGAAAATGCGGGACATTGCCAATAATCACCAAGGAAATTATGCCAACAGTGAGCAAAGTCGCCAACTTATATTAAAATCACAGAAATTGCATCTCTCAAATTGCAGTCAAATGAAACCATGACAAATATAACATAACTCTGTAATATAAAATCATAAACTCGAAAAGGGCCCGTTTCTGTGCAACGGAAATTAGTGACGATTTGTGTGTTTATTACGGAAGTCGGTGACATTTTTGGTGACGGAAATCAGTTACGTTTTTGTGTTACGGAAGTCGGATACGATTTTGGGTCAAATTTTCATTTTACTCCTGAACACATCGAGAACTGCTTGACCTGTAGGGACCAAGTTTCGTGCATGTACCCAGAGGTATGTGGTGAAGTATACATCAAAGTGGTTCCGGGTACCCTGGTTCTGGGCGCGGCATTGGACATATATCATCAATTGACAGGTTTCATTTCGAGTCGACGATGAATCCAATTGTTTTCATGCGTTTCATTGCGCATTGTGTTGCATTTGCTTATTGTGATGCACTGCAAATAATGGTGCATTGCTGATTGTGCGGCTCATCACGTGCTTTAATGCAGAGTTATTGCGAATTTTGGTGCATTGCGTACTGTAGTGCTTTGCTTATAGCGATGCATCGCATTAATTCGTGTGAATTGTGGTTATTTACCAGGTACACTACTTATTTTTCTGTATTGCCGATGGTGGTTTATTGCATTTTGTGGCTGTATTTCGCATTGTGGTGCACTGCATATAGTGATAGTATTGTGCTTTATTGTCGATGATGGTGCTTTGTGTGTTGAAATTCACCGCGTATAGTGTTGCATTCCTTATTGTGATGCACTGCATATAGTGGTGCGTTACTTATTGTGTATCGCCTATCCTTGTGTATAACGTACGTATTGCAGTGCATCGAGTATTATACTGTATTTATGATGGCAGTGTATTACTTATCGAAATCAGAGTGGGAAACTGGCAATTGAATGACTATTTTGGTCCACTGTAAATATTAGTCAATTGCTCATTGTTATACATTACGTATTTCAGTGCATCACGTGCCATATTGCTTATTCTAATGCAGTGCTTATGGTGTATTGGGGTTCATTGCGCATTGTGGTGCACTGCTTATTGTGGTGCATTACTCATTGTCCTGTATTGCCAATGATGGAACATTACGCATTCTGTTGTTTTGCTTATCACGATGGTGGTGTATTGCTTGATGTGGTGCGTGCACTGAATATAGTGGTGCATTGCTTATTGCGATGCTGTGAATATGGTGGTACACTGATTATTGTGCTGTATTGCCGATGGTGGTGCAATAAGTATTGTGCTGTAATGCCAATGGTGGTGCATTAAGTGCTGTATTTCTTAATGTGGTGCCCTGAATATAGTGGTGCATTGCTTTTTGCGGTGCCCTGAATAGATAGGGTGCACTACTTATTGTGTTACATTGCTTATTGTACTGAATCGCAGATGGTGGTGCATTGCGTGTTTTATATGCCTTATATATATTTCTTATTGTAGTGCATTGCTGACTGTGGTGCATTGCGCATTCCAGCACATCACGTGATGTATTGTTTATTGTAATACAGTGCTTTTGAATTTGCGTATATTATGATGCTTCACTTATTGCGATACATCGCGCATTGCGGTGAATTACGTTCTATGTTGTATTGCGGTGCACTGTAAATAGTGGTGCACTGCTATTTTTGGTGCATTGCGTATTGTAGTGCATCGCGTGCTGTATTGTTTATTATAATGCAATGCGTATAGCGTATCGTGCTGTATAGCTTTTTGTGGTGCATTGCTGATTGTGGTGCGTTGCGTATTGTTATGCATTATAGTGAATTGCGTGCGGTATTTCTATGCAATATGAATTTCTATGTATATGAATGCTATTCATTGCAATGCAGTGCTTATTGCGCATTGTGATGCATTGCGTATTGGGCTGTATTGCTTATTGTCGTGCACTGAAAATAGTTGTGCATCGCTTTCTTATCGTATTTCATTGGTTACGGTGTATTGTGGAGCTTATTGCGATGTATAGTGCTATACTGCGTATTGAGCTGTATTGCTTATTGTGGTGTGTTTTGCGTATTGTGCTTTATTGCTTATTGTGGTGTGTTTTGCGTATTGTGCTTTATTGCTTATTGTGGTGTGTTTTGCGTATTGTGCTTTATTGCTTATTGTGGTGTGTTTTGCGTATTGTGCTTTATTGCTCAGTATAATGCGTATTGTGCAATGTGGTGAATAGCGTATTTTAGTATGTCGTACTGCTTATTATGCTGCATTGCTAATTGTGGTGAATTGCTGATTGTGGTGCATTGCTATTGTTATGCATCACGTATTGTAGCGCATATGTATTGCTTGCTTATTATAATGCAGTGGTTATTGCTATTGTGCTGTACTGCTTATTGCAGTGCACTGCAAATAGTGGTACAATGCTGGTTTTAGTGCATCGCATGCTGTATTGCTTGCTTATTATAATGCAGTCCGTATTGCGTATTTTTCTGTATTGTGGTGAATTGCTTATTGCAATGCTTCGCTGATTACAGTGCATTATTGATTTTGCTGGTTTCGTATTGTAGTGCATACCTGCTGTGCAGTGCTTATTGCGGTTCATTGCTTAATGCTTTATTGTACGTTGCTTAATGCGATACATCGCGTATTGTGGTGGATTGCATATTATACTGTATTTCTTATTGTGGTGCACTGCAAAGAGTTGTACATTACTGATTGTAATGCATTGCATATTGTAGGGCATCGCGTGCTGTATTGCCATTTTTAATGAGTGCTTATTGCGTATTTGGGGTGTATTACTTATTGCGGTGTACTGCAAATAGTGGCACCTTCCATATTGTAGTGCATCGCATGCTGTAATTTCTAACAGCAACGCAGTGTTTATTGCGTATTGTGGTGCATTGCGTATTATTGTGCTTTGCTTAATGAGATACATCTTTCTTTTGAAGATATTCAATAATAAACTGCTTTGGGGAGCAACAAAAATAAGCGTTGATTAGGGAAAGGCGCGACGCGCGGGTGGAAAACATTTGGGAACTCCTGTCCTAATCAATATTCATCCACGGCTCCACAGAGCAGCCTTAAGCCAGGTTTTCCTAGGAGTAGAATTTCTGCTCCGTGAGCAACGTGAAAACGCTGACTGGTCAGAAAACTTGAATTTCAGGTTTTTTACCAATCAGCGTTTTTACGCTGCACACGGCACAGAAATTCGACTCCTAGGAATACCCGGCTTTAAACGAAGAACCACTTTGAAACAAAGAGCATGCACATATGAATATCCAAGCTCACCGCGATGTCCTTAGGAGCTGCGATGCACACTTTGAGAATTACTCGTATGCAAAAAAAAAAAAACAAACACTAGCATTCAAAACCAAGAGTGCAGCGGGGGTGTCTGGTCCCCCCTCCCCAAAATGTGAAAAATAGCTAAAAAAAGATCAAAGTTTTGATCACTTTGGTTTCTTTCGAAATGCAAGTGATCTCCTTCGGGACGAAATTTATGGCTACGGGTCCTGGTCAAAAACATTTCTGCGCCGAAACAGCGTTTGCGTCGACCGAAAGGGACATTTCTCTGAAGATGAGCAAGGATTCGGAACTTGTTGAGGTATTCGGTGTTAAAGGGAAAGTTAACCAAAGGGAAAAAATTAACCGATTTTAGCGTACGATCAGTCTGGTGATCAGTGCCGTCTTAACACATGGGCCGTACCGTGTGCTTCAAGAGAAAAAGGAGATCAGGAAAATGAGAGGTAGTTGAATTTTTTTGGAAAATTTTCCACGTAAAAAACTGAGTTTCTCTCAAAAACTGACTCGGAAAACGAACCGTTATTAATAGAATGTTAAATTATCGCCAAAAATAGAGCCAAAGATAGAATTTTTCTTTAAACTACTACTTTCGTTTTTTCTGTGACGTCATACACCGCTCTTCGACACAAGGGAAGGTGAAGTTTTTCTCTTTAGGGGTCATTCAAGTATTACGTCAGCATCGATCTGGGTTCCGATTTGCATACTTTTGATGACGGGGGGGGGGGGGGGGTTTGGATGATGCTTATATCACCAACCACCCTTTATGAAGATATGAAATATTCTTGATGGAATCTTATTCAGTGCGCCAAAAACGAGAAAAATCTTTCGCTAGTTCGTGGGCACCTGAACTAACATTCCCCCTATTGATAAGTCCCCTACAGAGCCACTTTAGTGGCCTCTAAATGTTACACGGATCCTTCAAGTGCTCTGGAACTGTGTCACATCTACATCCATGCCAATGGAAATGACTACGGCTGTCCTTTATGGGTGTTTTCCCTAACGACGATGGTAATTATTGACGCCACGACAACGTGAAAGCTCGCGTAAAATCTAATTTTCTGCCAAAATCCCGAGAAATTTTAACAAATCCGGAAAGCGGGAGGAAGGATGAAAAATCCGGAGTCTCCCGCTTAAATCGGGAGAGTTGGCAGGTCTGAATGTGTCTTCCAACATGAGAATGGGTCATGAAGTCCCAAAAATGTAAAAAAAAAATGTTCAGGACTGTTTTTCTCGGGGGAAAAACCAACTTTGCTCTTAATGAATATGGCTGGTGCCTAAATTTTTTTTATATTTGTCCAGCCCTAGTGGATAACACAACTTTTATCAAGACGTACATTGCAACACCAGTGAAGCAGCTGCTGACGAACCATTTCGACAATAACATAACACTTGGCCGCCATGTTCACCTGACAGAGGTGAACGCTACTATAACCCTTGCAACTTTTGGCTTTGGAGATGCCCCGTAATATTATGTGCAGTGGTCAGATTGCAAACTTTCATGAATTGAAAGCACATCCACATCATTACAATGGCATAGGCCAACTCTGATCTGTTGTTGAACAAGCACTTTTGTTCTTTCACCTCAGTTAGAACACAGTGGACTACATGTTTAACATTTCTTGTGTAAGTTTTAATTGTTTGTAATGTTTCCATGAATTAAGAAATCATGCCATGCTAATTGCATCATCATTTTGCCTTGACTGGCTATCATATACATTCTACAAGCAAATTGCCCATGTGTTTGATGAGTATAGTGTCATCTATTTTACATTTTTATGTATTCCCCCCTTTGCCATACAAAATTCCATTGCCTCGGGCCTACAACGATATACAATTATTCAATCATTACACTTCACTCATAGTTAGAAAAACTGGCAGTAGATGGCAGCACTACACAGAAAAAACTTCACGTACACTCCAATATATACCAATTCGTTAGAGGTTCAGCAGAGTAATATGGACGAGGTACATGTATGGTTTAGTAGTAGTAGTGTTTCAAAATCATGATTTTAGTTATAATCACCTGCATATAATAAATCATTGCTAATTAATCTGCATTAGTTATTCTTCATTAAAGATTGTATGTGCCCAGTTTTTATCATTGTTGTTTTTTGCAAAATAGCGTGCTAATCAAACATATTGAGAGTAACTGGGGAGAAAACATCTTTGTTATAGGGTTAATAACAACATTAAGAGAATTCTCAAACACAAAATATTTCCTTGAGTTAAGCTATAAAATAACTAAATTGCAAAAAGTAGACTTTTATTAAAATATAAGAAATATTTATAGAAATTATTACATTTAATATAAATATTAAATCTAATTAAATATTTATAGATTAATTAATAAGGGAATTGTGTTCATAGGCGTAAGCAGAATTTTTTCGGGTTTCAGATTTTTTCCCTTCTGGGGGGGTTTTACCTTTTTCCTACAAAATAACACTAACAATCTTGGCTCGGCGGGGGGAGAGGTAGAACCCCAATTCCCCTTTGCATACACCAATGATTGTTTTATAATTACATTTAAAACCAAATAAACCACATTTTTTTTTACCAGCCCTGCTAAAAGTTAGGACGGGGAGGGCAAACTCCTTAGACAACATAATGATTAGCGCAATTAAAAAAAATACCTAAAACAAGTTTTTTTTTTACATTTTTTAAAAATTTATATACTAGCCGAAAAACAGGGCACTAGCAACCCTTTTCTGTGTCTCTCCCACAATATATATTACATTCTTTTTTTTTTTTTGGTCTTCCCAAGTGTGCAGAGTCTGTCAACTCTCTCCGACAATACACAGCAAATTCTGAAGATACGCAACTTTTTTTTCTTTTTTCAGGATGATGCTTCTTCGAGACCACTTTAAAAAAAGCATAGTGCAAAATTTATCAATTGCAAGGTCCGATGTAAATAAGTCAAGGTGAACCAGATGGTTTTACTGCGTTGTAAACAAATCCCTTCAAAAAAAGGATGGACATTTTGCTGTTCAATACCAGTGCAATCACTTTTGACAAATGAAGCAGTTTCATTTCCAGCTCTTTGCTGAGCATTGTAAACATTGTTTATACGAAGGTTTTTAACAACTGGATGTTGCGAAGATATATTTTGGAAAGAGAGAAAATTCAACTGCTCCTGCGGGGAATCGAACCCACGTCCTTTCACTTTCCGGGTGAACGCACTAGACTACAGAGGCACAGAATCTCTCAATCTTTCCTTGGAGCTCATGTACACTGAAAGGGACCGTACATGGACGGCCGGACCAGACTCAGGCCAAGCTCACAACTGCTGACGCTGCCACCAGATGGCGACTTACACAAGGATGACGTCATTCTCCGCTATCATACGAAGGTTTTAACAACTGGATGTTGCGAAGATATATTTTGGAAAGAGAGAAAATTAAACTGCCCCTGCGGGGAATCGAACAGTGTAAGTCGCCATCTGGTGGCAGCGTCAGCGGTTGTGAGCTTGGCCTGAGTCTGGTCCGGCAGTGTACACGAGCTCCAAGGGAAGATTGAGAGATTCGGTGCCTCTGTAGTCTAGGGCGTTCACCCAGAAAGTGAAAGGACGTGGGTTCGATTCCCCGCAGGGGCAGTTGAATTTTCTCTCTTTCCAGAATATATCTTCGCAACGTCCAGTTGTTGAAACCTTTGTATGATAGCGGAGAGTGACGTCATCCTTGTGGAACATTGTTTATGCCTCTGCATGCCCTAAAATACAGAAGACAATGCTATTGGGTAGCATCAGAATCATCGAACCTAGACTAGGCGTATGTACCCAATGCTTTGTAATGCAAACTGTTGTGTCACCTACACATCAAATGTGGACTATAATTTTGAACGATGAACGTTAGCTACTGTACAAGACCATGAAGTAGTAAATACGATATTATTTTTTCCATCCAGACAGACGTTTTTAATGACTGACTTCTCTGCTTGATGAACCCTCAAACTAAGCAAATGAAAAATTAATGAACCAAATGGTTCACACACACCCGGGCCAAGTGATTTTTCTGAGGCCCTACTAGGCAAATTCTCGAAAATTTCAACCAGATCTCATTTTTGTGAGGTGCTTGGGTGGGCCCATGGCTTAAGACGGCACTGCACACACACTCCCCCCCCCCCAAATAACCTTAAAAATGATACAATTTCTGCTTTGGCAGTACCATCAATCACTATCCACAACATTTGCAATACAGTCGAGTCTCACTTATCTGACATAAATGGGCTGGCAGAATGTCAGATAGGCGAAAATATCGGATAATACGGAAGTACTTAGAAAAAGCCTATTAAGCATCTGTGTCTTAATTTTACGTTACAAACCTAGTGATCACGTTTTACAAGAACACAATAGGAAAAATTAACTGAGTTACAGAATATTCTGAGGTTTAGTACTTAAAAAGTTGAGTTCTGTGATGATTTAAAGAAATTTTTTATCACAGTCTGCTTTCCTGATGAGTGCCGTTTTTCTCGCTGCCGAATCTCGCCATCTTTGCAGCATTATCATGTTGATTCCTGCAGCTTCTTCTTGTTGCTCAATGTATTTCATTGCAGTTTCTGGAGCCTTAATTCCGTTGTTATGCGAAATTATGAGAGGCTCGACAGTTGGTGCTTGATCCTTTTTTTTTGCGGTGAAACGTCGTATAATATGGAATGTCAGATAAAGGAGATACTACTGTATTTGGCATTATATTAATGATTCCCCTCCTCAATTACACGAATTTTGTGATAGGATTTAGTAGAAAGTAGGACAAGTGGGAGGCCTGTATTTTTTGCGCAATTTTATGAGAATGACATATAGTTATTAATTTTATTATCATTCATATTAATTTTGTAAAAAATTAGTAATTTTGCGGGAAGCGAAATAATCTAGTTAATCAATCACAAAAGAAATGAAATTTCAAATTTATGGTTTCATTAATTTTTATTTTGTGAAGGGGTCAGTTTTTTTTAGTTTCAAATGTTTGTGAAGGGTCCTGAAAATGGAACCAAAATTTTGGCCGGACAGACCTCTGGCTGATGATCAAAATAGTGGCCTAGAAAGTGAGGGACCGATTCGGTGAATGATGAAAAGAGTGAACTTAAGAGCAAGGGAGCGGGTCAGTGAGCAACCTGGAAAGCAACCGAACGATCAAAAGTGTGTGAGAGCATGGTGAGTGTTTTTGTCACTCACCAAACAAACTCATTCGTCAAACTAACGCGTCTGCGATCTTAAAATGGACATACAGAAGTATCTTCTCCTGTTGCACCAAACACAAAATTAACATCCAGCACCGCAAACATATTGTGGCCACAGCGACCACCACTGGAGGGCACTGTGCGAAAGAGAATGAATGTGCCTGGAGGAAAGTCATTGATGTTTCTCTGCTCAAGCAACATCGTCACACAATACGTTCATACCATTCTGTTCTTTTAGGTGCATTCAGTTGCATCCACTGATCAAAGTGGCGTCTTCACAAGTGTCAGTTCATCTGGGCAAAGGGTGCTGATGGTGAGTTTGAAATTCGTGAGATCATCTTTGATCTTGCGAATGAAGAACTAGGACTCTCTCTGTGCTGCCGAAGAAAGGTTCGGGTTCGCAACTCCAGAGAGAGAGAGAACGTGACAAAGTTTCCCATTCATCCCCCCTCACAGTAGGCAACATCAAAGGAGGAATGGAAATTGAAGCAGAAGAGCGTACAGGATCAGTTGGGTCATTAGTTCCTACAGGTCCAGAACCTACAAAAACAGGACGATATTAGCGGATCGTGTGACGCATTGCTTGAGCAGTGAACCATTACTGACCTTCCCCCCCCCATTCCACTCCTTCTCTTTGGCACAGGAGTGACATTCAGCAGTAGACACTGTTGTCATAGTATCCATAGCATACAATATGAGATTTGAGATCAGGGGCCACGGATTGAACATCATGTTATAAGCAGAAACATATACACCATTGCCACATAACATATAGAAATCAGAGCGAGAAATTCATCATACCACAGGATACACATAAAGAACTCATATATATTCTTGAATACAACATATACATCAAACTACTCATGTGAAATTACTACTGAATAAGTTTTTACACATCGAGACGACTAATGTCAACTACACAGCAATGTATATATAGACATCGAGTAACACAGGAAAGACCTCTGGGATACATATATACACTTATACACACAAATATCAAGCTTAGAATTCGCTTATTTCAGAACCGATTGAGAAACAAAACCACAAAATCAAAGACAATTATCAGAAAGTTCTGCCACTAACGGAGATGGGATATATAGAGAAGGAGAAATTAAACCAAAGACATTTCTCTAATTAGTTCGGCGACGTTTCAGATTGGGATTCGCTTTCTTTGCCGATGATTCATCGCCCTTAGCACGCCTCGTCTTCTTATCTGCATTTTCATTCTTCGCTTGTCCGCGAGAGGACTTTGAGGACTCCGAGTCATCTCTCTCAAACTTGACGCTCTTCGTGGGTGTTCCAGCCGGCGACCGGTCAGATTTACCGCCAAGCTTTGGTGAATGACCTTCGGCGTTCTTCTTCGAACCTGAATCCCTCCTCCTACCCGTAGCCGGTTCCTTGGTCATGCTTGACTTCCTCGAACGGTCTGCGGCGGAAGTGGTGGCAACTTCTTTAGCTCTCTTCCCATCAGCACTGTCGTTTCTCTCTTGCTTGATCGACGGTTTCTTGGTCAGGGAGCCCTGCGGGACCTTGGCTTTCTGAGTCGAGCTATCCGACAACTGGTGGGCTTTCACCACGGAACTGGTGGACGCTTCGGTTTTGGGCGTCTTGGATCCCACGGAGGCGTTAGAGGACTTCGCCTTGAATACTTTAACCTGCTGGGAGTCGGGTTTCGATTTGATCTTCGAGGTCTCGCCGGTCGAGCCACTGGCGCCGCTGCCACCGGGCTCCGCCTTGACGGACACCTGGGCCTTGCTTGCTTTGGCGGACACTGGTGTCGCCGAAGATTTCACCGACGCTTCTTTGGCCAGGCTCGGCGAATGGACCGGCCTGGGCTTCACGAACAGCTTCTTACCGCTCTTCGGAGTTTCTTCTTTCTTGACATCGGCGTCCGGATCGGGGTTCGCGGCCACTTCGGCCCGCTTCTTGTTCATCAGTTCGCCGAACTCGTCTTCGGGAAGCTCGAACTCCTTCTCTTCGTTCGGGAACGGGATGATCTCGGACTCGTGGAGGGCGGCCATGTCGTACAGCGAATCCAGGTACTCCCATATCGGCTTGGAGGTGATCTGCCGATCGATGTAGTTGCTAAACCTGTTGTGGATGCACGCCATCATGAAATGCCGATTAACTCCGACAGGCTTGAGGCCGATCATCGCGTACGAGAACAGAATCTCCACTTCGACAGTCCATTCGATTTCATCCTTTCCCTTGTCGACCATCGTTTGCCGAACTTTCTCTAGCGCTCTCTGTATAACATGCATGTACGTACTCATCCTTTGGAAGAGATGCAGAGAGTACAAAAATACATACCATAAAAAAAAAAACAATAGGGCTTTTAGATCAGTAGATGATGATGATGTTATTATTTTGTTTTTATGAGTTTTTTTATTCAGATTTGCGTGACCATATTTGTTCCACAAAAAAAAAACTGCAAATCGGTAGTGTGACTATAAGATTAAGGTGACCATACGTCCCGTATTTTCCGCGACAGTCCCGGTATTTTCTGTATTTTTGGCCGTCCCGACTTTCTGGCCAAAGTGTCCCGGTTTTTTCCGTATTTTACACGAAGTCTACTTGAATTTTTATTCTTTATTGAAGTCAAAAATTGAAATTATTTTTCAACTAATAAACTATATTATGATAATTACAACTATAAATGAGAATATTAATCTCCCACATTTGTCTTGGTGAGCGTTTTTTTTGTGAAATTCATTTTAATCCACTGCAATTTGCAGTAACGCTTCATTTCCCATCATTGTGACGTTTCCGTAATTTTAACGATATTTGGCAACTTTGCTCGGTTTTGGCGTCATTTTTGGTGATGATTGGCAATGTCTCGTATTTTTCTAGAGGAAATATGGTCAGCCTATATATGATACGTGTTTTGAAGAGTAGTTCGGCATTTTAGTGAGATAATTACGACTTTTAATAAAAATAATTGTCTTTTTTTTGGATTTATGAGTTGGGAAGTTAATTTCAATGTAGAATAAAAATTCATGTCGGCTTCGTTGAAAAAACAAGATGTGGAAACGGGAACTTGCGTGCCGGAAAATATAGGATGTAATATCACGAGAAGTATAAGCAGGGTGACCGTACAGGGCAGTTCTTAGACCTGGTGGCGCTCCCCCCCCCCCCCCCCCCCAGTCGCGAATCCAAAGTGATGTGTCAGGAAGCATTTTTTGCTAGTCATTACCGCCCCGTAAAATACGGGACACATTCATTCTACCATATTATCCGCTGTATGCCTCTAGGGGCGGGACAGCAATAGATGATTGATTCTACCGTATTATCAGACTCTTGGTGTGGTGATCGTCTCCCCCCCCCCTCCCCCTCTTCGTTGGATATTAAGGGACGAAGAAGTCGCAAAACTTCTTCTAGAATGGGATTACTGCTATTTGACTTGTAAACAAGCATAGAAACCTAACTTGTTTGATTTAATTAAGAGATTTAAAAGCATTAAAAAAGCAAAACGTCACACATTTATGCAGGATACTCATCACAAAGGATCTATCTTCTTCATACTTATTTTAATTGAGTTATATGGTAAAATTCGTGTAGTGAGTGCACGCATCACGTATGGTCTAAGGTGATAATAAAAGTGGTTAAATTAAACTGATATTTCCGTATATGTGATTTCTTTCATATTTATAAAACTCATGAACTTCATTTGAAATCATCCCTTTCAGATCCAGTACTAAGAAACAGAAGGGGCAGGCAAACACCAGCTAAAGCATCGGGCCCTGCAGCTTGGGCAGGCCCCTAACTATTCTGAGGCAACTTGGGCGGTGCAACGAGCCGCATGGAGAGGGGGGCGCTTGTAACTCCTCCTTTTTCTGGGCAACCATTTCAAGGAGACTCCAAGAAAAAGACTGCCCCCGAAAAAGCACGCTACGGCCCTGAGGAAGGGGCAGGGCCGTCTTAAGAGCATCATGGGCCCCCCCGGGCCGAGTTGTTTTTCTGAGGCCCTACCGAGTAAATTCTAGAAAATTTTAACTAGATCTCATTTTCGTGAGGCCCCTCTACTCTTGAGGCTTCCGGGCCGCTTCTGGGTGGGCGCATGCGTTAAGACGGCACTGGGAAGGGGTTGTTTTTTTTTTCTCTCTGTAGATTTTTTTTACCTCAGGAACTTCAGCTTTAATTTCAACGATAATGCACAATTCTTGAAGTTTGGGCTGAACATCCCTGAGGTTAAAAATAGAATATGTAAAGTGAAAAGAAGTAACCCGCACGTTTCTGCATAAAGGGTCTAAAAGGGTTATGAATAATCCTTTATTTTGATAAATGAAATTTTCTCATGTGGGTTATATACCGCTGCGGACCGTACATGGTGCCTTTTTTTCCCTCAAACTAGCGAGGTTTGCATCTGCGCATTATAAGCAGCAAAATTTGATAAGTTTTGTTTAATTCTTATTTAAGATTAACGTCTAAGAAATGACTTACCTTCAAAATGACTTTCTTTAAGATGATTAAAATTCTTACAAATCTTATAGAAAACTAATATGACAAAAATTAAAATCGAAAACTTCACTAGGATCACCAGATTTTCATTTCGATCGAATTTATATTGAGGTTTTCGGCCCTTCTTGAAAGTCGGTCGGTTCCTCATTAGTTTCTTGAAAGGAAATTATGTCTTTTTATTAGAGTCCCGTTGTGGCCACACCTTACCAAGGCCTCCTAGACAGAAAGAGGTACTGTCTAGGGGAGCCTCATAGGAGACTTTACCGTTACTCACCAGGTATCTTGAAAAAGATCCATGAAACTCCGAAAAGATGTTCAGTTGCGTATATGTACGGTTTGTTAAAATTTTCCATATATACACACATACGTTGCACTCAGGGGCGGCTCGAGACAAAATCTCTACCCGAGTGGGACCTAATTTGGGTCGCCTGACCTCCCCAATTAAAAAAAAAACGTTTGTTTCAATCGCCTCGTTTTGATGCGTTCGAAGAAACAGCGATATTTTATGTCATAACATATCATGTCGAATTTCTTTTGGCCTTTTACCTTGGATTTGGCACTCCTCTTAGAGCGGGCAGAAATCATTTTCCTATTTTCTCGCCCTTTTACCTCAAACTTAACACCCCTCCTAGAGAGGGCAAAAATAAGTTTTCCTAATTTTTTTTCTTTTGCGTTTCTGCTTCGGATATAACGATCCTCCTAAAGTGAGCGAAATAATTTTCTGTAATTTCTTTCACCCTTTTACGCCGGATTTGGCACTCCTACTAGAGGGGGTAGAAATCATTTCCCCTAACTTTTTTTCGCCCTGCCTACCTCAGACTTGGCACCCCTCCTACACACACAGCGGGCACAAATAATTTTCCCAAATTTTCTTCTGCTCTTTCACTCCGGATTTGACGCCCTTCTAGAGGCACACCCAGTGCCACCGAGCTACCCCTGGTTGAACTAGTAGGAAAGTAGGACGAGTCGGGAGACTGGCCAGTGATCGGGGGCGCTAAAGTGCATGGGTTTTCTCGTGTGCGAACATTTTTGTTTCTCCTCGTGTGACAGGTAGGAACTAGGCCCAAGTGCAGGAGCCCTATTTAAAATAGTCAGCTAATTATGGGTTTTATAATTCATTCATTTTTTTTTTCCTAAATTTTTTTTTCTCGAAATACTGTACTGTATTGGCGATTCAATTCTGTGTTTTTAATAAAAGTAATACAAGTCGGGAAAAAAGAGGCATGAAAGGTCTTCTGGCTCAAAATATTTCCCATATCAGAAGACACCTTCAATTCTTGTAATACTCCCCACAACACAGGAAAACACTTTTGCTTTCGTTAGTAAAAAAATTGGGTGACCGAGGGTGATTCCTCCATCATTTTTATTTTTTGCTGCACAACAAAAGAGAAAGAAATTGCTTCCCCCCCCCAAAAAAAAATTCCCCTGCAGGGGTAAACGAAAAGAATTCGAGAGAGAGAGAGAGAGATTTATCTGACCAAATTCGCTATGTATTGTACGTATATAGGTGCACTGCCCATCGATTATTTTCTTTTCGCAAAATAACCGTAATATTATATGCACTCAACCCTTTTTGTTTGTTTTTTTTTTGGAAAAAAAATTCTCATCTAGGTCATTTTTCATGTAAAATTTATATTTATTTTTTTTTATAAATACGTATCTTAAAGTAATTTTCCAGTAATGTATATTTAACGCGTTTCTGCGCCCTTCTCATTTGGCGCCCGGTGCTATTGCACCGGTCGCACTGCCCTAAGACCGCCCCTGCATACACATACAACTTTGTTTCGTAGGGTTGCGATAAGTTTCGCGTTGAGGAAAAAAAAAGATTGAAGAAAGAGTCAAAAAAGCGTGAACGAATTCATTCTTCTGGCATTTGGACGTAATATTACGTCCTTGATCGTGAAGAGGTATACAGCCGAAATTCGATATCTGCTGTGTTGTAGCAGATACAATTTAGGACTCTACCAGGCTCGTAACTAGGCTGGGGCAACCGGGGCACTGCCCCAGGGTCCCCCAAAAAATTACACTTATTTTGCATAATGATAACCCTTTCAAGAAGGTCCTAAGGAAAAGTCTTTCCCGGGGCATCGAAATGACACACTACGGCCCTGACTCCCACGATGAAGGTTGTGGGTTCGAGCCCCGCTCTAAGCATTTAGGTTTTTTCCATCCCTTCCGTCTCCGTTTCTTTTTTAGTGTGATCTCTGATTTATTTTTCTTCATTTTTTTTTTTTAACAGAAAAGTACTTTCAAAACTAATAGAAGGTGAACGATACTTTTTTTTCGAGAGTTTATCAGTCAGTCTTTGGTGGAGTACTTTGATGTAAACAAATTATTTTTTCTTTGAGAAACGAATTTCCCTAATTATTTTTCTCTAAAACTCTTTTTTTTCTAACAGCTATGCACGTACTCAGCGCTGACACAGTTTTATAACTTTAAATCTTAATAGGAACTGCAATTTACTGCGAATGAGTGCAATAGTTGCGCGGTTGCACAAAGTTCAAAGATGCGAATTTCGCCACACCAAAATGACACCAAAAGTAAACAAAGTTGCCAAATATTGGAGAAACTACGTAAAAACCAAAATGGCGTTAAATAAAGCATTACTGCAAATTGCAGTGGATTTAAATGAATTCCATGAAATAAAACGTTCACCAAGACAAATGTGAGAGATTAATATTCTTATTTATAATTGTAATTATCATAATATAATTTATGAGTGGGAAAATAATTTCATTCTTTGACTTCAATAAAGCATAAAAATCCAAGTAAGCTCTTCGTGTGAAAAACCGGGACACTTTCACTAAAAAGTCTCGGACGGCCAAAAAACACAGGAAAACCGGGACTGTCCCGGGAAATACGGGACGTAGGGTCATTTTTGTTGCTGCGAATATGGCGCATACACAAGACTAAAAGCGTTAGCAGCCAATAGCCCTGGATAATTCAAATGCAGGTTTTCAGTTTGTTATTGTTGATGTGCAGACGTATATCTGCGTCAGAGTTGCCAGATTGGCGGTTTTCCCGCCAAATTGGGCTGGTTTGAAAACGGTTCGGCGGGAAATTTTTGGCTTTGGCGGGTGGCGGTTTCTTGGGCGGTTTTTCCAAAATTGTGTTCATGGCTAATTTCTCCCTATTTTCCTTTATTTTTCTTTGCTTGCGCGAGCAAAAAAGTTTTTCTTTTTCACTTCAGTCCCCAACCTCATGTTGTGTTTTCTTCCTGACAAGGCAGAAGGGGTGGAGGGCATCTCGGCCAACTATGGAAAGCCAGAACTTTCAACCATAATGCCTTTGCCATCCAATAATTGAAGGGGCCATAACACAAAAACTTGAGAAACTGTCCTAGGCTCTAGATCAGTGGTTTTCAATCTTTATGATACCGCGGCCGGTCGGTTATAATATATCCAATGTAGTATAAGGGAAGTAGTATATCCAAGGCCCCACATCCTGAAGCAGGGCCCTAGGCTCTGATCTTTTGCGTGCCCCTGAGCAGACTTTCACGGGGCCCTTTCTTGATGAATTTATAGCGTGAAAAAGCAAAAAAAAAATTGTGAAAATTGCCCTGGGTCCCAGGGCTGGAGCCTTGTCAGTCCATCCCTTGTGGGGGCCATGAGTATATCCAATAACTATAAGGGAAATGGGAGACTTCAGTGACGTCACGATCTTCGCGCGGACGCCTTCTTCTATAGGTGTTGCTCCGGCCCGACGGTTGGGAAACATAGTATATAGACCACAGAAGCCTGTGAAAGAAACCATAGCCTCCACAAGCGTGAAGCTAGCATGGCAGGGCTCAAGAACTAGTGCCCAGGCACTAGTTCTGTCTTAACGCATGAGCCCAACTGGGTATGGCCCGAGGGCCTCAGAAAAACGAGAGGCAGTTGTATTTTTAGGGGATTTTCCATGTAGGGCATCAGAAAAATCACTTGACTCTCGGGGCCCAAGATGCTCTTAAGACGGCCCTGCCAGGAACCCAGAAGAGTTCTTAAAATTTTGTTTACTATATAGACTGTGAAAAATCTGGTCTGGGACCCATACCTAATTTTTAAAATCATTGTACCAAATCTCGTAGACAGCTATGCACAATTTGAGGCAGTGCCGTCTTGACGCATGGGCCAACCCGGGCACGTCACGGAGGCCTTGAATGAAGGGCGGGGGAGGGATAAAAAATGAGATATGGTTAAGATTTGCGAGATTAAGCATGTGAATTGGTAAGGAGGCATTCGCAGTCTGGATAGAGAGCTGAGCAAAATCAATTTGCCCGGGGGTCCATGATGTTTTGAAAACGGCCCGACTCCAGGCCATCTCTTGGCCGTTTTTCCAGGAGAGAGAATGTGTAGCCCTGACTTTCGCAACTTTTCAAAGAAATCAATTTATTCGGTAAAAAAAACATATTTTTTACGAAAAAGTGAAAAGTTGGGTGGGGGGGGGGAGAGAGGAGTTACTGACTATAAAAACACAAGAAAAGCTATAAGCCACATCGTTGCAGGCTAGAATATCATCAAAGTGTAGCTCGATCGTTGCTTCATAGATGGCAGCACAAGCTCTAATATTTTGGGCTACTTTTTGGCTACTTTTGAAGAGGGTTTTGGCTGGAAATTTTTTAAGGACCTGGCAACTCTGATCTGCGTTTTCAGCAGTGAATTGTTTGTTTTAATGTCTGTTGTGTTCGATGTCGTCTGATGACCAGACCGAACGGGCCCTGTCAGGGCCAAACGTCTCTGTTGACAAGGCCGCCGGGAAGAGCTCGGAATTGCGTTGCGATGTGTGCCAATCGGTCTTTTCGAGAATAGATGCCTTGAGGAGGCACATGAGGAAAAGTCACTCGGACGTGTGCGCAGCTGTTGACACGGTTTTCCCGAAGTTGAAGTGTCCCGAGTGCGAGGGGATGTTCACCCGTCACAGCGCTCTTCGCAGTCATCTAAGTGAGAGCCACGGACTGGTAATTGAATGCGATCACCACGTATTTTCGTCCATCCACGGCAAGTACAGTCGAGCCCTCATATAACGAAATTGGATGCAGTGAAACCTCGATATAACGATACCCCGCGGACTTGAAAAAAATATCGTTGCAGTGGAGGAGTTATCGTTATATCGAGAGGTAGCAGTAATCAGAGTGTAGACGTTTTTAAATAAGACTTGAAAAAATATTGTTGTAGAGGGATTTATCGTTATAGCAAGGTTTCACTGTATTGTGAAGTATCAGTTGTAAATAACGGATTTTTTCCCCCCATCCCAACGATGCCAAAAAGGTTAATTTTCCATAAGCGTGGTCATCGCCAATGTGGCGACTTTTTTTACACGCCAAATTATTGCCGTTTGGCGGTCAATTCGAAATAGCTGACAGGATACATACAATTTATTTTATAAAAAGAACTGAAATGAATGAAATATGGTAGTTAAATAAAATTTATATAAAAAAAGATCTATTGACAAAATATACAAAAAAAACTAAAATAACGCAAAATATATACAGAAAATGACTGAAACGGAGATCAGTCGCCATTATTCGGATCATCATAAATGTCCTCAATATTGCTATATTCCATTTCTGGAACAGAAAGAGCCTCTCTTTTTTTTTTTTTAGTATCAAACGTTCTATCCCCCGTGGATTCAGTGGTGAGAACATCAATATTTTTTAGTTTCAAGGGCCTTTTGCCATAGCCTAGATACACCGACGCTATATCATTTAGAAATTGAAAAATTTGTTCTCCGTCATTCAGACTGCTGAATTTTATTTTTCTATAGGAATAGACGGCCCATGAATGTATGAAGAGAATTGTTTGGTCGGCGTTTTCTTCAGTAAACGGTTTTGATTTCCAGGTCATTAATGGTGTGGTTCGGTCCTTGGCAGCATTAAATTCCCCCTTCTTATAGTTAGTTCTTTTTTCAGCACCTTTGTATTGCGCCACTGAATCCATGCACACAATGCCAATAGCAAGATGGCAATATTCTTTAACATTATGACCACAAAATGTGTTTGCTTTTCCCCGAAATACGTAAAAAAATTCCCTATTTGTCCTCTTTGCGGAAAATCCCAAAAAAAGCGACTATCATGCAGCCTGAGATACGGCCTCATTCATATTTCCTCCTTGTGAGGAATGTCTCATTTAGTTTAATGGTTTTCCCTGGACCATCAAGCTTGGCATAGCTGTGTGAATCCACAGCTTCATAAACCTCGCAGCAAAAATTAAAATAGTCTGTAAAACTGTTTCGGTGGAAATAGATGACTCACCTCTTTGTTTCTATCATGCCGTCAACTGGTTGAATATGAATGTTAATGGTAACTTCTCAACACAAAAGCTATAGCGCGGACATCCCGAATCGGAACACATATTCCTTTGAAGAAAGTGTTGCTTGTAGGATTTACGTAGCTTTTACATCTAGCGTTCTTGTTGCGGCACATCTATTTGTATCCAAATTTTTTTTGTCTGCGTTGACGACCATATTTTTGGCACGTAGGGGCCGTTCAAGTATTACGTCATCATCGATGGGGGGGGGAAGGGGGTTTCCGATTTGCTGACTTTTGGATGACAAGGGGGGAGGGGGGATTTGGATAATGCTTACGTCATCAACCACCCTTTATGAAAATATGAGTTAGGATTCAGAAGGGCAGAGCTGATGATGAAATTTTGCTGACAAGAGGGGGGAGGGGGTCAAAAATGGCTAAAAATTTCCTTACGTAATACTTGAACCGCCCCATATGGGATACAATGCCAAACTGCTTTTTTTGCTCGAATAACGCCAACATCACTCAGGAAGCTGAATCATAGTTTCATCAGATTCCAAGATCACCATCCACGAAAAAATGGAAAAATTTACTAGCACAGGATGCATCATGAGATTTTTATTCAAATTTTTTATATTTTATACTCAAATATAAAAAGTTTTGTTTAAAAAATGAAGTCGTTTTCGATTTATAGCGATTTTACTGAGTGGCTAAGTTCCTGCAAAATGCACGGAAAAATGCCCACTCATTAAGGAAAAGAAGCCCCGAATGTGAGAGGAGAGGAGGAAATCGCAAAATTTGTATTGTGAATGGTTGGGCAGGGGCAAATGTCCACGGATGCCAATAATACAATTGTTTCACTGCAGGTAGGAGATTGTCCCTATCACCCCCCCCCCTCCTCCTGTATGCCTATTAATTTTTTTTGTGTGTTGTACATCTATAAATTGTCGTAATTACGAGTCCTGATTTTGTTGAGCAGTTGAAATATACATAATTGATGTATTGAAATCCAGTTTCGTGACCTCTAATATAGCTAAAGTCTGAAAGCAGCAGCCGAAATACGCCTATTACGAGAATCTTGCTAAAACGGAGCATTTGCAATTGTCAGAGAGCCAATGTTAAAGACATGAAAAATATTCAGTTGTAGTGAGTTTTGAAAATAAGTATTCATTCGCCTCAAAAAAAATATAATCTTTAAAATGCCGGTTTTTCTTTCTTGAATCGCACCAAGAACAATATTGACAATTTATCATTGCACATGCTCCTTATAAATACAGTCGAATCCCATTATAACGACCTCCAAGAGACTGGAGAAATCACTTCGTTGTAACGAAATTTCGTAATAAAGGAATTCCGGGTTTTTGCATTGTCCCTATGCATGCTTATCTGAGAGAACTAGAAAAGTGTTCGTTAAAACGAGATTTTTCACTATATCAGTATTTGTTAAAGCAGGATTCGACTGTATTACTGTGAAGTATTTGTGCTCGAGCACCCATAAAATTTTCTATCATTTAACCTCCGAATTAATTTGAAAATCAAAGTATCCTACTTAAAACTCAAAGCTGAGCACCCACAGGTCCAAAACACTTTATTGCTCAATCCTTGACAGAATATTTCTTGGCCTAGGGAATAGCAAAATCGCAGGAAGCACCCCCCCCCCCCCCCTGAAAACGATGTTATAGCGTAAAATACTGTGGGGCAAAACAGTTGAATAATGCATTCAAAATCGCCTTTGTTTGCAGAAGAATGACAGTACTTCGACGAAAATGATCAACAAGTTTGGTATTTTGCCCAAGAGGGCATCAGTGTTATTTATATAACTCATGTGCGATATTATTGATATCATGCTTTTATTAACGATTATTCGCTTTCAAAATTGATGAAAAGTTTTTTTCCCTTAGATTTCTGTGCTTGGAAAGAAGGGATGGAAAAGGATTCGAAATGTTTCTATCGAAAGCAACATCAGTACAAGTCAAGAGCGGGAACCCATAAGACTTTTGTCTGTCACAGGTCCGGAAATTTCACCAGCAAATCAACTGGCCAGAGAAGTTGCAAGAGGCAAGGTAGCAGGAAGATGAACGCCTGGTGTCCTGCTGAAATAATAATAAATGAGAGTGCCGAAGGTGTAAAAGTAGAGCACTGGAAAAGTCACGCTGGACACACCAACGATGCGAAACATCTAACTCTTACCAGAGCTGAGAAACAAGAAATCGCCAGTGAGTTGTGGTTTGCCCCCTCCCTTTTCATAATCACAGATTATTTTGTTAATCTATGTTCAGACTTTTCTTTTTAATTGGGTCTTGTTTTTGTGAAATTTTGACATCGCTGCCAAGTCTGCAGAAAAGTTCTCAAATCTCCCGAATTTTGATCGTGATTGAAAAATAAAATCTCTACTTTTAGGGAAAAAAAAGTTGTTAAAAAATTAAATTATACAGGGTGTTTAAAAAAAATCATAACTATTCAGCTTTTAATCCGCTTTGATCGAATAATGTATAGGTAGAAAGAGGGAAATCTCGAGTTTCCCTGAGAGTTAGCGCTAATGCTCTTCCTTCGACCGCCACTTCAGTGTTTGTCAAGATGGTGACTGCACAACAGAAATCGTTTCATGTTCTAAGCTTCGTTATCTGTGAGTCTGTAACAACTGTTTATCGTGCTTTTCGTAGACAATACCCGGCTGTGGAACTTTTTTCCCCCCTACCGCTCAGAGCATTAAGCGATGGTATAAACAATTCCGAGACACAGATTGTCTGTGTAAAGGGAAATCCCTTAGCCGTCTCCACATGTCAGATGAAAATGTGGAGCGTATCCAACAGAGTTTCACACGTGTGAGTGTAGTCCACGGAAATCAACTTGTAGTAGATGCAAACATGCTCGCAAAAGTTACTACCGTATGTAGATGTATGCCGTGCATCCATGGGTGGAGATATGGGGATCCCTGCATCAGAGATGGAGTTGACTGATATAATGTATATGTGTATATATAAATTGACATCATCATTGTGCCCCCCCCCCCCAGACTTCCAAGTCTATGTCCGCTTATGCACGCATCCCAAGGTTGACATATTAAGTATCTTTAATTTGGTTTTTAAAAAACTTTATGATTAGCCATGCAATATAAAATTAATCTTAAGTGTCTATGCGTTCAATATTTTTCGTAATATACGCATTTCAAATCGGGTGATTCTTTTATGAATCCTCAATAATTTAATCATTAAAAAGTCAGTCAGCTGATTCCCCCCCCCCTTTAAAATTATGTGCCTTGCATAATTATACTGTTGCCATTGCATAAAACAGCAAAGAAATAAGAAATATTTTTTTGCCAAAAAGACAATTCAGCAAAAAACAATGTCAGTTGGGCATCAGTTTGCCTAATTGGCAGAATGGCTTTGCCCATTGGTCCTGTTTAAAATATATCTCGTTTTTGGCAAAATGGTGATTTTCTGTCTGCTTCATTTTGGTTTTGGTGCAGCAATGAGGTGTAATTTGACCTTTTGGGGGGGGGAATAATTGCGTAGCGGCAGATTAGTGGTTTTTGCCACCTTCATCCCATTCTAGTCCAACTTTCACTCATTCCTCGAATTCTCTGCCATGTATAACACGAACACTTGTCCCCCACTCTTATGGTCTCCCCCAATGCTTAATACTTTCTTGGTCAGTCCAATACTCGTAAGCTGTCACAGTAAGTAAAGTAATACTTTTGGTCATTCACATGCTTGAACACTGTTTTGGTCACTCACCATGCTCGCACACACTTTTGATTGCTTGGTTGCTTTCCATGTCGCTCACTGACCTGCGCCTTTTCTCTTTAGTTCACTCTTTTCACCATTCACTGATTTGTCATTTTACTGTCATTGAACAGTAAAATTGAAACAAATCCCTTAAAAAAAATGAAAGAAAACGCTGTAAAACCATCTGGTTCACCTTAACTTATTTACATTGGACTTTGTAATTCATAAATTTTGCACTATGCTTTTCAAAGTGGGTCTCGAAGAAGCGTCATTGTGGAAAAAAAAAAGGTACATGTTTTCATAATTTGCTGTGCAATGTTAGAGAGAGTTGGCAGACTCATGTAACATTACTGCAGTTTGATGGATTTAAAAAAAAAATTTTTTTTTCTTCCCTTAAATTATGATCAAATTGTTGTCCAACTGTTATTTCTATTCCCCCGTTTCACTTTTTCTCGCGGAGATCTGAAAATACACTCTACCTCCACCTAAAAAAAGTTTCATTTCAAAAGTGACAAAAAAAATGTTTTATGTCAAATACATTTAATGTAAACTGCTGAGGACTCAGTTTAGGCCAATTTTGTGAGAATCGCCCATACATAAAACGTGTTCTGATTCATCATTGCCAAAACTGCTGAAGGTATAAATATGAACTTTGGTTGGTAGTTTTATCTTACTATGTACAGAGACTCGGTAAGAAGTTATTTTCTTCTTTTCAAAATTCAACACCAAAGAGGGTGGTGGTGGGGGGGTTCAAACTTTTGATCAGTCGGTTTATTTTATAATGTAGGTACCAAGAAAGGATTTTACAAAATTATAAATCGCTAAAGGGGAATCACCAAATATACATGAGCAAAGCCATGCGGGTAACAGCTCCTTTTTTTTTCATATACAGACTATCCGATATGTTTTACCTTTCAATATAACGACCGATACAATGCTGGTTTTTGAAGGAATGATAGAGGAGGGGCTCATTATAATGAGTGTTGGCTGTACAATGAAAACAATTTTGCTGCTCCCAGAATTTTTTTTTACTGAGCTGCCACTGACTGCATGTTACCTCTTTATTGCTCTTAGTCGCTTCTGATAAATGGTCAGCCTTGAAGTTTTTAGTATTAGTGATTAGTAAAAGCTTTATCAGAATGACTTGTCTAGCATTTTTTTCTACAATTGTTTTTATTTGCTTTTCAGAAAAAATGGAGGCTGGGGTCTCCATCACTGAAATATTGAATGACGTTGGAGGTTCCTCAGCGTTGGATACGGAAAGAAAACATCTATTAACTAGGAAGGATTTGCAAAATATTCAACAAGAATTCGAAATCTTCTCTACAAAAACATTACAGCCAAATGACAGTGTAAGTGTGGATTCTTTCGAAAAAGAAAATGGAAGAGATAAAATGAGATACGGTAAAGACAGTTCTCATAAAAGAGTAATAAAACTGCCCAAGAAAATCGAAAGCCTCTGTGCCGAAAGAATTACGGAATCTCATGCAGCGTGCATTGAAATATCTCCTGGAGCAATCCATCAGACATCAGAAGACTCATGGTTCGTAACGGCAACGAGTGAAGGTGACGAAGAATTCACATATGAAGTGACAAGGATAGTGCATCCAATTTGCAGGGATTCGCAGTGTGAACTGGTGTGCAAATTTTGTAACGTTTGCATCCACATGTTCCGTTGCGAATGTTCAGACATTTCCACAAATGACACTATGTGCAAACATATCCACGCTTGTGTTTGGACCTCTTCGATGCCGAACAATCAGTTGGATGAGAGATTGTCTTTCATCGGAAACCAGAATCAGAGTGTCCGAAATATTGACTCTGCTGACAGGTTCAAAGCACTAGTCAATATGTATACTTCAGTAAATCCTGCGAATTCTACAAAATCCACTTTGGACAGAGTAAATAATCTATTGATTCAAGGTTTGACCTTTCTATATGCAGATAGACAAAGATCACCTGTTGTTGTTGCGGAAAATAATGAACTTGAGAACAAAAAAATTAAAATTCAAAAGAATTCATCTCCCACAAAAAGGAAAAGGAAGCAGCCGACGAGAAGCTGCTTAGCTGCTGTGCCATCTTCTGAAGAGGAAAAACTTACGTTAGAAGTTCGTTTCCTCGCACATGACCACATATATTGCAAGTGAACATTTACGGGAATAAATATTTTATATGCTTTTGTTGTTCATCCACAAAAATGGAAGTAGTTTATTTATTTATTTTTGAATTAAGGTCATTTGTTGGTAATTGTGGGAATTTTGTGTTGGGGGCATGTTTATATTCATGGGGGGGGGGGGGATTCTAGGTATCGGGATACTTTATTTTCTTGCATGTGAACTACATGTACAAGTTTCCTACTTTGAAGCAAAGAATGCAATCTTGCAACCTCTTTGTGCAAATTATATTCACAAATCATGAAATTTTTAAAAAGTGGAAGGAATTGTGGGTAAGGATTTTTTAAGAAAACCAAATATTCTGGCCTCTCGAGCAAGGTTGGGGGCATAGGCGGCGATTGACTTGAAGTCTGGGAGGGCAAGGTCATTATTGCTGGGGGGGGGGCACGATGATGATGATGTCAGCTCATATATATACATTTGATCAGTCGACTCCACCTTTGACGGCCCCCATATCTCCGCCCATGGTTGGGGGAAAGACTGCAGATAGCACACACTGCAGTGGTCTATAATCCATGTCTTCTAGGAAATTCGAACTATTCAGAACTTCACATTCTACCCCTAATTTCCCACAGACCTCCAAATCTATCTCAGTCTATTGGAGGGCAGACTAATGGTATGAATTGAATGAGTCATGCCCCCCGACAATGGTGGGACTAACAGGGCTGTGGTCGAGGATGATTCATATTTGTTTTTTCACACCCTAAATGCACTATGAAGTGGCATAGAGGCCCTGCTACAGGATGCGGGCCATGGAATAGGGTTTGGTTTGTCTCAACCAAATTTATTTTGGATACTTGCTACACTACTCACACACACTCGCTTGTGTGGTGTAGCATGGAATGAGTTCTCAAAAAAATATTTGTTGCATAGAAACGTTGCAATTTTCGAGTTTTAATTATGTATAGTAGGTTACATATGGATTAAACATTACACTTTTATTAGAGTGATTTTGGGGTTATTAACCAGTCATCTCATTACGTTGGAATAGCACTGCATGCCGATTTTCGACATAATTTGAAACTATTAATTGTTTCAATCATTCAATTTGTTTTTGTTGAATTTGAAAAGACAGCTAAGGGCGAATTCGGTTTCAATATATTCAATTGAATAAAATATATTTTTTGATTAAGCTTCCAACTTCTAAAAAAAGAAAAATGAGAAATGAATTCGCCGGGTGACTGGTTAGTTTAAATGCTGTGAAATATTTTACGTCATTAATTCAAATAAATGCAGAAATATCTTATATGCAAGTACGGAAAAATGTGGTCAACATAAGTCGAAGAAAAATAGATTTCCATTCATTTTAGTTCCCAATGAATGAGGCAGACGAACTGAACTGAATATTAAGTTCAGTTCCTTTTCGGACACATACGGAGACAGATAAAAACAAAAACCGCGTAAAATGTAGACAGCACCATCGAGCTTATATTACGTAAATCGTAATATAAGCACGTATAAGGAGAAACGATGTCACTCTCCGCTGTTCATACGAAGTACGAAAGATGAATAACCAAGCGGAGATCGGGATTTAGTTCGGAAAGAAAATTCACATTCCTCTATGGGGAATCGAACCTCCAATCTCTCACTGTCCAGGAAAGTGTTCTGACCATTGAACTGCAGAGGACATATTTTCTGTGGGGCATACATATGCTCTAGGCAGCGGTTCTCAACCTTTTCTGACTCGCGGAGCCCTTTCTGATCTGCAATGTCTATGGCGGAGTCCCGTAGGCCTATTTTTTATTTATTCATCAAAGTTACTGATTTATTTATGTTATTTAAAATTATGTTAAAACATATATTTGTTTCAAATTTACTGTTTGTGTTTTAATTTTTCTCGAGCTGCCGCATAGGGTTCCGCAGAGCACCGGTTGAGAACCGCTGCCTGCTTGGTTATACAGGCTTTCGTACTTGGTATAATTTTATATTGTTGGTTCTGCCATCTTATTTCACAATTAGTGACGATATTTATGGTGATGATTGAGGTTTTTTTTTTTTTCAAAGTAGGCTATATTTTTTGTACGGAAAGGAACACAAAGGAAGTTTGTGTACCCATGAGCGGATTAGAACCGCTGCAGACGGTCGTGCGTTGCAGGATCGGCGCGGCGCGCTAGTGTATACGCGCCTTTAAGCCGGGTTTTCCTAGGAGCAGGTTTCCTGTGCAGCGCGCAACGTGATTCGCCCAGAGCGACACGCCGTCCACTCACCAATAAGAAAAGCATCATGACTGTTTTCCTACAGACCGCAATACGGCTCACGACAGCGCTTTACGTTGGGCGTTATTGGGCGACTCCTGGAGGAGTCAAATGCGTCGTGCACCGCGGTTTTGCCGATATTCTCTTCACTCTTGTGTGTTTTATTTCCCTTCCCTTCAAACCGGAGCATGCAGAACACAGTGTAGCTGATGTCAAAGCCATGTACTTTATATAGCCGCCCTGATCTGACGCGCCCCGCTAGGAAAACACGTAGCGTGATTATGTAACTCGTTTCTGTCGGTGCGAAATAGTCTAATTCGGTTCACGCTGGCAAACAAACCTATTCCTAGGAATAGAACTTTTGCGCCGTGGGCAGCATGAAAACGCTGATTGGTTAAAAACTTGAAAATCAGGTTTATTTGACGAATCAGCGTTTTTACGCTGCGCGCGCTGTACAAAACCTGCTCCTAGGAAAACTCAGCTTTAAGCCGGGTTTTCCTAGGAGAAGGTGTTTTGCGCCGCGTGAACGGAACAGTATAATTTCACGTCAGCAGCAACGTGTTACATAATCACGCTACGCGTTTATGTTTTCCTATCGAGGCGCGTCAGATCAGGGCGGCTATATAAAGTATATTGCTTTGGCATCAGCTACTCTGTCGTCTGCATGCTCCGGTTTGAAGGGAAGGGAAACAAAACACACAAGAGTGAAAAGAATATCGGCAAAAACCGCGGCGCACGAAGCATTTGACTCCTCCGGAAGTAGAACTCCTTAATACACGAAGTATATGGAGGCGTCTTATCCGGAAGCAGTCGGCCAATCACGGCTGACGTAAAGCACTGCCGTGAGGCGTATTGCGCTCTGTAGGAAAACAGTCATGCCGCTTTTCTTATTGGTGAGTGGACGGCGTGTCGCGCTGGGCGAATCACGTTGCACG
Organism: Pholcus phalangioides; assembly: GCF_987345545.1. Lineage (NCBI taxonomy): Eukaryota > Metazoa > Arthropoda > Arachnida > Araneae > Pholcidae > Pholcus > Pholcus phalangioides. Next base: position 6,033,171 of record NW_028301618.1, read on the forward strand.
CGGCACAGGAAACCTGCTCCTAGGAAAACCCGGCTTTAGGTGAAAAATGCTGGTTTCACACACACACACACACAAAAAGTGTCGGTGTCGGATTGATTTAAGGAGGAGATAATTTTTGAGAAAGTCGTACCGATAAAAAAATTATGAGAAACGTTGTAGAATTAAAATATTTCTTTCGTTGATGGAAGTTGGGGGAAAAAAAAAAACAGGATGGCAGAAATTACGGGAAAAACGGTTCATATGGTCATGAGTGTTGAAAATGAACTATATCAGTCGACCACTATAAGACGGAAGGTCCCGACACTTTCAAAGAACACAAGCAGAAGGTTTTACGTCTGCATGACCTCTCTGTGCACGTCCATCTTATCGTCTGCCTAGAATTGTTGTGAGAAGAGGTCGGTAGTTTTAATTTGGGCGGTTTGTTCGATCCTCGCCGAAATGGTGTTCGGGTTTTTGAAGAACTTCGGCCGGCTTCCCGCTGAATACAACGAGAGGATCCACGGCCCTTACAACCCAGGCGTTTATTACGGCAAGAGTGAGTATAATTATATACATATATAATAGCCATCTCCCATAGTTTCCTCTCTTTAACATTGTTTTCCCCTCGATTGTAATGGCATGTTTAGTTTTTGAAGCCGTTATTGACACGCCATCATTGGCAGTGCCGTCTTAACGCATGGGCCCACCCGGGCACGGCCCTGGGGCCTCAAGGGAAGAGGGGCCTAGGAGAAATTAGAACGGGTTGAAATTTTCGAAAATTTGTCTGACAGGTTTAGACGAAAAAAACTAAATGACTATTCAAACATTTGAAAAGACACGTTAAAAACAACTAACGGAAGGTAATCGCATCGGGAATAATCCAAGACAACGACGTTACTGCACAAAGGAAAAAAACGCTGTTACCCGTTTGAATCGCCTGTGCTTTAAGCGCCATCTATAATGGATGGGTAATGGAAGCTACCGAGGAACAATCTAGAACAATGACAACCCGGCAAAACAAGTGCGAGCCCCGATCGGCAGAACTGAGAGCGCGGCATTGGTGACTTATAGTGCTCTTGGTGATCTTGATTATATTGGATTTGCTGGTCTGGATTATACAGCACCTGTACCCAGGGCCGTAACTGGGTTGGGACAACGGGCACCGTCTCGATGGGGACCCTACAAAAGTTCACATTTGTTTTGCGTAATAATAACCCTTTCCAAACGCCCTCCCCAAAGAAAAAATTTGCAGTGGGGGAGCAAACTATGGCCCTGCAGTAAAGTCAGGCTAAGAACATAGTGGGAGTAGCGAGCAAAGCAACGAATGAGAAGCGAGATGAGATTATATCTTCCAGCAAGGAACATAGTACACATAGCAGGGTTTAAGCTACGGTCACATTTTTCGCAAAATGCGAAAGAAAATAGTAGAATGCAAAAGAAGTACTTTCGCAAAAATATGTACAGGAGGTACGAAACGAGTAGATATCCAACCATCAATCATTAAATTATCATTGTAGCATTTTGCTAAAGCTTCCCTCCACTTTTTTCGCGGAAGGAATTTTTTCAGCTTAAACCCTGACACATAGTGGCGGCATTTAATATAGGAGAGAGTATCAAATATTGTTCTCGCAATCAGCTTGGTTTTTTAAGTTAAAGAATGCTTAAAAAATTCATAATTGCACTAATTGCAGCCAGACAACAGGAATAACAGTTGTGTGAATATCTATCATTATTTTTTAAATATAACTACGGAAATATTCCTCATATTTTGGTCGTTTTTTTTCCTTCACCTTTTCCCACAGTAGTTGAGTGCGATCATTTGTCGAAAGATCAATATTTTCTACTAAATTGATGAGTAAATAATTGAGAAAAATATCAAGTTTATCAAAGCTTCTCTACTGTTTGAATTTGAATTATTAGCATGAGGGGAAGGTAAAAGGAAAAGCTCTCCCCCCCCCCCCCCCCCCGTGTTCGAGTATCGTTATTTGTATAAATATTCGTTGGTTTCATTTTTTTTTATGAGAGAAATGTAATTATTAACACACGATAATCTAGAATAAAAACATTCAGTACGTTTCCAGTATGGAAATATTGACGGTACACAGAAAATAAACATATAAAACTTGCCAACTTTTCCACAGGAAAAATACATGATTTTTAATTCAGACTACTCAGATACATTTTCCCACACGCTGTGCATGATAAATTAGCTTAAAACTCAAAATATAAATATTATTGACTCGAAATAAAAATCATTTTCGGTTTGGTTAAGCACGTGCACACGAAAAAATTTTGACGGGAAATGTATGAAAATTATTCGGTACTTGTTGTTTCCATTTGATTGTCCACACCATTTTGAAGTACGTCGAGAACATCAACGATTCTGGTGACATTTTTGACCTCACTACCGCTTTTTAACAGCGAAAACAAGCCCTTCGACCATCTTGAAGCTACACACAAGCGAGCAGAGCGGCGAAAAGAAAATATCTTGAATGCGCTGTTCTTATTGGTTATCGTGGAATTCCCGCTCTGCTGCGGTGAGCACCACTATACGCAGGCGCAGTGGAATAAGTGTTTGATTTCGCTGCTCGGACCTGTTCTTCCATCGTTGCTGTGCTCTGTCTCACTGTGTTCAGCCTAAGGTTGATCCACAGGTGAGTTTCTTTCACAAATGAATGTGATGGAGCTGTTTCATTCATTTGTGAAAGAAACCCACCTGTGGATCAACCTTAGAGACCTTACTGAACTTATAATGTTGTCAATAACAAATAACAACTATAGTAAAATACAAAGTTGGTGATGTGCGCTGATGATTTTTTTTCTTTTGGCAAGAAAAATATTTCTGAAATCGTGATAAAGTACCAAGAGTGGAAACAGTCATGCTTTTGGATGTCTTTTTTGACAAAAAAAAAAAAAAAATCCAACACTTCATTAAAAAATATATCAAAAATGAAAAAAAGAACGAACCAACATACTTGGATTAATTAGGGGGGGGGGGTCGAGATTGGAAATGAAACATTCTAGTCTGGCAATGGGAAAACTGTTCTGCGGGCCAGATGCAGCGTGCCAAGAGGTTGTATCTGCACCACCAAATGTGTTCCCATAGTAAAGTATCAATACACGTAACACAATAAATATCCAAGCTGACCGTATTTCATAAAAATACAGGAGATAGAAAATCGGGATCCACGTGGGATATCGCAAGTTATCGCTGAAAAAAAATTGGTAAAGGCAAGCAAAGTTGTCAACTATCATTGGAATTGCAGATGGCGGGAAGTAGGGAGCTCCCACAAGATGCAATGGGTGGAAAATGTATAATCCAAGCTGACCGTATTTCATAAAAATACAGGAGATAGAAAATCGGGATCCACGTGGGATATCGCAAGTTATCGCTGAAAAAAAATTGGTAAAGGCAAGCAAAGTTGTCAACTATCATTGGAATTGCAGATGGCGGGAAGTAGGGAGCTCCCACAAGATGCAATGGGTGGAAAATGTATAATCCAAGCTGACCGTATTTCATAAAAATACAGGAGATAGAAAATCGGGATCCACGTGGGATATCGCAAGTTATCGCTGAAAAAAAATTGGTAAAGGCAAGCAAAGTTGTCAACTATCATTGGAATTGCAGATGGCGGGAAGTAGGGAGCTCCCACAAGATGCAATGGGTGGAAAATGTATAATCCAAGCTGACCGTATTTCATAAAAATACAGGAGATAGAAAATCGGGATCCACGTGGGATATCGCAAGTTATCGCTGAAAAAAAATTGGTAAAGGCAAGCAAAGTTGTCAACTATCATTGGAATTGCAGATGGCGGGAAGTAGGGAGCTCCCACAAGATGCAATGGGTGGAAAATGTATAATCCAAGCTGACCGTATTTCATAAAAATACAGGAGATAGAAAATCGGGATCCACGTGGGATATCGCAAGTTATCGCTGAAAAAAAATTGGTAAAGGCAAGCAAAGTTGTCAACTATCATTGGAATTGCAGATGGCGGGAAGTAGGGAGCTCCCACAAGATGCAATGGGTGGAAAATGTATAATTCACCAAACAAAACGTATATGCTTGACAAATATGTTTATATGACATGATAATTATGACCAAGTCTGAAAAAAAAATTAAATTATTGATTTCTAAAGTTCAAGTAAGCGGCATTGAAAATAAGAAAAACACTGGAAATTTTGTTGAAATGCCAATTATGGAAATGTCCTGTGAAATACGGGTCATATGGTCACACTGTACATACATACAAGTATGAGTGACAGAAATATGACGTATCTGGTCCACGGACTGAAAAGTTTGCGCACCACTGTTCTAGACAGAAATTAAAATTATTGCACAATAGAGACAAGGTGCAGGATTGAAGATAATAAAGATCAGGACTTGCACATAAACAACCATCTTCCTGCTGATATATGGATAAATATTCTCTGAAATTATGAAAATTGTTTGTTTGGGTTCGAAGATCGATGTCAGTTTGAGTTAGTTCTCAACGTTTCCCCAACACTAGTGGTTGGCATCATCAGGAGAATTGATAAAACTGGATCAAAAATCCTTTTGGTCCACGAAAACCTTATCAATTATTCTCTGGAATATTATTGAAAATAATTATTAAATAATTCATAATTTTTTTTTTTTTTTTTTTTTAAATAAACCTGGACTCTATTAAGGGGACGAAAAGCTCTCTGCGTTGAATAAAAATACTAGAACAGCTATAGTATAATCTGCTGCCAATTCTGTTGACTTTCTTTTCGGCGCCAAACACGTCCTGCGTCTCAGTGAAAAGTCAAGGCCATAACTGGTACTATGGATGCTGAAAATAATCGCCTGCAACCATAACAACGATGGAAACCAATAAGCATAATAACAATAATACAGCAAAACCTGTCTTCAATGGAAACGCAAGGAACCAAGATTTTATCCGTTGAACACAGGTTCCCGATGAGTAGGGGTTCAATTGACATGTGTAAAATTATATAACAATCTCAAATGTAATTGAAGGATAGTATAATAAAAATAAATCACTTGAAAATAAACCAATGAATTTAAATGTGGATAAAATAATGTACATTATTTACTCTATAACTATTAAATTCGTATTTCACAGCATCTGTATAAAACTTCATCACACACACATCTGAAATGACTACATTTACATTCTTTTTGACTCTCAGAAATTTTCAATGAGGGTGACAATATCTCTTGTGTCTGGTTCAGTTTGTACATTGTCATCTATGCTCTATATTTATGTAATCCAATCCTCGGCACCAGGGCTGTAGCTAGGATTATTGTGGGGAGGTCAACATGATTTTGCTGCCTCGACCACTGTAAAATTTGATTTTCTCATGTAAAATTTTCCACCTAAATTTTGCTGCCCTAGCAATTTCCCTCTACTTCTGGCCCTGCTCAGCACTTGCCATAACGAAAAGCATCTTGCAGTCAATTTTGTAAGTCTTGTATGATTTGGAAATCTAACCATTACACACTGATTTCTTCCGTAGAAAAGCCTGTTTTACCGAAATATTTTGTTACAATTTCACAGAAAGCAACTGTTTTACTACACATGGTTTTTCAAAACCAGCAGCATCAAGTATGGTAACTGTTTTTATAGATCCAAGGATGGGAGAATTAGAACTCGCACCGGCAAGCAGTCATTGCATTAAAAATTCCAATAGAACTAATATTTTGTATGATCCTTTTTGGTCAATTTGTCATGAAACAGTCGAAGTGTTTGTGTAAAATTTTCCTTTCCGTTTCCACGTTAGACATGTTCCTTTTAATCCAGGTTTTTTTAATGTGTATTTTGACTTTGAAATCACAGGACCACAATATTTTCCCAATAATGGCAGGTTTCTGCTTAATACAGGTTCCGTTAAAGACAGGTTTTACTGTAGTAAAAAATATCACTTTCTGGACTAAACATAAGGTATCAAGATTCAAAATGAAACATTTAAAACTAAATAAAAAATCCAATCCAAACTCTTTTAAATGAACAACGATCAGAACAGACCTTCCTCCTGCATAAATAATCTGTTAAAAAAAGTAAAACTCTGGCTCTATTTCCCAAATAATATACCCATTGAGGCATTATGAATTAGTAAGAAATAATAAAATAAGGAATCGGAATGATATACGGCCTTACTTGAAGAATCTGAAAAATAATACACTGAACGCACACACACAAAGGAAAAACAACATAAAGCAATGGCGAAATAAAATTTCAAAAAGAAAATCTAAAAAAAGCACAAAAAAAAAAAGGACATCGGCTCGAAATGGTTTCAGAAAAACTCGTTTGAAATCCCTGTGGAGTGCTAGTGTAACGATTGAATGTTGAATTCTCAGATTCAATTATTTTCTGATCGTCGTAATGTGATTTAGGCCCTAACTCTGTCATTATTAGATCTTCGTTCAAGTTTTCTTTTAATAACAGAGGTTCTGGAAAAAGTTTAGATCTCACCAATTACATTTCGTTGGACCACCATCACAAGAGGCACACGATTCAATTGAGAGGTTCATCCCAATCTTCACTTAGTGATGTCACCGCAGCTAGCATCAGAGGAGCGGGCAGGCAAAGGTATCTCAGATGAACTTCCGTGTTAGTAGACTCGATGTATTCCAATTTGATCAGTAATGTAGCATCCATGTGAAGAAATCTGACCAAACCATTCGCACATGGTGTTGGTAGAGGCAACCAGGTAGAGCTGTGCCTAAGTTCGTTAATCGATCAACGGTTCATGATGATGAAAGAGACGATGTCCGGTGCACACCACACTGGGCGAAATGCCTTAGTAAGAAGAGCAGTGCAGTACATTTGTGACTCTGTATATTTTTGCACGCTCTCTCTGACCGTTTCTCGGAGTTGAATTAAAGGTCAACAATAAATAAAGATTCCAAAATGCCTAGATTTAGGACTATTCCACTGGGGGGGGGGGGAGATTGTCCAAGGTATCATTACACTAGCACCACCTGGCTCTGTAGAATCCAAAATTTGGGGTTGTCCTCTGGACCCTTTACAAACAAAATTCCATATCTAAGAAATGGATCCTGCCCGAAAATAAAAATTAATGAAACCATAAATTTGAAATTTCATTTCTTCTGTGATAGATTGATTCACTTCCCACAAAATAATATATTGGGTGGGATGCAGTTTAGAACACCTCAGAAACATTTGTTTATTTTCGCTGTGCTTGCCTGCTTCAACTGGATTATATTGCCTTCTCGGTCTGCTAGGGCTTTAATCCTGCTTAATTAAATAATATTGCCATGTTTCTGGTTGTGGTGAGAATAGAGTTGATAATTTCAGTCCGGGTGCAGTGGGCGAAGCCGTTTGCAGGCCTGTGCCAAACGAAGTTCGGCCTACAGGTATAGCCACTGATTTGCGTAATGTTCTTATTATAGATTCTATATATTTTTTTTTTTGCCTTTTTCATGCGTATGGACTGCTTCTTACTTTGCAGTGCCTGTATTTTTTGATAATACATTTTTATTTTTCGTAACAGAAGACACTGCTTTTGGTGAAGTGAAGCTGAAGGAGCTTTCGTCCTGGCTCAGCCGTAGAAAGAAGTCACCGATTGCTATGTGCTCAGCTATCGGAAGAGGTATAGTGCTCTTTATTATTATTTTTCGATAGATTTTTCTCATTTGTTCATTTCGTTTTACTTCTTTCTACAGATGAGATGGGTGCCAACAACGACCCCAAGTTATTAATATGAGCTGCATATCTCTCTACTTTGAAATTAATGATTTCCATATGGAAAATTATTTTTGTCACTACGTACACAAACACTAATTAGAGTGGGACCGTTTTAGTTCATAGGTCTGAGTAGCCTTTTTTTCCACGTTTCTCAAAGAGAGGTTTATGCACTAACCGCTCAACCTAGAGACCTCTTGTGGTGGTGGATTTTGCAGTTTCACATAGCTACCAAGTCTCTAGAATTTTCTTCTGGCTCCAGAATTTCTACTCTCTCTCAGACCTCCCGAAAAGTTCTTGTATCTATCAAATTTGTACCGTAATTGTAAAAACCCTATTCTTTATTGAAAAATTATTCCCCTAAGATTCCTTTGAAAAAAAAGACCCTTTTATTTTTAATATCGAAAATGGTATCATGAGTGTAATGTAGATTGTGGCCATTGCGTTAAATAAGAATATAACTTCGGCTTTTCAACATCTGAAATTGGCGAGATGACTTACTCTGACCATATGTTCCATTAAGTCTGTGTCCTGTTTTGGGCCTGATGGCGGTTATTATTTTTCGACTGATTCAATTTGAGAGTAGCAGTGACGGGTAATTTAAACTTATGGTTGGTGATTATTGGCGACTTGGCTGTAATTGTCTATGGCTCGCACAACGTTACATTTTTTGCAAAGGGGAGAAATCCTATCTTTACAATTTTGCTTTTATTCATGAAAAATCCCTACATTATTTTCAAAAATCCTTTTTACATTTGTTTTTGTGCAAAATTAGTATCTGCTCAAATACCTTTATTTCAATTCTCCAAAGTTGGCAGCCATGATTTCATGTCCCTTTTCCCATAACCCTTTGCGATTTTTCAAAATTTGTCGACTGGATAATATGTCAATGTGGTTACAGTAATTGTAGGTGTGATATTAAAGGTTGATGCTGAGCATGTTGAAATTTTATTCTTGCATGTGGAGTGAAACCAGGGTTTTTGACTAATCCCGGCCGACAGTTCGCCTAGCATTATGAAAAAAATCATCATTAGCATCTGAAATTTTTCATTCGATGACTAAATTGGAGTCTGAAAACTTAAATTTAAATTTGCGTAATCGTTTCTACCAACATAGGAAAAGATCTAGTCCCAGGAAAGACAATAAAAAATTATTTTGGTTGTTCCTCTCGAGGTAGGTTTGAGGATATTTGGCTTCTACAGAATTTGTTTGGCGCTTAATTTTTTTTGTCAAACTCTCGGTGAAACAGTAATAAACAGCTGAATACTAAACAAAATTAAGAATGAGGATGCGACAGATAGCTTTAAAGATTAGATTTGCTACACTTATATGTATATAGAAAATATATTGCGACAGAAGATAACGTAACATTGGCTTATTTATAACAACACTTAAAATTGTGGGTGTGTAGCACAAATACATTCGTTTGCAACAATATCACCAATACTAGGGCTTGACAAATAAAAAAAATTGAGGCACCAGTTGATTTTTTTTATATGCCCATCAAGAGGGTTTTTGCTCAAGAAAAACATTCCTAGATAATATTGAAGGTTTTGGGAGCAACATGTTTGCTTGTGTACAATTACAAAAAAGCAGAAAATCTATTGTAAAAGCCTATTTAATTTTTGGATTTATCGTTTGCTGTCATGTCAGAAACCTGTCAATATTTCTTGGTATTTTCGACAAATGAATATATTTGCTATTCATTTTTTTTTTGTCTTGCTGTTTAATTGACGAGCGAGATAAACCTAAAACTATTTTGTGCATGACAATGGTATAAAATGTATTATTTTTGTGTGATAAAGCAATTATGTTTACTCGAATGCAGCTCACTGGAGATGGCAAGGCAAGTTCGTGCATCCCTATAAAGCTGGAGTCACGCCATATGTGCATATGGTGGTATGCACCATGATATTCTTTTACATAATCAACCACGAGCATCTGAGTGAGTGAAAATATTGTTTCTTACTAATAATTTCCGAATTTCATATTTTGAATTTTTTTCATAGTAGTTGAAGAAAATTGGTCACATGAACCAATTGTGATTTGTGAAAGGAGTAACCCCTTATTCGTCTCCGAAAACACACCATAGTAAATATTTGAATTTATTACTAATTAAAATTTATAAAATTAAATTCCCATTCCTTCCATTTGTAGAGGGCTGTGATGGTTAATGGAAAATACTTCCTCAATAATTTAAAGGTAATTAAAACGTATTTGTTACATGATTAAAGATACAGAACCTAAGAGAACAGGATGATATGAGCGGATTGTGTGACTGCATTGCTTGACCGGCAATGACCTACCTCCGCCATGGAGGCGCCCTCCTCTTTTGCGCGGACATCACCATCCAGAAGTGGATGCTGTCACCATACCTTGAATATGGCAGGTGTGGATACCACTCGTTGGGAAGTTAAATTTCATTGAAAGTTGTGTATCAAAGTCTATACTGCTTTCCCTTGGGTTGAAGCTTATATGAGCTTTACTGGTGCGACCAGACGTCCATGTCAGAGGTAGTTTTTGTTGCTTGTTCAGTTGCTTTCCAATCATGCTCAGGAGGAAAATACAGGGATGGGCCGGGAAGTAATAAGTTTCCAAACAACTACTGTAAATTTCTTAAAACAAAACTTTCTATTTTACATTTTCATACCTTGCATTACTTTTCTATATAGCTCTCATTCAAATTCTAACATTTGTCAAGTTCTTGTGGCAAGCTTTTGAGTACTGGCATCGTAGTCTGTAGCCAATTAGTTTCAGCTACGTCCCGAGATACTTGCATCCATAACATACGTCACAGGCAAACTCAAAAAGAAACATTGGCAATTTCCAGATGAAGTTGTTTATTAAAATCAAAAACACAAATTAAATTACAATATGTTAAGTCAAATATCGTCAAACAAGAATAGCCATGATCTCAATGAATAACATATAAACAGATCTCACCCACTTATGTTGTCGACTATCCACACAGACTATGAAGATCTAGCTGACTTCTTAGGGGAATCAGACTGGGAATGGTGGGCAATTCAACCTAATCGACAGAAGTCCATGATCACAGTTCATGAATCAGCACATCAATGATGAAGCACACGTTACTAGTGAAAAGATCTCAATTCACGAGACAGCACGTCGATGATGTGGCACACACCATCAGCAGGAAGATCACGATTCATAAATCAGCACATCACACATAGCTATAAGACATTGGAAGTTAGTAAACGGGAAGACGACACACAGAAGATGATTTCGTCACACGAGGAAGGTGACAACCATCACTTTTCGTGAGCAACTTGAAACGCTGTACTGCAGTCATGTGGATATAAATCACATTATGACGATCATCGCTCACATCGACCTCTTTGCGCGATTAGAAATATATAAACTCCTCAGACTAGATGAGTAAAATTATTAGAAGGCAACGACTATCCTGACCAGCTGGAGTAGTTTTAAGCTCAGTAGGATTAGCCACACACTTTAGCGATTAACACAACATAGTAGGTTGTTAGTAAATTATCGTGAAGAGCCTCAAGGCTGCTGTTAGCACAGCTGGATGAACAAAGAAGAAATGTTATGTGATGTCTAACCGGACTATTTATAGAAGAAGTGAATAGGTTTATTCTCGCCAATCTTCGTACGGCAGGCACTCGGAGTAGGAAGAAATTGATGACATCATTCGGATTTGCATATGGGCATGCAGCATTGAGTTATGTTCAACATTATTTCGTTTTGGTGGCAACAGTCTCAACAAGATGGAGGAAGTTGATCAGGCTCTCCCCCCATATTTGTTTACGTGACTAATTATGAGATCAGCGAACTACTAAAACAAAAGGAAGCCCGCGGGTACCTCTGCCTGTGAAATAAGGTATTTAATAATACTACATATTTTTACTATATATACACTGGTGTAAGAAATTAAGAGAATTTGCAGACTTGGTCGATTATCTCTAGAACTACTGTACCGATTTTAATGAAATTTGATATGTACATACATTGATACAATACAAAACAAATAACCATTCAATAAATGTAATATACACATGCATGATCGTGCGTAACACTCGTTGGAGTCGGAAGGTATAAAACAGCGGTTGCAGAATAAACAAAAAAATGGGTTAATAGAGGGTTTGGTCCCCTCTTACAGATATACAGGTCTCACAGCGTGATTTCATACTTGAAATAAGGCAGTTTATCATTTCCTGTGGCAATTGGTCCCACTCGTTCAGCAACGCTGTTTTCATTCTCTGGATGGTTCCCAGAGGGGGGGGGGGGTTGCGAGTTGCAATTGTCCTCCCCAGAGCGTCCCAGACATGCTCTATAGAGTTAAGGTCTGGAGATCTGGCTGGCCAATCCATCCGGCGAAAATCCTCACTCTCTAGAAAATCGTCGAGCAGAAGAGCTCTACGTGGCCTCGCGTTATCGTCCATTAAAATGAATTCGGGGCAAACTGCACCCCTGAAAATGCGAACATAGGGCTCCAAGACTTCATCCCTATACCTCACACCAGTCACAGTGCCTCTTTCAAAGACATGGAGAGGTGTGCGGCCATCCAACATGATGCCTGCCCAGACCATTAAACCTCCGCCATAATGGTCGATTTCGCGAACATTGGAGGGTAGGTAGCGGGTCCCTGGTTCTCTCCATATGAACGTACGGCGAGAATCGGTGCTTAGGCTGAACCGGGACTCATCAGTGAAGAGAACGGTCGCCCTTTGATCCATACTCCAATCTCTATGCTCTCTGCACCATGATAAACGGATTCTCCTGTCCGTAGAAGTGAGCGGGAAGCAAACAGCAGGTCTTCTTGCAAACAACCCTTTCTCGAGAAGTCTTTTGGAAACAGTCACTGTCGGTCTCTTTGTGCCATAGTGTAATCAAGACGAAACTAGTTAATTTTCAGTGGACATTTATTCTGGATTAAATCATATGGAACTTTTTATATTACACACGTATATATATATCACGCATATCGTCCACTGTGAAAAACTGCGAAGATGCGGACCGAGCATTCTGCCCTTCTCTCTTTATTGAAGTTCGCTGTTTGCCTCCTTTCTCTTCACCAGCCAAAACTCAGACTGTCTCTTTTTTCCCTTAGATACTTGATCTTCTTTGCTGCGAAAGCGCATTTGTCAATTCTTACTGGAAACCCTAGTTCTTCTAATTTATCAAGAATCCGCGTTAAGTGCTCCAAGTGCTCTTCGAAAGTTCTAGAGAAAACTACCACGTCGTCCATGTAAGCCTGGGCGTAGCCACTGTGCTCCCCTAATACCCGGTTCATCTCTCTCTGGAATGTGCCAGACGCCCCTGGTAGACCAAACTGCATGGTTTTCCATTGGTACACTCCACTGTGGGTGGTGAAGGCTGTCAGTGGCTTGCTCTTTTTCTCCATCTTAATCTGCCAGTATCCTTTCAGGAAATCCAGGCTGGTCAACCGATGAGCCGCCCCTGCTTCAAAAATTAGATCTGGGATCTCCATCTGGAACACTGGAACCTTGGTGACGGCATTGAGCGCCCTAAAATCTACGCACATCCACATAGTTGTCCTTTTTTGCGACACAGACTATGGGATGGGCGATTTCCGAATCCGATGGCTCAATCGAGTCCAAGTCCAACAACTCCCTCACTTGCCGGTCCACTTCCTGGCGATATGCCACTGGTACACTGTAGCCATGAGGCCTACTGTGTTTGACTTCTGGGATCAGTTCTATCTTGTGTGCCCCTACCTTTGCAGGTTGAACGGGACGAGTGAAAAGCAATTTATGTCGTAAGATTAAGTTTTTCAATCGTTCAGCCTGTTTTGTGGTCAAATATGGGATCACTAGCCCGTTTAACGCCCTTAAAAATTCATTGCCCTTACCTTGTTCCGGAAAAGTTGCAACTTCTCCAGATTCTTCCTCCCCTTCAAATATAATGTTGACCGCCTTTACCTGTGTCACATATTTACGCATTTTGTTCTGATGAATGTGTTTTCTAGAGCCATCCGACATTTCTATGATAAATGAATGTGTATTCTTCTCCACAATGATTCCCGGACCTTGATACCTAGCATACAGTTTATTGGCTGAATCAGGGATCAGAACGACTACCTTATCCCCAACCTGAAAAATTCTTACCGATGGCCTAAGATTATGATGATGGGCAGTCCTTTCTTGCTCGATCAGGGCTGTCAACTTGGCCTGCTCTGTAGCCTTTTCCAACCGTTCTCTTAAATTATGCAAATACGCATGTATAGGGGGTGGAATCTAACTGCAAGGCACCCTATTTGCCTGTCCAGGACGTCTTCAGTATTGATAGTGGTCCCTGAGGTTGTCGCCCATACATCAGTCGAAATGGTGACATCCCCGTGGTGGTGTTGGGTACCTCTCTATACGCCCACAACACATACGGAATTTGCAGATGCCAACCCCTGCCTTCCTCCCTTATCACATGATGGAGCATTTTCTTCAATGTCGAATTAAAGCGTTCAACTAAACCATTAGACTGGGGTACATCGGCGTTGAGAACCGAGGACAAGATCCTATGCGTTTCTCAAACTCTATAGTCAATTTAGAATTGAAATTAGTTCCATTGTCTGAGGCTATCATGTTCGGGATGCCAGTGTGGGAGAATATACTCAACAGGGCCTCGCATGTGGCCTTGGCATTTAAGCTGGTGAGTGGGGGGGGGGGGGGTTCTCAGATCCCGCCTTTGCTCTTTCATCACTCATTGATGACTCAAATCTCCCTTTTCCATTCACTTCTGTGGGTGCCGTCACGTATTCTGCTCCTAGTTGTTGGGTGTCGCCTTCTCCCCTGAAGACAGACTTGGCTCCTTTGTCACATAAGGAAGATTTAATCTCATAAAAGGGTGGTACCTTGCCCTTCAAAGTGTTATAGACATCTGGGGGCAATAAAACTTCCTCTACAAGCCCTTCCCCTACAGAACAGAGAATGTCCTTTGATGCTGCCACCCGTGTGCACAGATAAGGGAACATGAACTACTGGGCATTTTACAGCTGGACCAAAAATTCCTTTCAAAAAAATAGAGGGTTTCCCTTCTACCTCCACATTGGATACAAGGTCTTTCCTTATCACCGTAATTTCGGTCCCTGAGTCGATGAGGGCCAACGCTGCCTTTCCATTCACGCTGATTGTGACTCTTTGCAGCTCACATAGCCCCTTTGTTGGATTCCTGGAGGCCCTGTTCAATGGATCTACCCTTGCGACCACTACGGACCCACCCGTTCCTGTGGTGTTTCCCCCCTTCCCCTGGCGAATTTCGTTTTTCTTTCCCTGTCCTGGGACAATTCTGCTTGAGATGGGATCTAGATCCACAAACAAAACATTCTAATTTTTTAAAACCTTTTTCCAGTTTTTCCTGCCTCCTACTCAGTTCCATTTGGCTATGCCTGACTTTAACCTTCGAGTCTGTTACCTGAAGATTTCCATTGCCCTCTCTCCTTCATGCGTATGATTTCCCCTTCGCCGAATAGAACACATCGCATTCTTTTCCTAAACCTCTCGGTCGAAGCCAATCATCTCCTTGTTTAAGGACAATATGTGTGATGGTCTCGTTGTCTAGACCTTCTATTACCTTGTCTGACACTATGAGTTGTTTGAGACCATTGAAATCGGATACGCCTCTAAGCTTCACATCGTAGTCCCACATGGAGGTCAGTCTGGTGGAGTATTACACAAAAGTCTCCTCCGGATTTCTCCTTGCCTCTCTGAAATTTTTAAGGCACACCTGAGGAGATGGTTCGTACTCCCGAAGAACAATCTTTTTTAGCTCTTCGTGATCCCCATACTGGTCTTCCTCCATGAGTGTCAACAGTTTGGCCGCCCTTTCCCCCAACAAATTTATGAGGATCTTGGCTTGGTGAAATCTCGCTCATTATACAACTTGCGATGATACAAAGATGGAAACTAAACAGCAAACATGTGTCAATGGTCAACTTTGAAAACAACATGCAGCAGGTTATGTTGTCTGGGCCCATAAACCAGATTGTTGGGATTTAGCAGAGATGTCGTTTTAAAGCATGAACTGCACATCAGTTAAATAACAAAATAACTAATTTATATACTATAAGACAGAGATCAACATGATCACACGGAAAACACAACCATCACACTACAGCAACTCACAAGCTACTAACTATACTGGCAGGAAAACATCGTCTTTCACTCGCTGCTACAGCAGCGCAACCATAAACAAACTATAGAGTAAGTAAGCAGTGAAGAAAACATTACAGTAAATATTTCACAGAACCCCCCACAAAAAAATATCTTAGCCAAAGCCTTTCATCGTCCTATAGTGGGGAAACTGCGTTCACACCAATTTTTACCGAATTTGAAAGCTTTTCATGATGAATATGTGAATTCTTTATTGCACTAAAATCTTTGTCTTTTTTTTCTTTCCAGAATATCACAAGCATTACAAATACCATTGGTAAAAGGTGATGGAATATATAGATGCCATGATTCAATGTAGTAGGTGCAGAATGTTTTTTTTCCAAGGTTTGTAATTTAGAATGAATAAATATATCTGAGGTATTTCTTTTCTTTTGACTTTAAATGCTTGAAACATTTTCAACTTCCAGGGTGGGTGTAAGAGTTAAATTTTGTGTGTGTCAGCTGTGGCCCTATGTTCAACCGCTTAATTGCTGACAAAATCTTGTGCGATCTGCTCCCCTGTGTCACCTTTTTTCGTTCATGGGCAGTAAAGATGTATAAATACTCCTAGGCCAGTTAACGTATATACTTTGTAGTAAAGCATATATGAGGGGTTCACAGCCATAGTAGACCAAGTCCATTTATCTTCATTATGGATAATAGCTTAAAGTTTTTGACAAATAATTCGGTTCAAGTGATGTAAAGAAATTAAATATGTCAAAGTTTAGTTTAAAATATTTTTTTAGTGTCCTGCTTTTACAAATAATCAGTATTTTTGTTGTAAATTTATAGTCTTTCTTTAAGAATGGGGACTTGGTCCACTATGGTTGTGAATTGAAGCTTCTATGTGAAGAAATATGGTGCTGCAAAGTATAAGTGATAAACATTTTATTAAGATTTATTTTATATAATGAAAAATTCTCAATTTTGAAATATTTTCATTAGGTATATTTAAACTTAAATCAATTGCAATGATTAAAAAATGTTACCATTTGTCATAAATCAATCACTGTCCAAAATATGTTCATAAATTCTAGAGAAAGTAGCTTGGAGCCTAGTACATGGTGGGTAAAAAGTCAGTAGAAACTTAAAAAATTCATAAAAATCGAATTAAAAACTCTTTGCAGGGTTGGCATCGTTGGGTCACAGGAATTTTTTAAGGGGGGGGGGGGCAGCCGATAGGTGGCGCTGATGTACACATGTCAAAGATATGCAAATAATGAACATAATGCATCAAAAGCATTTGTTACAGCAATATGTGTTCCACCACCACGGGATAACACATTGCAGGCGAGTCACAAATCTAACAACAGCAGAGTGCAGCAGGTCCACATTACTAAAATGAACTGGTTGTGGATTAGGAGCTGATTTTTTCTGTCTTAAAAAAATTCCAGTGACCTAGCAATGCTAACCCTGCAAACTTTTTTATTTCGGTTCCAGTTTTTATTTTTAATGTTTCTGCAGACTTTTTGTCTACCCTGTATTTGCCTCCACTGGAAGATTCTGGAATATACATGATGTATAAGTGCAATGCATGGAAGAAGATCCATCATATAACTATCTTTTTGGCCAAAGTGATCTTTCTATGGTCCGCGTACAATGCATTTTGACTTACTTGAGACAAAGAATGCAACTTTGGTCCACAAACCTGCTGTTCCTAATTTATTTTTCGAAAAGGTAGATCCTCTCATTGGGGGTTTCTTTGAACTCTAACATGACAGGACAACCTCTCACAACTCGCAGCCATCTGATATTCAACCAACTGAAACTCCCTCAGTGTCCTTCATTTCTGTTAGTGAGTTTCTTCCAAAGCTATGGTAGAAATAAAATATCTTCTGTAAATCAAAATTTTGGGTATATTTTGTTCCTCTTTTCATTCTTAATTATTCCCTTCCAATCACCAGGAATTTGAAGTCATTTGAATGGGCTGCTCTACCTGTACTATTGACTAGTTTCAACAGTGTAAGGACATTTTGATGTGACTGTTTTGGCTGCCTTGATGCTTCTGATTCTTAATAACCAATCATCCATATGTAAGAATCACGTTAAGAATCGAGCTCCGAATGCAACCACGGTGTGATTGTTAAAAGTTATTCTTAAGGTCACATGACGATGGACAGGCCAATAAATTTCCCTTTTGAGGAATTGGCCAATCAGCGCGCAGCTAAAAATTAATAACTTGTTGCTGACAAGATGGAGAGGAAAAGAAATTTTAGAGCTACGCTAGCCTGAAAAATTTGCGAAGATTATTTCAGCAAATGTGAATACGATTTTGAAGAAATGATAAATCTTATATATAAATGTGAAAGTATGTATGTATGTATGCTCTTTATACAAATCTACAGTTTTAGACCGATCGTCGCCAGATTTTGCTTATATACCAAACAGGACCGGGATTGAACCGTAAGCTACATTAAAAGTCCGTCAGAGCTGGGCAAATGGCCGAAAAACTGTCGGGCAACAATAGTTTTGAGGTCTCAACAATCACTTTCGGAGCGTTTACTTTAGTTACCATGGTTTCCAACAATGCGTTTCAGACGTGAATATATCCCTTTACAATGGTTTGTCACACCTTTAATTCTGTCACTATAACAGTTTATTCCTTTATAATGGTTTGTCACTTTTCCAATCCTCCCAGTAATATATATATATAGTTTTGCTTGCCTAGGAGTCATTCAAGTATTACATCAGCATCGATGGGGGGGGGGGGGGAGGGGTTTCCGATTTGCTGACTTTTGATGACAAGCGGGGAGGGGTTTGGATGATGCTTACGTCATCTACCACCCTTCATGAAGATATAAAATATTCTTAATGGCATCTCACTCGGTGCGCCTCATCGTTCTACCTATTGATACGTCCCCTACAGAGCCACTTTAATGATCTCTAAATGTTTCACGGATCCTTCAAGTGCTCTGGAAATGCTTCCGGGCCTCTTTAAGTGCTCTGTGAAACTGTGCCACGCATCACTCAAGTGATCCGTAATTATGTCAGGAATCACTTAAGTAATCTGGGAATGTTCCGCGGTTAAATTGAGGGATGTAGAACTGCACTGGGGCCACTTAAGTGCTCTAAAACTGTGCCACAGGTCACTCAAGGGATCTGTAAATGTGCCACGGGCACTTAAATGCTCTGGAATTGTGCCATGGGTCATTTAGGTGATTTGTAAATGTACCGCGTAGTTCATTTTAACAAAATTAGGTTTGAGGGGGATCAAATCACATCGGATAACCTTCAGGGCCACATTTGGTCTGCGTGTCAAGGGTTTACCATATATGGCTTAAAGGGTGAGTCACAATCAAATTCTTAAAGAGAAATTTTGAGTTCTTACCCTTCAAATAGCATTGAAATTAACAGAAATCGATTATAATAACATATAAAGGAATTTTCGAAATTTAAATTTTTTTTTAAAATATTTTTTTTCGTCTGGGGGGGAGGCACACGAACTCCCTATGCCCCCTCCCGTGTACGTTTCTGATCCTACCAATATGCATTAGGAGGTAGAGGGCAGTGATGACGAAATCTTTCTGACAAGGGGGGAGGGGGTTAGAGTTTTGCTTACTTTTGCTGACAAAGGAGGGGGGGGGGGTAAAAAATATAAAAATTTTCTTACGTAATACTTGAACGGCCCCCTATATACAGGGTGTTCTGTAAGTGCTAATGCGGCCTTTATCTCATCAACCACCCATCGTAGAGATATAGTTTCAATTTAAAAAATGCTTAAAAGGCGTTTGAATAATATTCACTGCACAAGCTGGACGTATGACGTCACTAACAACAGAGAACAACAACTACGACAACAAAACTGAGAATAAAACTGTTCAACGCCAGCTGTTGAACTCAATGCTTGCCTCAAATCATCAACACTCTGACACAAAATTAAAAAAATATTATTATCCACCAACATACGAGTTTCAACTGTAAAATTACTCAGCACTGCTATCATTTTCACATCAAACTTGGCAATGGAAGAATTCCCATAGATCCAAGCACTGAACTGATTACGTTCCCAAATGGATTTGGATTTTGCCTGTTGTTAAACTCAGTTCAAGAACTTGCAGACAGTCTTCCCAAACATTCAACAAAAGTACCGAAACCATGTGTGGCTTTGTGAGAGAGAGATTCTGGCACCGAAAAATGACAGTGTGAACAAGATCAACGAAAAAATCCAAAAAATTATTCCGGGAGACCACATCTTACAAATCGGTTGACACTGTCACAGACACAGCACAGATAGTTCTGTATCCTGCAGAATTTCTGAACTCCTTTGGATATTCCGGGTGTGCCACCACACAATTTGACCCTTAAAGTCGGAGCACGTATAATGCTTTTAAGAAATTTGGAGACACAGAGACTCTGCAATGGCAACAGACTCTGCGTGAAGAAATTGCATCATTGAAGCAACAATTCTAACTGGATGTGAAAAAAGTAGTCTTCATTCCACGTATCCCAATTATCACCGAAGAAATGCCATTCACTTTCAAGTGATTACAGTTCCCGATTTGTTTAGCTTTTGCCATGTTGATTGCCATGACAATCAACAAAGCGCGAGGCCAGTCCTTAGCAGTGGCAGGTATCAACCTACTTGAGCCCTGTTTTTCACACGGACAGCTTTACGCCGCGTGGTGGTAATCCCAAAAATTTGGCATCTACACACCAGATGGAAAAATAAGAAATATTATGTATTCACAAGCAACTGCCTGAAGTCCCCCCCCCCCCCCCCCCGAGTGTTCAAGTGCACCAGTAACTCAGATAACTATATGCCAATGATGGCGTTGCTACTGGCAGATTCACCCAGGCTCTGGGAAGGTTTAAGGGTAGATGCCAGACTGATTAAAACACCCTGATCTTCCATGTTAGAGAGATATAGATGGCTTTTTTCTCAGCCAGAGATATCAAGGAAACAGTTATTTTCCGGATATTATGCTGAGGTGAGCTCGGAAAGAAAAGTCATCACGTCTCCGCCGGGACAGATTCATGTGTCTCCAGTGGTGTAGATGGTAGCATGCTTGCCCGGTATGCAAGAGGGCCTGGGTTCGTGTCCGGGCGGAGACGTGATGACTTTTCTTTCCGAGCTCACCTCAGCATAATATCCGGAAAATAACTGTTTCCTTCCATGTTAGGTTTTCATGTAGGATCAGCATGTCCTACTGATTTACCAATTCATCAAGAAACAAGCCTTATCACCTCTCCCATGATTAATTGTGGCTGGAGTCTTATGTATGTACAGTTATACAACATATACTCGTTGCCACAACAGGCAACGAGGTGGCTGACTTAAGAACATATCATGGATCCCCGAGCCATGTTTTTGGAGGCCCTACCTACTACTGCTACACCACACATTCACCCCCCCCCCCCTGCGGAACCCCCAACGAATCGGTACATGCGAGAATGTACGTGTAGTGAAACCTGACGTGAAGTTTTTTTTTTGTTTCTCTGTAATGCTTATGTGTAGTGCTGCCATCTACCACCAGTTTTTCAAACTATGAGTGAAGTGTTATGATTGAATGATTTATCGTTGTAGGACTGTTGCTCTCTGTGGCGAGACTTTTTAACGGGGAGATCGGCTCGCATTTGCGCCTTGAAGTTGGGAACCACAGAAAACCAGCTTCAGCCGACCACCACTGTGGGGTTCGAACCCGGATCCGCGCACCGCGAGTCCGTCACTATAACCACTCGACCACCACAGTGGCAGTTTGCCTCCATTATTCAGATTTTTTTTTCTTTATTGGAAAAAATATTAGCAATACTTCAACAATCGTCATTCACTTGTTTTTTTTATAAAATTTGAGTTGTGTTTTTAGGATGTCTTATTTTTGTAGATAATGCTTCGAAACTACAAAAAAAAAAAAAAAATTTTACAAGAAAAATTGGATATATCGACTATGAAAGTGAGTCAATTGCTGCTGTGGCCTGCCATTACGGAATCAAGGAATGTAAGGTGAGATGTCAAGAAAACGGAATCTGAAATTCAATTAGCTGCACCAATGGCAGCAAAAACTTTGCATCGCCTACGATTGACATGTTTCTTGTACAGAAAATACAGGGTTTTTTGTGTGTGTACAAGCAGCACCGTAACTAGGCATAGTTGCACAGGGCCCACTTGGAAGGGGGGGGGGGCAGAATGGGCCTAAATGAGTGATTCTAGGGCCCAAGAAGGGGCCTGAATGACAATTCTTACACAGGAATGGCTAGTTATAGCACTGGGTATAAGACTGCTACAAAAAATTACTTTAATTGATTGCAATATTATAATGGAGCGACAAAAAAACATTATCTTCTATAAAGGAAAAGACTGGTGAAACGTGTTTCAGAATTTTATGTAAGTAAAGGTTGGTTTCATTGATTTAAGAAACCAATTCGAATTATGCCAGGCTCAACGCGAGTCCTGGCAAACGTTTATCACAGAAATCAATTCATCAACTTCATCTAAAATCATTTGGGACCGGATCTGAAAAATCAATGGTCATTATCAATCTCATCCCATCACCATTTTAACTACCATTGGCACTATCATCAGCGATGTGAGGGATATTGCGGATACCATCGCCGCCCATTTCGCTGTTGTCTCCAGTGGTGCAAATTATCCCCCATGGCATTAAATCATCAGCCGAACACAATTCGTATAACTTCCGGCCTTTTACACCAAAGGGGTACAATTCATTGTTCACCCTTCATGAACTGATGACGGCCTAGCAGCGAAGCCCTGACTCAGTATAGGGCACGATGCCATTCATTATTCCATGATTTGGCATCTTTCACCAGAATCACTCTCATTTCACATATACATCTCACATTTACTCATGTTATTTAATCGGATCTGGGTCAGTCATTCATTCCCTGACATCTGGCAAACAGCCGTAGTTCTTGCATTCCCGAAGCTTGGAAAAAATCCTCAACAACCGAACAGTTGTCTATGAAAGCTCATGGAACGCATGGTCAACTATCGCCTTATGCACTACCTTGCGGTTAACAATATTTTATCGAAACGTCAAAGCGGCTTTAGACGGTTCAGGTCCACAACATGCGATATGTTACGCATATCGCATGCCTTACATATCGCTTGTCTTATTGATGTCTCCTTGAGACATCAATGAGACAAGCATTCGTAAAGAGGGAGCATATGATAGCCACATATTTTTTGACATAGAAAAGGCCTACGACCGTACTTGGAGGCACAAAATTCTTTCCGACCTCTATAATTGCGGCTTGCGGAGCAACTTGCTTACTTTTATTAAGAACTTTCTACCACATTTTCCAGGTACGGATCGGAAGCACGTTATCAGCCCCAAATTCAAGAACCAGGTGTACCTCAAGGTAGCATTTTAAGTGTTACACTTTTCATTTTAAGACTAAACAGGGTGTTAAACCAACTCCCGTTGTCTTTTACTGGCGCACACTAGATGGATGATCTATTAATATCTTACCAATCAGTGAATATGAAGACAGCCGAGAGACAATTACAAACTGCACTCAACAAGTTCAGCAAGTGAGAGTATAATAATGGTTTCCCATTCTCCGCTAACAAAACTGTGGCTATGCACCTTTGTCTGTGTCAAGTCCTACATGATGATTCAGAGATGTTCCTAAACAATAGTCAAATACCAATTGTAGAGGACGCTAAATTTCCCGGCCTTACATTTGATAAGAAACTTACTTTCAAACCTCATATTGCACAGTTAAGAGCTTGTTGCATGAAGACGATGAACCTCTTGAAGATTATCTCTTCTACATCATGGGGAGCAGACCGTAAATAACTGCTTTACTTATATAAAGCTCTAGTAAGATCGAAGCTCGACTATGGCTCCGTGGTATACGTGTCAGCACCTCAGAGCTATCTGAGTGTGCTCAACCCAGTCCACCATCTCGCCCTCCGGATTTGCTTTGGAGCTTTCTGGACGTCCATGGAGAGCCTGTATGTCGAGTGCAACGAGCCATCACTGACATCAAGACGCCAGCAACTTTCCTTGAAATGCTTACTCAAAATGTAGTGTTTTTCAGATCATCCACTTCATTGTGTCATTTTCAATCCCTCATTTCATAGACTTTTCGCTACTCGTCTTTCATATGTTCCATCTTACGGTCTTTGTATGAAGGCATTCGTAGAAGAACTACACATAGACTTCAGTCTCGTGGTCCCAGTTGCTTGGAAAACTGGCACCGTGGGAGCCAACTATCCTGGCCCACGTGCTCCCTCGTTGGCCTACAGATGTTAACAACTGTGCACTTTTCAAACCAAGGAACAGGGAAACTAAACACGGCAGTCGCGACTATAATATATCGGCTACGTCAACGCCGATGGCCACAAAAACTTGTCGCCTTAATGTATTTGATAAAAAATCTCATTTGAGATTTTTAATTGATTCAGGATCTGATGCGTTTCTTGCATTCCACTCACAAAACATATCACAAAAATAGTTCCCTGCGAAGAACTCTAAGATATACACTTACGGCATAAAAGTTCTCAATGTTGACTTTAGATTAAGACATTGTTTTGAGTGAAAGTTTCTCATTACAAGCGTACCAATAACAATCATAGGCGCAGATTTTCTTCTCAACTTTGGACTTTTTATTGATCTCAAACACCGCAGATTAATGGACAGTGTCATGAAACTTTCGCAAATTAGAAAAATTGAATATAACTCTAAAAACTATTCCATTAAGGTAACTTCGGAATATCATAAAATTTTGGCAGAATTTCCTGAACTGAAAAAAGTGCCGCACATAGTGAAGCTTGTTCAACATAACATTACATTGAAACCGGGGCGCGGTAGCCCAGTCTATAAGATACTCGCCTAAAGTACCAGAGGATGTTTAGAGGTGTCGCGAGTTCGATACCCGGTTCGTCCTTGTCAGAAAACTTTCCTGGCACAGGGGTACAACAAAAACGGAGACTTGACCGTAGCAAAAAATTGCTACCGAAGGGGGCCCCCATCGAGGAGTTAGCGTACCAACCTCTCGATGAGTATAAGAAACAAGCCTGCTATTCGGAATCAGCAATAAATTGTAGGTCCCGGTCTAATTAGCCCTCGCGTGCAGAAAATGACCGTGGTGCGACAAAAATGACCAAATTACATTTAAACTACCGGCCCGCCTATGCATAGCAAACCCAGGCGATTAAATCTCAAGCTCTATGATGCTGTTAAGGAGGAATTCCAATTTATGATGAATCAAGGAATATGCAGGCCTTCTAAATCGCCGGGGTGTAATGTGATAGGCCTCCTCGTGGTGCATCCTGGGTAATGCTAAATCTATCACACGTCATTGTCATCGCTTATTTGTGCTCATATCCTTCACTTTCAATAGCCTAGATTACATGTTTTTTTCTACACATCTTACAGTACTTGTCTTGCGTCTTGTTTTGTCCTGTACATGTTTATGTCTTGTGTCCAACCCCTCATTGTGGACCCCGCTTAGGCGGGGAGGGGTCCTCCCAGACGGGGCGTTGCTTCTAGCGTATGCTCTGTCTGAGACGCTGTCTACCTGCGTGTTTGCCGTGCGTGGAGACCCGTAAGGCTGGAGACGGGGATCCTGGTTAGCCTGATGCGCTAGCTTTGGCCTCGGATTCAGCCGAAATGGGAAGCTTGGATTAGCCCCGTCCAAGTCAATCGGCTGTGGTCGCCTCGGTGGCTGAAGGGGTTACACTACTGGGCAGGTAGAGGGGCCGGGCCTACCGGACGTCGTTGAGGTTTGTTGGTGCTGCTTCACGACGATCCTGAACGCATCTGCTAACCTGCTTTGGTGGTGTATAGCTCCCACCTAACCTGACGTTGCTACTAACCTTCATCGGTTACGTGTGCGCGTCCCATTGAAGGGCTCCATGGTGGGCATGGTCGGCAGGGGCCGAACACATTATCTCCAAAATGGGGAAAAATCAAAATGCACCAAAACGTCAACGTATAGCTATGAGCGAAACAAAACCTGCTCCTACTGTTTCATTTTTCTTCCTGCATTGTACTGACACTGATAAACCGCTGGCCAAAGTGTCACCATTCATAATAGACAAAGCTCTCTATGGCGCAATAGGCACATTAAAATCAGTGAAGGCTCTTCGTTCAGGAGACCTTCTCATTGAAACTAACACACCTAAACAATCCGAACTCGTTCAAAAGCTCACATCTCTCGGAGACATTCCAATAATAGTCAAAATCCATCCCACGTTGAATTATTCACGTGGTGTCATTTCAGATAATAACTTAATTAACATGGATGAAGAAGAACTAACACAAGAGCTGGCGTCTCAAGGCGTAACATCTGCCAAACATATTATGAGCCGCAAAGATGGCAATCCAGCTCCCACACGAAACATAATTCTCACATTCTCATCACCAACATTGCCGAAAGATATCGAAATAGGTTATTATAACCTCAAAATCCGGCCATATATTCCTAACCCTGTTCGATGCTTTAACTGCCAAAAATACGGCCACTCACGAACGGTGTGCCGCAGCCAACCCACCTGCGCAAAATGCAGTGAGACGGACCACATTTCGGACAACTGCACTAATTCACCATTCAAGTGCGTCAATTGCGGTGGCGACCACCCCGCATTTGACAGAAAGTGTCCGAAATGGAATGAAGAAAAAGAGATTCAGAAGATCAAGGTCCTAAATAACATCTCATATATTGAAGCACGTCATCGTATCATCCCTAACCAAACTCCAATAGGGTAACAAATCCATCAACAGCTAATACGACTAACAATATCACCAAAGCATCCGTAACAACTCAGACTGAACCAATAGCTGATACATCAACTCAAACATCATCATCTAACCAACCGTGTAATAGTTGTGGCTGCTGTTGCTCTGCTGGATTACGGAAGGAGTCCACCACCTCCGAAGAAGCAGGAAATGCAACAGCGAACACATTCAAAGTAACTAAAGCTACTAAGCCAAAAATCAATAGTGGAAATAAATCTAAAATTAAACTATTCAAGACCGGATATTCAAGAAAAGCCATTCAGAGAGCTTTTACGGAGACATGGAACATCAGGCGCCATTCCCTGTTCCGTATCGATTACGATGACGGGAGTAGAGCTTGCCGCGGTGTTGCTCTGCTGGTTCCACATCACGTGTCGTAGCGCGTTCTAACGCTGCGCACGAGCCTGCAAGCCATCGCGGCGGACATTTCTACTGGCCTAAGAATTACCATATGTTCCATTTATTTGCCACCAAATGATACCATCTTAGAGAGATCTAGAAGATCTGATTGATCAATTACCTCCACCATTTTTTCTTCTTGGAGACTTCAATGCTCATAACATGATATGGGGTTCTAACAGCAACAACCCTTGTGGGGAAATGGTAGAACGGCTGTTATACGACATGGACCTCGCCATCATGAATGATGGCAGTTTCACTCATTTCCATGTCCCAAACAATAGTTTCACTGCAATAGATCTATCCTTATGTTCACCTTCACTCTTGCCGAACTGGTCCTGGTCGGTCGATCCGGACCTCCACGGGAGCAATCATTTTCCTCTAGTGGTTAAGTGCCTTGATCGAGGCCATAGCATACCTGAGGGTCGTCCTCGGTGGAAGCTTGTGGCCGCCCGATGGGCAGACTTCACGGTCAAGGCAGAAATCACGGAGGATATGGTTTCGTAAGCCGAAGTCGACCACTGTGTCGATCTTGTTACCAGTTGTATCATCTCTGCAGCAAATGAAACAATACCCAAAGTCTCCTCGAAACTTCCTAAATTTCCTAAACCTTGGTGGAAGGTGTACCTCAAGGTAGTATTTTAAGTGTAACACTTTTTATTTTAAGACTCAACGGGGTGTTGAACCAACTCCCGTTGTCAGTCACTGGCGCACTTTACGTGGATGATCTGTTGATGTCATATCAATCAGTAAATATGAGGACAGCCGAGAGACAATTACAAACCGCACTCAACAAGATCAGCAAGTGGGCACATAATAACGGCTTCTCATTCTCCGCTGACAAAACTGTTGCTATGCACTTTTGTCGGCGTCGAGACCTACATGATGACCCACAATTGTTTCTAAACAATAGTCTAATACCAATAATACAAAATTCCTCGGT
Source organism: Pholcus phalangioides (assembly GCF_987345545.1). NCBI lineage: Eukaryota > Metazoa > Arthropoda > Arachnida > Araneae > Pholcidae > Pholcus > Pholcus phalangioides. Next base: position 6,061,032 of record NW_028301618.1, read on the forward strand.
GTCACATTTGATAAAAAACTGACTTTCAAACCTCATATTGCGCAATTAAGAGCTCGTTGCATGAAGACGATGAACCTCTTGATGGTCATCTCTTCTATATCGTGGGGAGCTGACCGTAAGTCGCTCTAATAAGATCAAAGCTCGACTACGGTTCCATTGTATACGGGTCAGCACCTCGGAGCTATCTGAGTGTGCTCGACCCAATTCATCATCTCGCTCTCCGCATTTGCTCTGGAGCTTTCCGAACTTCTCCCATGGAAAGCCTCTATGTCGAATGCAACGAGCCATCACTGACATCAAGACGGCAGCAACTTTCCTTGAAATATTTTATCAAGATGAAGTCTTTGCCAGGTCATCCACTTCATAATGTAATTTTTAATCCCTCATTTCATAGACTTTTTGCTGCTCGACCTTCATGTGTTCCATCTTACGGTCTTCGTATGAGGGCACTTGTGGAAGAACTAGAATTAGACATCAGTCGCGTGGCCCCAATTGCTTGGCAACTGGCACCATGGGACCAGTCTCTGCCAGATGTCTCTCTATCATTATCATCATACCCTAGAGCCACCACAGCAGATGTCATATATCGACAGATATTCTTTAGGCACAGGGGTAGGTACAACAGGTACTTCCCCATATACACCGACGGCTCTAAGAGCCCTGGGCATATCGATTGTGCCTACATCTGCTGTGAGGAGACAACTTTCAAACTATCAGACATTCTCTATTTATTCGGCAGAACTGTACGCAATCCTTCAGGCTCTACGTCATATACGATGCAAACGCCACCGACGATGCATCATTTATAGTGACTCTCTCAGCGCATTACAAGCACTGTGTTCCTGTACGTTTCACACTCATCCATCCCATTTTTCATGAACTGCATTACCTCATTCATCATGGTTTCACAGTAAGATTTTACTGGGTACCAGGTCATGTAGGAATACCGGGCAATTAAAAAGCAGACACCGCAGCTCGAACAACAACTAACATTGACAATAACCTTTTGGTACCTGCCAGTGACCACTTCTCAATCCTCCGGGAAGTGATGCATCACCGCTGGCAGGATCATTGGAACCATCAGATAAATAATAAACTTCATGCCATCAAGCCCACACTTGGCCACTGGCGTTCGAGCTGCAGGAGTAATCGAAAGGAGGAAGTTCTGCTTGCCCGGTTACGCATAGGACACAGTCGCCTCACACAATCATATTTGTTATTACGAGAGAGTCAACCAGAGTGCCCTCATTGTCAAAGTCCATTGACCATTGTTCATGCTTTTACTTGTTCACATCATCGTCATCATTTTACGACCGCTTTTGGTCATAGTCATCTGTCACTTCATGACATTTTTAAATTCATCAAAGCCATTGGTTTATATGACAAATTATAGATTTTTACAATTTATGTCATTGTTTTACGTTTCATGTTCCTTTTTATATGTTTTAGTTTTTTGAAATGACAAAGGACATCTTTCTTATTTTGATGTCTTGTTTTGGCGCAGTTTGACGAAATTGGTCCTTGCGCCAATAAATTGAAAATCCAATCTAAATCGCCCTAGTCATCACCATTACATGTGTTAAAAAGTTCAGGCAGTATTCGTCCGGTGGGTGACTACCGCAAACTCAATGCCTGCACGGTCCCAGATAGGTACCCCATTCCTCATATTCAGGACTTCAAATGCATTACACAGTAAAAGTTATTTTTCAAAACTTGACATTGTGTGGACGTACTTTCACATTCCTCTTCGTTCCGACCACATTCCAAAAACAGCTGTTTGCACACCTTACGGTTTATTTGAATTTCCTTACCCCTTTGGCTTGTGTAATGCTGCCCAATCTTTCCAATGATTTATGAATGAGATTCTTGGTGATCTGAAATTGTTGTCTATTTAGATGACATTTTGATTTTCAGTGAAACTGAACATAGGGTTCACTTACGCACTATTTTGCGAGGACTCAATAACTATGGCCTCACAATTAATGTTTCCAAATGCATCTTCGGTGTTGCGAAGATTTCATGTTTAGGCCACGCCATTTCCATACAAGGCACCAAACCTATACGATAAGCATCGTCTCTGGATATGACCAGGTTTCTTGCAAATCAAAAAGACCACGGGACCTCTAGAATTCGTTTTCAATGTTATCTGTGACAACTTATTTTGTATGTCTAGCATGCCCTCCGTTAACTGTGTAATGGCCTGTTTTGAATGCACTAGCGCAATGAGGGGACTCGCAGTTGGCTCTAGTTGAGGAGCCGTTACTGCCTGAACTTCTTCAACTTCTCCAGGGTTAGAAAGACCTCGGAGAGCCTTTCTTCCATTTTGGCTTGTTCCATTGCCCCTTCAAACGTTCTGTGATTCATTGGCAGAACCAAGCGTTTCAGGTGCGGTCTTAGCCGTTCGATGAAAACATTCTTCAATAATTCTCTGCGGGCCTGATCGGCAGCATCAGTGCCCTGCACCTGTTCGGGGATAGACTTATAAGAGAGTGCCTCCACTCTGGCTGCATACTCCCTTATGCATTCATTGGGTTTTTGCCAGGTTAGAAACAACTGGCGAGCATGTTCATGAGGGGGGACACCTTTTTGGAAAAATGATCCAATATAGCATTTTTGTACTGGCTGTATGTATTGAAGCCACGTTTTTGCAAATTTTCTCGAAGGAAAATTGCAGCTTCCCCCCCTTATTTTGACCTCTATTATAAACACTAGGTCTTGATCCATCAATTGACCATATTGAAATAATGCTTCTAGTTTAAAAAAAATTTTGGTCTTCACCCGAGAAGAAAGGGATTACGCTTAAATATGACGTGAGATGGGGGGTGCTTTCTGCACGTCTTCTTCCCCTACCCCTTGCTGGATGAGACATAGTAACACCAAATAAACAATGCGAAAAATTTCAACTGATCATCAGTTAAAGCACACACATATATATGTATATATATATTTTTTTTTGGTAACCCCTACGACATAAAAGGCATGAATTAAATTGTTTTGGACACCCCTACGACAGAAAAATAAATTTCACAAAAATTTTTTTGAGAATACACAACTTTACAAAAAATATTTAGACTCTGATTAAGTCATTATGGCTAATTCGAAAAATACCATAAAAGATGCTGTTTTGTTTCAGTGGTCAGGGCACCATTCTGTCTTGATCCTTTCTTTTATTAATTTATTTTACCTTTGATTCTAAATTGAAATCCATTCACCCAGGTTCGAATAAATATTATAGAACCAAGACAAGGTTAACCATTGCATAAGATGAGAGGAAAACAACACAACACTTCAGTGAACAAATATGTGAGAGTCAAAATTTAAGGTGAAAAATATTTAATTTTAACAATTAAAATAATTAAGAGTTATGCATAGATTACGAAATTCGTTACAAGAGTTGACTTGCATGTGGTTGATATGGTGGTTTTAATGGACGAATTCGGAGTTGATGGAGGGTGATGACAGTTGAGCAGGAAAGCACTCTGGAATCACAAGTTTGTCCACATTTTGAAGAAGCTTTCTCTCTTTACACTAGTAGTCGTTGGCCATTCGTAGTGGCGTCTCTATTAGAAGCCAGTGTGCAAAGAGGCAAGAACTATTGACGTATCTCTGATGATAGGTGAAAATCAGACTGGAGCTATTTTACATGAACAGCTACATGATGATGGCCTGCGGGCGAACCCTTGTAAAGCTGTCGCATGATCGTAGTTTTACCATTGTACGCTAACTTCACTCCACACTATTTCAAGGGGTGTAATGTGATACCCAGACTGCACCACGAGGAGGCCTAACGCCAAATCCATCACGTCATTGTCTTCGCTTATTTGTGCTCATATCATTCACTTTCAATAGCCCAGATTATATGTTTATTTCTACACATCTTGCAGTACTTGTCTTGCGTCTAGTTTTGTCCTGTTCTTGTCTTTTATGTGCAACCCCTCATTGTGGGGCATTGCTTCTAGCGTATGCCCTATCTGGGATGTTGTCTACCCGCGTGCTTGCCGTGCGTGGAGAGATGGGGATCCTGGTTAGCCTGATGCACTAGCTTTGGCTTCGGATTAGCCCTGTCTGGGTCAATTGGCTGGTCGCCTCGGTGGCTGAAGGAGTTACACTACTGGGCAGGTAGAGGGGCTGGGCCTGCCGGACGTTGTTGAGGTTTGTTGGTGTTGCTTCATGACGATCTTGGATCTTGAACGCGTCTGCTCGCCTGTTTCGGTGGTGTGTAGTTTCTACCTAACCTGACGTTGCTATTAACCTTCGTCAGTTACGTGTGTGCGTCCCCTCGTAGGGCTCCATGGTCGGTAGGGGCCCGAACAAATTATCTCCAAAATGGGGAAAAATACCAAAATGTCAACGAATTGCTATGAGTGATCCTGTTGTCACATTTTTCTTTTTTGCAATCTTCTGATACTGATAAACCGCTGGCCAAAGTGTCGCCATTCTTAATAGATAAAGCTCTCTATGGTGCAGTAGGCACATTAAAATCAGTGAAGGCTCTTCGTTCAGGAGACCTTCTCATTGAGACTAACACACCAAAACAATCCGAACTTATTCAAAAGCTCACATCTCTTGCAAACATTCCCATAACAGTCAAAATACATCCCACGTTGAATTATTCACGTGGTGTCATTTCAGATACTAACTTGATTAACATGGATGAAGAACTACTAACAGAAGAGCTAGCGTCTCAAGGCGTAGTATCTGCCAAGCATATCATGTGCCGCAAAGATGGCAATCGAGCTCCATCACGTAACATAATCCTGACATTGCCAAAAGATATCAAGATCGGTTATTACAGCCTCGAAATCCGGCAACTGAAAGGGGGAAGTTCTGCTTGCCCGGTTAAACATTGGACACAGTCGCCTCACACAATCATATCTATTATTACGAGAGAGTCAACCAGAGTGCCCACATTGTTAAAGTCCATTGCTCATGCTTTTAGTTGTTCACATCATCGTCATCATTTTACGACTGCTTTTGGTCAAAGTCATCTTTCACTTCATGACATTTTAAATGACCATTGCGATGCATCTCACATTTATAAATTCATCAAAGCCATTGGGTTTTATAACAAATTATAATTTACAATCCATGTCATTGTTTTACGCTTCATGCATAGTTTTACTTTCTTGACGTGACGAGAATAAGGTTCATCTTATTTTTAATTATTTGTTTTGGCGCATTTTGACCTTATTGGTCCTTGCGCCATTAAACCCGAAATCCAATCCATTGCAGGATGTTTGCAACTCACCAGATTCCCCCCATCTCTGGACTGGAGAATGGGTATATAATAGAGTAGCCATCCTCTTCTACAAGCACTCCCCTGAGCATACCAAGCCGGAAGAAAAAAAAGTGCATGGCAGGATCAAACAGCCACTGCAGCAGAAACAATGGTGCAGTCAACCCGATCAGAAATGGAAAAGCGAGAGGCTGAGCGGGAACAGGGGATGGACCATTCTCGTAAAGAACACCTGCAACGGATGGAACATGCACAAAAAGAACATGACCTAAATATTAAAAAAAAATTGACATACAGGGGAAAAAAAAAAGCTCTTGCAGTTGCAAGCCCAGAGAAAAATGATGGAAGACCTTTGATAGAATAAAAATGACACTTCTAGTTGACATATTTCATACTCATTTTGCAGCCAATAACAATTTCAGCCTGCATGCCATATATAAGGTACAATCCAGAGATTTCATAGTTACATTATAGAGAACAGATGTTTACAGGAGCATGAAAGCAAAAAATTACTTTTTAACGGATTACACATATACAGCGCACACAGAATATTTTAGTCATCCTGGCATTAATACGGTATAATACAATTACACTGACGTAACTAATGCAGATGTGAATTTAAACGCTGACGTGCCCTGTAATGACATAAATGAAGACGGTTGATCTCTATACACATGTAGTATATTCAACTTCCTATAATATAACTTACCCATGATGTTAGAACGCTGAAAACAATAGAGAATTTTGAACATTATTCAAGTCTTGTTTATGAAAAATTTTACATAATTTAAACCAATTTCGTGAAAGTTACCCATCTTCAATCATTGATTGCAGACAAAATAAACCAAAATGGTTCCTCTTAGCCCTTCCAGAAACACATGGTCTCGCTCCCATGTACTGTCTGGCATTTCCTCAATACCGTTAATAAAGGCATCATGCCTATGATCAATGGGATGGACATCTTCCACGTCCGTATCGCCCATGGATCAAGCGATGTGCAGCATGGCGGTAGCAACAATATGGGCCATTGCATTCTCCATTCAGCAGCGCGAATCCCTTGACATCACGGAAACCTTCGCTTCCACACTCCATATGACCGCGCTACAGCATTTCTTGCTCTGGAAATAGCGAAGTTGTGCCTGCAGAAAAGGATTTGCTCACAATTTCATTTCTGCTAAAACAAAAATCTGATGAAAATTACATTAACAGAAAGAAACCGCCTCAAGATATTAAAAAATTGCACGTAGTGTCGCATACACGGTAGCCCCTAGACCACACCAGGGCAATAGCAACGCTTTTTTTAAGTGGGGGGGGGCATATATTTCTCCGTCCTCCCGCGCCCCCCCCCCAATTTTCTTTCAGGGTACAACCGCAATCTATCACCAGATGAGTTGTGCCAAAAGTGTACATGTGCACCAAATACCCTTGAGTGCATATCTAATGTCGATCATGAATTTCTACTTTCATCATCTATTTTTTAAAACAGTTATAGCTTCAAAGGTGGAGCCGACTGATATAATGTGTACATATGAATAGACATCATCATGCCCTCCTTAGACTTGAAAGTCTATCTCCTCTTATGCTGCAGGTAATTATCGTTACAGAGGGTGTGGTTATTGTGAATGTTCACATAAACATGGGCATTCAAACACTTCAAGCAAATTCTCAGCCTGGAAAAATTGAACAAACACGAAAATAATTATAAGATCAATCAAGACTTGGCAGTTTTGTTATGCGTTCTACAAGTATAGTATTATCACTTTTAAAAGGCCTTTTCATAGCATGAATGACGTGTGAAGATTTCTGGTCCTGTATTTGATAAACATATCGGCAGGCTGATTCATGACAGCAACAACTCAAAAAATTAATCATTGAATTATGCACACCATGAAAATGGTGGAAAATAACTATAAATAGACCCAGACTCTGTTCTTATACGCTGCGTTCAAATTAAATGTAAGTGAACTCCCATAGAGTTCCATACAAAGTTAACCTTCGAAATGCGCTGATAGACCTATCTCAAAAAAATTAACTTTTGAGTTGCTGCTGTCTTGAACCGGGCTGTGGGTAATATTTTAAATTGACTACTCTTGACACATTCGCAAAAGAAGGATATTAGAACTTACCTTCGCTCAACACTTGCAGTTGGATTGATGAAAGGTGTAAGCAAGCAAGAATGTTCGACACGCGTAGCCACTATACACGATAAGGTGATACTCTGGAGGTATCAGATTGTTTTCGCAGAGATATCGGAGTGTGGAATTAGCAAAAATTGTGCTGTTGTGGGTGTTGCCAGGCCAGCGAACAACTATGTTTCGCACGTATAAATCTGCATCGCTGATAGAGAAATAACCTTTCCGATTGCGGAAAACCTCAGCCTGATCTCCACCAGGGCCGGACACATTGATATGAGTGCAATCAATGGCACCGAACACTCCTGGGAATTTACTTTCAGCATAAAATTTTTGAGCAATCTATAAGGGGTGATCAAATGGAAAGGTACGGAACAACACGGTGGGTACAAATGTAGACTTTATTCAAAATATACACCATAGGCCTGAGCACAACGATCCCACTGATGAACAAAAGCCGCAGGATTCCTTGTTCCCAAAATTCCTGTGGCCGTGACGAGACCCAGTCCTTCACAGCGTCCTTGAGTACGTCGTCCGAGTTGAAGCACTTCCCTTTCAGGTGTTTCTTCAGTGGACCAAACACATGGAAATCGCAGGGCGACATGTCCGGACTGTAGGGCGGATGGTCCAACGGCTCCCACTTGAACTTGGCCAGTTCCATGTGTGTGACTTTGGAGACGTGTGGACGCGCGTTATCATGGAGCAGAACCACACCCTTCGTGAGCAGCCCTGGTCTTTTGTTCTTGATGGACCTGCGTCGGAGTGCCCCACAGTACACATCGGAGTTAATGGTTTTTCTGTGCTTGAGGAATTCCACAAGTAGCGGACCTTGAACGTCGAAAAAGACGGTGAGCTACACCTTGCCTGCTGACGGCACAGCTCTGAACTTTTTAGGGGGAGGTGACGACGCATGCTTCCACTGCATGCTGTCCCGCTTTGTCTTTGGCTCGTAGTGATGGCACCAGGTCTCATCACCTGTGACGATCCGCTCCATGAAAGCGGGGTCTTCCTGATACCGAAACAGATGTTGCAGTGCTAGCCCCAGACGCAGTTCCTTTTGCTGGTCGGTGAGCTGCTTCGGAACCCAAGCGGCACACACCTTCCGATATCGCAACCTGTCGTGAACAATTGTCCACACGGTTCCATAGCTGACATCCTCCTTCACCGCCAACATTCGCAATGTGACACGTCGTCCACCTTGTCGATCAGATCGCTCGTGAAGACAGTGTTTGCCTGGCCTGGTCTCGGGTCATCACCCACACTCTCACGGCCTGCACGAAAACGGGCACTCCATTTTCTGACAGACTTGTCAGAGACATATTTCTCCCCGTAAACTGTAACCATCCGGCGATGAATAGCTGCTGGTTTCTCATCTTCCGCTGTCAGAAATCGGATAACACCTCGCTGCTCCTCAATCGTTGAATTTTGCAACACGAACGCCATCTTGTCCTCATATGGACTGAATAAAAAATTATGTGCCCTTTAGAAACAATTTCATTTCAAGGTATGCATGCTGCACAAATGAACATGAGTAAATCAGAACATTATCACATCATACAAGTTGTATTTCGCACTTACAACCTTTCATTCCGCCTATTCATTTTGAATAAGAGAAATGTTCCATATGTAGGAGGTTAGCACTTCATTTTTTTTATACACAAAAAACATAAAAATTTCATGTATAGGCTTACCTCCTGCATCTCTTCGAGGCAATCTAATAAATCACCTAGCCAGTCCGGCCACACATCGAGAAACTTGGTCGATGGCTCGACAAATGTGAGGGTTGGCTGGCGAGAGCAAAATTTCCCGTTGCATGAAAGTGTAATGCTATGCATAATTTCTCCGCATTGGAAAAGCAATTGTTGATATTGTTACTTGTTGGCAAATTGTCTGCTACCATTGACAGTATTTGTTCTGCTGTGCTGAGGTTAATGCGATACCTCTCTTTAAAATCGTTTGATAAAACATCCATATCCACTAATCTCTCATCATAAATAAGTCTTGAACAACGTTCGAAATTCTCGATTCTTTCCAGCGTTCTAAGATCATACAGAAGTTCGTATTGATCCTCCATCTTGTTTAAGGTAAACACTTAACAGCCCAAATAGCAGTGACTACATTTTCACAAAAAATACGGCTGTTAGCCGGTCTGCTGGGGGACGGAGAATAGTTTTCTAAATAACCATCGTTTTAGCAGGCGCTTGCATGTTTACAGCAGTCGGTGAATACGGCTATCAAAGAGACGCCTAAGATTTCAATTCGAGAATTGCAATGAAGGCCTCCACTAGTTCACGCTTGTAGCGGAATGTTTTTTCTTGCACACAGCTGATCTTATTGTACAGTTCCAAAGCGGTTCTGTAGTGGAGATCCACACTTCATGGGACTGTATCACCAGCTCGGCTGTAATAGAAGCATCAGGATGCAAGAAATCTATCAAATGGGTGCATATAAGAGCATACCTCTCAATCTGCTCATCCGTAAGCTCGGATAGCGTCTTTTTTTCAAGATGGCACTCATACCTCACCCCGTTACTACTCTGAATGAGCAAGGATTATTTACTGTGCACGCGAAGCGCTTGGGGAGTTTTGGGTTTAACCATGGGGAAATTATTGCTTCCATAACAAAAGGCTTCGCAATAAGGAAGGGGTTATGAAAAATAAGACTTACCCCTAAAAAAGTAGTTTTCACGTTCCGAATTTTTTTTTTGTGATCAAGAACTGTAGAAAATCGCGAGTTCGTAAAGTTACCACAATTATCCAATGGCTGGTTGAAGAACACAGTGTTCAATGTCACACGAGAGACCTCCGCTAGACCACGTCTGACTGACTGACTGAGTCGGCTTTTTCCAGGGAAAAAGGACTTCCTCTTCCCCAACAATTTCAGCGGCCCGTTCGGGCATATGAAGGCAAGAGTAGTGAAAGTTATGTGTGGTAGAGCAAGTGTGTGTGTAGAAGGAAAGTAAGGGAAAAATTTAGAAGGCAAACTCCTTAATTTCAGGTCAGTTGATATACAGTCCCTTGCTTCCTTAGTCCCCTAGAAAGCGTTTTCACAATAATGTACAAAGTTTCGGAGTGGGAAAATAGCAAAGTATGGCAAATATTATATAAATTATACATTTCGCGATTACATGTGATTTGAATAGAAAAAAAAAAGTTTATTGAACAAACTTCGATAACATATTTACACAAGGTAGTTTCGAGTATGGAATCCAGCTTATATGCTGTATACTATGGAGGAATGTTGAAGTGCCTTTCCCTGATGAGTTTGCTGCTTTAGTTTTTCTACTCAATATTCGTAGTAGGCATTTAGTTTCATATACCCCCAATACGTCGATGATAATCTGTATTGAAAGGTACTGCTTTGTCATATGGACTTCTTCTAGCGGTCGTGGAAGACGTAAGAATTCATTTATTCCCCTGTTCATTTTATATTTGTGTTATTGGTTTGCTTTTGTCCTTGCAAATACACAAAAGCTGATATTGCTTCAAGAAATGTTGACCAACGGTCATTCATGTAATCAGCTATTTCTTGTTTTATGGCTCGCAGCTAATAATACTGGTTCCGGAAGTTTGTGTCTTGTGTTCTGTGCCAAATACGCCGAATATGGGCTAGGAGCCCTAGTTTATTGTGCAGCTCGGCTTGGTTTTTGTAGTAACATCGTTGACTGCTTTTATATGTCAGCTGCTTGAGCTCGTTTTCGACTATGATGCAATCAGGTGGTGAGGAAAGAATTGTGATTGGTTCGTTTTCCGAGAGTGTCGGCACCCGCCCAGTTTGTTTTGGAGATGTATTTAGACTTGGACATAATAAACACACATAATGTAAAAGTAATGGCAAAAGTGATCAGAATCGAGAATATCTCATACCTGCATGTTATGAGTTGCAGAGAGACTTAGATAATACGAAATCAATTACATCAGAAGCACATCGAGGATTTTTTGGGTAGTGGATATCGGACCCTGGCGGCTGAATCTCCCAGAAGTTGCCGACGGCAAAATCTTATGAGTTCTCTGCCACATCTATTTCTTGTGTGAGACCAGAATTCTTCATGCAAGTCCCTTAACAGAACTGTGGGATTATTATTGTTGCATTGGAAAAACGCTTCCATCGCAGCATAATCTAAGCGATTGTTGGATGGCTTGTAGCCACCTAATGGTGCCTATCACTATAGGTGGGTTTTCATGATGTATATATTCTAACCCCAACTCGTACTGGGTTGATGGAAATATTGCTATTTGATCAAATGCAACTTTGTTATTTACAAGTACGGCTACTGCCCCTCTTGTTGTTTGCCTATGCAGGTGTAGTTGGGCACGTTAAAACGCCTGTTTTGCGTTAGCTATGTTTCTTATACGCTGATGAGCCAAAAAAACTGGTACACCTGCCTAATATCGTGTAGGGAGCCCGCAGAAGTGCCGCAACACGACGTGGCATGGACTAATGTCTGAAGTAGTGCTGGAGGTAATTGACACCATGAATCCTGCAGGGCTGTCCATAAATCCGTAGGAGTAAGGAGGGTGGAGATCTCTTCTGAACAGCACGTTGCAAGGCATCCCAGATATGTTCAATAATGTTCATGTCTGGGGATTTAGGTGGCCAGCGGAAGTGTCTAAAGTCAGAAGAGTTTTCCCGGAGCCACTTTGTAGCAATTCTGGATGTGTGGGGTGTCGCATTGTCGTGCTGAAATTGTCCAAGTCCGTCAGAATGCACAATGTACATGAATGGGTGCAGGTGGTCAGACAGGATGCTTACGTACCTGTCATTTGGGCATGTCGGTTGTGCCTACATCTTTCAAAATTCCCGACATATTTTCTATTTATTCGGCAGAACTGTACGCAATCCTTCAGGCTCTACGACATATAAGACACAGACGATGCATCGTTTATAGCGACTCTCTCAGCGCATTGTAAGCACTGTGTTCCTTTACTTTTCACACTCATCCATTCATTCATGCCATTTTTCATGAACTGCATCACCTCATTCATCACGGTACCACAGTAAAATTTTACTAGGTACCAGGTCATGTTGGAATACCGGGCAACGAAAAAGCAGACACCGCAGCTCGAACAACAACTAACATCGACAATAACCTTTTGATACCTGCCAGTGACCACTTCTCAATCCTCCGAGAAGTGATGCATCGCCGCTGGCAGGATCATTGGAATAACCAAGTAAATAATAGATTACATATCATCAAGCCCACGCTTGGCCATTGGCGTTCGAGCTGCAGAACTAACCGAAAGGAGGAAGTTCTGCTTGCCCGGTTACGCATAGGACACAGTCGCATCACACAATCATATCTTTTACTACGAGAGAGTCAACCGGAGTGCCCACATTGTCAAAGTCCATTGACCATTGCTCATGCTTTTACTTGTTCACATCATCGTCATCATTTTATGACTGCTTTTGGTCAAAGTCATCTTTCACTTCATGACATTTTGAATGACCATTGCGATGCATCTCGCATTTTTAAATTCATCAAAGCCATTGGTTTATACGGCAAATTGTAGTTTTTTACAATTCATGTCATTGTTTTGCTTTTTATCATGCGCATTTTTATTTTTTGACATAACAAAAGGACAATTTTTCTATCATTAGTTTTGGCGCAGTTTGACCAAATTGGTCCTTGCGCCAGTAAATTTAAAATCCAATCCAACCTGTCAGAGTCGTATCTAGACGTATCAGGAGTCCCATATCACGCCAACTGCACACGCCCCATACCATCACAGAGCCTCCACCAGCTTGAACAGTCCCCTGTTGACATGTAGGGTCCATGGATTCAGATGTTGATGCGCAATGCATTCGATTTTTCAAAACGTGGGATTTGTTTTAAAGTCACCGGGTATGAAAGTGCACTGGTATCGAGCTCGCTCTCATACTGGATATAGTTGAACACCCTTTCCGGATGTATTTCCACCGGGTGGGGTGTAGGGCAGCCAACACACACCAGAGAAAGCATTTCTCGTCATCGTTTTTTATATTTATCACGGCTTTCCTGGTGGCTACCCCCTTCGGCAGCGGAATGTAGGTGGCGGCCGTGTTTAGCTCGAGCAAGAGCACGCGCTCGAGTACCCAACCACTTCCGCTGCCTTCAAAATCCTCTGTCGCCTGCTTTACCTTTTCGAAGGCTATTTGTAGGTGCTCTTCTATCTGGTCGGCGGTTAAAGTGGTGAGCATTTTACTTCGAAGATACCCGTTGCAGAACTCGTCCTCGCCGTCACTTCCTTTCCTGGAAAAAACAGCAGTCGCGACGATGTTCCATTTAAGAGACCTGTGGGTGGTCATGTCCTCCCTCAACAGCCGCGTCAACTCCTCTCTCACGCTGTCGAGGAAGGTCGTCATGTCCATTTCGGTGGTCAATTCGTGGGTCGATAGCATATCTAAAGCGCGTCTGACTTGCCCTCCTCCTAGCTGCGGTGGTACTCGGTGATGATTCGATGCCCCAGGCTGCGGTGGTGCTCGGTGATGGCTCGGTGCTCCTCCAAGATGAGGTGATGCTCCCTGCTGCGATGCTCTTTGGGGGGCGTGGCCCATGTTGCGTTAGTGGCGCATGAGGTGGCTATTGCGGTGAAAAGCGGCCCCGCAATCTGAGCACTTGTGCTGGCGCTCGCCATGCGTCAACCTATGTTGGTTGAGACTTCGACGCAGGGAAAACTCCTTGCCGCAAGTCTCGCATAGGTGTCGCTCCTGAAAAACAAATGAAAAGGGAATGTAGCACACGTAAGTCTAACACAAGCAATGGAGGAGAGATACAGAAACCCACGTCTTCCAGCGAGTTTCGGTGGCGTATCCGCCCTCAAGCGCGTGCTCAAGTCATCAAAGAAAAAAGAAATCAAAGATTGGTTGGCTGGCGAGAGAGCGTACACGTTACACAGATCGATTAAAAAAGTTTTCCCCCGCAACAAAACAATAGTGGCCGGTCTGAACAGTGAATTTCAAATCGACTTGGTGGACATGCGTAATCTAGCAATTCACAACGACGGTTACAACTATCTTTTAACGTGCATCGACATCTTCTCCAAATATAGTTTCGTCATACCCCTCAAAAGAAAGACCGGTGACAACGTTGTCAAAGCTTTAGAAAGCATCTTTCAACAACGTCAACCAGTGGCGATAAGGGGCGAGAGTTTATAGCCGCGCCAGGGCATCAAGTTTTTCACTACGGAGAACGAACAGATCAAAGCCAGCGTGGTGGAGAGGTGGAACAGGTCGCTCAGAAACTGGATGTACAAGTACTTCACTGCCAAGAATACTTATCGCTATATCGACATGATCGAAGATCTCGTGTGGAGCTACAAGTATTTCTACAAAATTTTAATATAAACAGCTGAAAGGCATTATACTGTATATGCTAATGTTTTTCGCAAAAAAAGTCAGATTTTTTCAAATGTCTTTAAACATTGTCTCTCTCGCAGCACTGAGGTGTTACATGATTTGGCATAATTTTTTTTAAATTAAAATGCCGAGAAGTAAATTTTGGTTATTTTTGCAAACGATTCCATGTTGTTGAAGCTAATATTCGGAAACAAATAACTAAAATTGTAAAAGCATATCCACAGAATGAGGGAAAAAATCGAGTTCCTACAGTGAATAGTAAATTTTTAAAAACGGGAGTGTCCAGATGGGAAGCCACGGTTTTTTTGGGCATACTTGGTCCCTTTAATAGCGATTACTGGCAACCCCGATTCCCCCATGCTTCCTCAACAGACGCGCTGGTCACGTCACCTCCTGTTATTCTTGCCTCCATGGGACGGTATAGGCTGGGAGGAGGGAAGAGTGAGACTATTTTTTTGATGATTAATAATACTAATAAGTTGTAGCAGCACTTCATTTTCTTTCTGTATTTTCAACTTCTGTAGAGAAGGCATTATTCCGTCAAAGAATGATTGGTGGCGGTTCGGTTTTTCATCCTCCAAAAACTTCATCTTGAGTTCCAATGCATCAGGCTTTCGATGTTTCCTCCGTGGAAAATCCAGCTTGGGTTGAGCTCGTGGCACCTTCGTCCATTGTTTGTGGCTGATAGAGAGACTCTTCCCCCCAACTGATGAATTTTGATCACCATTGTCTTCCTCAAAGTTCTTCTACATCCCGTGCCTTGTACAATTTTGAAAGAAACTGCAGCTGGTCGCTATAAACATACTACTTTTTATTAGAAGCCCCTGCACCCGATTTTTCAGTGGCTTTGGCTTTCTTGTGTGATCTCTCGCATTCGTCCACCTTTTCACGACTTCTCTTTCTGTAACAACGAAAAAATCAAACAGGAAAATCCGAAAATTTTAAATAAATTTCATGACTAAAATATACATACTATATTACGAGTGAAAAACTCGATAAACAATCGTTTTAAAAAATTTTGAAACAAAACGTCATGCAAATTCAGTCAAAGCTTCTACCGTTTTAATTTAAGATGTTAGGATTTTTTCAAAGCGTTCTAATAAGACTAAAATTTAAAACCGTTATATTTTAAAATAGTTCTATTTCAAGAAAAGATATTATGTATTTTTTTAATTGTTAATTATATGACTCACCATGATTTCATACAGCGTCCTATACTTCACACCCAGGGCTGGTGCTATCCAGGCTTTATACAGGTAAACCTCATCCAGTGGGCAGTGATGTCGCTCCCCGTCGATGTGATGACCACAGCTCATCGACGTTGCAAGACGCCAGGGTTCACCGGTCTCGATATTCATAACCTTCTTTTTCAGCAGGGTGGCCTTTGGGCAGCCGAATCTCTCAATGTTAAGGGCCGGTATCCCTAAGCCGTTTAAGAGCTATGCCTCACAGGTGCCCCCCTTTATAACCCACTAGTGTCTTTTTAGATGTTTTTTCCGTGTCATAGATTCGGAGGACACCTGCTGAAAATGGAGTAAGTGACCACTGTCATACTCCCAAGGCCTAGGAAAGTAACTAAGATTGTGTATGTTTCTTTTTATGTAGTTATTAAAAGGCGTTGATAGTTCATGCGACGAAAACGAACCAGTTAAATTAACCAGCTTGTGGTGGTTGATGCATACTGACATATCGGGGTGTAATGTGATAGGCCTCCTCGTGGTGCACTCTGGGTAACGCCAAATCTATCACACGTCATTGTCATCGCTTTGTGTGCTCATATACTTCACCTTCAATAGCCCAAATTACATGTTTATTTCTATACATCTTGCAGTACATGTCTTGCGTCTCGTTTTGTCCTGTACATGTTTGTCTTCAGTGTCCAACCCCTCATTGTGGGCCCCGCTCCGGCGGGGAGGGGTCCTCCCGGATGGGGCATTGCTTCTTGCGTATGCTCCATCCGGGACGCTGTCTACCTGCGTGTTTGCCGTGCGTGGAGACCCGTAAGGCTGGAGATGGGGATCCTGGTTAGCCTGATGCGCTAGCTTTGGCCCATCATGGACCGCTTTTGGTCATAGTCATCTTTCACTTCATGACATTTTAAATGACAATAGCGATGCATCTCGCATTTTTAAATTCATCAAAGCCATTGGTTTATATGACAAATTATAGTTTTTACGATTTATGTCATTGTTTTACGTTTCATGTTCCAGTTTTTTGACATGACAAAAGGACATCTTTCTTATTTTTATGTCTTGCTTTGGCGCAGTTTGACCAAATTGGTCCTTGCGCCAATAAATTCAAAATCCAATCCAATCCAATACTGACATATCAGGGCCAATGTTGAGAAACTAACCAAAATAATAATGGTAATATACACTGAAGAGCCAAAAAAACTGGTAACCTGCGTAATATCGTGTAGAACCCCCGCAACACGACGTGGTATGGACTTGACTAATGTCTGAAGTAGTTCTGGAGGTAATTGAACACCATGAATCCTGCAGGGCTGTCTATAAATCCGTAGGAGGTTGCAAGGCATCCCAGATATGTTCAATAATGTTCATGTCTGGGCATTTAGGTGGCCAGAAGAGTGTTCCTGGTGCCACTTTGTAGCAATTCTGGACGTGTGGGGTGTCGCATTGTCCAAGTCCGTCGGAATGCACAATGGGTGCAGGTGATCAGACAGAATGCTTACGTACCTGTCAGAGCAGTATCTAGACGTATCAGGCGTCCCATATCACGCCAACTGCACACGCCCCATACCATCACAGAGCCTCCACCAGCTTGAACAGTCCCCTGTTGACATGTAGGGTGCATGGATTCATGAGGTTGTCTCCGTACACGTCCATCAGTTCGAAGCAATTGGAACCGAGACTCGTCAGACCAGACAACGTGTTTCTAGTCCTCAACAGTCCAGTGTCGGTGTTGTCGGGCCCAGGCGAGGCGTAAAGCTTTGTGTCGTGCAGTCAAGGGTACACGAGTGGGCCTTCGGCTCCGAAGGCCCATATCGATGATGCTTCGTTGAATGGTTCGCACGCTGACACTTGTTGATGGCCCAGCATTGAAATCTGCAGCAATTTGCGGAAGGGTCTGTCACGTTTAATGATTCTCGTCAGTCGTCGTTGGTCCCGTTCTTGCATGATCTTTTTCCGGCCGCAGCGATGTCGTAGATTTAATTTTTTACCGGATTCCCGATACACTCGTGAAAATCCAAATTTCATCGCTACCTCGGAGATGCTATGTCCCATCTCTCGTGCGCCGACTATAATACCACGTTCAAACTCACTTAAATCTCTATAACCTGCCATTGTAGCAGCAGTAACCGATCTAACAACTATGCCAGACACGTGTTGTGTTATATAGGCGTTGCAGACCGCAGCGCCGTACTCTGATTGGTTTCATATCTCTTTTTTTGCATACGCATGCCTGTACCATTTTTTTTGGCTCTTCAGTTTATAATAGCTGGGCAGGGCACAAAATGCAAAAAATTTGTAACACAAAACGTTTCAAGTATGAAATTGGCATATATAGACCACAACGTAATTGAACAAGATACACCATGACATATACGTAATTATTAAAAAATGAAAAACTTAATGGTCTAGGCTAACTCGCTGATTAGTTTTTCCCTAATCCTTTCCGCGTTTCTCCTCTGTGGCCGGGAACAGTTATTGTCCACTGTTCCACGTGAGCAATCAGGCCATCAAATTCATACTCTGGATCCCTCAGCATGTCTGAATTTTTTTCAATGCACATGTTGTGCAAAACAACACATGCATTTGTGATTTTTGAAGCGATCGGGGACTTGTACTTTAATGTTCTGTATCTGCTGAGACACCTGAACCTCAGGACACCGTTACATCTTTCTACAACAGATATTGCTGAGGAGAAGGCTGTGTTATATGCCTTCTCCGCAGCAGTATGTGGTTTCAGTATCGGTCTCATTAGCCAAAGTAGCTTATTAGAATATTTTTAATATCTGTAGAACTTGCTACTTGTAAAAACTACGAAATGGTCATACACCTACCAATAAGCCACCCAGATGGATCCGAGCCAGAGTATTCGTCTTCCAGACAATTCCTAACATTGCCACTCCTCCATATGAAGGAGTCATGCGTCCTTCCAGGGTACCGGCTATTGACATTGATTATTCGTAAATGTGAGTCACATATCTGGAAAAACATGTACAAAATTCTATGGTTAGTTTTATTTAATTTGCAGATTTGTCAATGTGAGGACACTCATTGTGAAAGGTAAACCATTTTACTCACCAACTGCGTGTTTATAGAATGCTACATCTTCCTGTTCGTTAAGTAGGGTCAAATTTAGATGGTGCCTCAATGGCGATGTGTGTACAGTCAACAGCACCGATAACCCCTGAAGGCTTGTAGCTTTCATAGAACTTTGTCTCAAGACCCAAATACTCTGACTCCTCAGGAAACACCACATACTTGTTGAGAAGAAGGTCATTGATAGCATCTGTTACGTCGACGACACAACGACTCACTGTCGCCTGGCCTATGCTTCTCTGAGATGGAGCGCTAGCATGGAACCGCAATGCACGCAGAACCTGGAGGAAAGGAAATATGCTAATGAGATAAGATATGTAACCGTACGCTGCTGCAGAGAACCATTAATTAGGGAAGAAATGTGCAGTGTCATTATCTCGGGTGAACTAGTAGGGAACGACTATCACATGAGTGTTCAAAATCTCATACTTGAGGAATTTGTAACACAACGCATACACATTGCCAAAGTCATCATACCGTCATCATTAAGATTTCTCGTGGCGTCATTCACTATTCGCTGGAGCAAATCCCTAAGTCATTGAATTGCCGTCCCAAGAAACGAATCACCGTCGTGAAGATCGTCTATGACTATTCGTGCTTGATAGGTTGTTTCCTCTGCATTGAACTTTTTGTTGATTCTTCTGTTTACTTCTCTCAGGAAATAAGGAATTGGCGGCTAAAAAATAAAGGAAAACGACCCCGAATTATTTACTTTATAAAGACTAATAATATTGAAAATTGGATGATAAATCAAAAAAAGTTTTATCTTACTATTTCATTCTCGCCATCAACCAGTAATGGTGTAGAAGTCAGAACAAACCAATACAAAACTATATTAAAATAAAGACCTATTAAATTCCCTGCCGTTAAAGAACATAAAACAATTCGAGTTTGAAAACCTACGATAATAAAACTTGATATAATATACTCACATTCTGACGCTCGTCATTTTGTCCTGATGTATCTTCACCAGGGTCGTAGTCATTACTTCTTTTCTCTCCGCGGCCCCGCTGCTCCAAAAATGGCTAAAAAAAAATATATATCAAAGTATCAATCAGTGAGTATGAGGTCAGCCGAGAGACAATTACAAACCGCACTCAACAAGATCAGCAAGTGGGCTCATGATAACGGTTTCTCTTTCTCCGCTGACAAAACCGTCGCTGTGCATTTTTGCCGGCGTCGTGAGCTTCATGATGACCCACAATTATTTTTAAATAATAGTCAAATACCTATTGTAGAGAATACAAAATTCCCCGGCATTAC
Source organism: Pholcus phalangioides (assembly GCF_987345545.1). NCBI lineage: Eukaryota > Metazoa > Arthropoda > Arachnida > Araneae > Pholcidae > Pholcus > Pholcus phalangioides. The sequence continues at coordinate 6,081,284 of NW_028301618.1, forward strand.
ATTTGACAAGAAACTTGCATTTAAACCTCATATTTCACAGTTGAGAGCTCGTTGCATGAAGACGATGAACCTCTTGAAGGTCATCTCTTCTACATCGTGGGCAGCTGACCGTAAGTCGCTCCTTCACTTATATAAAGCTCTAATACGATCAAAGCTTGACTACGGTTTCATTGTATACGGGTCTGCACCTCGGAGCTATCTAAGTGTGCTCGACCCAATTCATCATCTCGCTCTCCGCATTTGCTCTGGAGCTTTCCGAACTTCTCCCATGGAAAGCCTCTATGTCGAATGTAACGAGCCAACAACTTTCTTTGAAATATCATATCGAAATGAAGTCTTTGCCAGGTCATCCACTTCATAACGTCATTTTCAATCCCTCATTTCATACTCTATTTGCTGCTCGTATGAGGGCTCTTCGTATGAGGGCAATTGTGAAAGAACTAGAATTAGACATCAGTCGTGTGGCCTCAGTTGCTTCGCAACTGGCACCATGGGAGCAGTCTCTGCCAGATGTCTCTCTTTCATTATCATCATACTCTAGAGCCACCACAGCAGATGTCATATATCGACAGATATTCTTTAGGCACAGGGGTAGGTACTTCCCCCATATATACCGACGGCTCCAAGAGCCCTGGGCATGTCGGTTGTGCCTACATCTGCTGTGAGGAGACAACTTTCAAACTATCAGACATTCTATATTTATTCGGCAGAACTGTACGCAATCGTTTAGGCTCTACGTCATATACGACGCATCATCTATAGCGACTCTCTCAGCGCATTACAAGCACTGTGTTCCTTCACTTTTCATACCCATCCATTTATTCATAGTAAAATTTTACTGGGTATCAGGTCATGTTGGAATACCGGGCAATGAAAAAGCAGACAACGCAGCTCGAACAACAACTAACATAGATAATAGCCTTTTGGTTCCTGCCAGTGACCACTTCTCAATCCTCCGAGAAGTGATGCATCACCGCTGGCAGGATCACTGGAACAATCAAATTAATAACAAACTACATTCTATCAAGCCCACTATCGGCCATTGGCGTTTCGAGCTGCAGAGCTAACCGAAAGGAGGAAGTTCTGCTTGCCCGGTTACGCATAGAACACAGTCGCATCACACAATCATATCTTTTACTACGAGAGAGTCAACCGCAGTGCCCTCATTGTCAAAGTCCACTTACCATTGCTCATGCTTTTAGTTGTTCACATCATCGTTATCATTTTACGACCACTTTTGGTCAGAATCATCTTTCAATTCGCGACATTGTCCGACAATTGCGATGCATCTCGCATTGTTAAATGCATCAAAGCCATTGGTTTTTATGACAAATTATAGTTCTTACAATACATGTCATTGCATCACGTTTTATGCATACTTTTACCTTTTGACATGAAAAGAACAATTCTTGTATTGATTTTATATGGACATTTGTTTTGGCGCAGCTTGACCTAGATTGTCCTTGCGCCAAAAAAAATCAAAAATCCAATCCAATCCCTGGCCGTTTTACAGTTGCGCATCATTTCTTATACTTTTGATTTGAGAATCTTCGATCATCATTGTGCTGGTATTGAAGGTGTTCATTGCTGGGAGGTATCTTCACCGCCTCCCTGTTTGGGCTTTTCCTCGTAACTGAGGAACCCGGCAATGGGTCAACCTCCGTTGCCCAATGCAAGGCGCTACTATCGTTACGGTACTCGGCGTATAGGAGATTTTTTGACGCTATAACGCTCTGGTTTCCACCAGGCGATGTAACGTCTTCCTATATTTTTCCTGTTGCTTCTAGTTGCATGATCGTGCTTGTTGTAATGCGACTAGGATTTTCAGTCCATTTTGTTTGCATCAGTTGACCGTCAGGGTCCATCCACTCTTACTGTGGTCGTATCACTGTGTGCGTGGCACGAGATGAGATCACGGGCAGAAGACATGGCGTTGTTGCGAGCGACATCTGTCGGGATTCACAGAGGTCAGAAGATTTTGTAAAGTTGGCAGGGGTTGGTTAAGAAATCAAGGTGGTATCGAGTGTTGTCGCCATGTATTGGGATGATCTGTTAGTACAGATCCTCCCAATTTAGGAGAACGATTTCTTGGGGACGCAAGAAGGTGTTTACCACGTCTACCCGATAATTCACGATTTCTCGGAGATGGTCGTATCGAGTCTCGCTAATGCTCTCGAACTGCCGCTGGTTCAGATATTTTATGTATGCGAAAATCTTCGGCAGCTTCAGGTCCCTTCTGATACAGACGTTCCTCACGAACCAGGGGGCCCTTGTTAGGCGACGCAATATTTTGTTCTGGCTTTTTTGCAATTTAATCGTATTGTGAAACCTTACGTGTGCCCATACAGGCGAGGCGTAAAGCATCGTTGGCCTTATGATAGATTTGAAGTAGATGACTTTATTTTCAATTGAGAGTTTTGCTTGGGGGAAAATTACACGATTTAGCATCCCCATTATTCTGGTGGTTTTGTCTGTGACGTAATCTATTTGCTCCCTGAACATAAGTTTTTTATCAAGGAAGCATCCCAAGTATTTAATGCATTTCTCAGGACGGAGGGCAAGTTCGCCAAAGTCAAGGGAAAGATTTTCGTCCATTTTGCGTTTTCTAGTGAACCATATGAATTTACATTTGTTAAAGTTCATTTTTATGTCTGATTTTTCGCACCAGTCCTCGATTTGCTCTGCTGTCTCCTGTAAGTTCTGCAAGGCTTTTGTTGGGTGTTTTGAAGCACAGAGGGCAGCAGCGTCGTCAGCAAAGAGAGCGAGCATGCCGTTCTGAGGTGCTGGAAAATCGTCGATGTAGATGAGAAATAATAAGGGGCCGAAGACGCTTCCCTGGGGGACGGAGGCTCGTTGGATTGGATTGGATTTTGGGTTTATTGGCGCAAGGACCAATTTGGTCAAACTGCGCCAAAACAAATATAAAAATAAGAAAAATGTCCTTTTGTCATGTAAAAAACTAAAACTGTGCATGATAAAAAGCAATATGAAACATAAAACAATGACATGAATTGTAAAAACTATAATTTGTCATAAAAACCAATGGCTTTGATGAATTTAAAAATGCGAGATGCATCGCAATGGTCAGATAAAATGTCACGAAGTGAAAGATGATTCTGACCAAAAGCGGTCGTAAAATGATGACGATGGTGCGAACAAGTAAAAGCATGGGCAATGGACTTTGACAATGAGGGCACTGCGGTTGACTCTCTCGTAGTAAAAGATATGATTGTGTGATGCGACTGTGTCCTATGCGTAACCGGGCAAGCAGAACTTCTTCCTTTCGGTTGGTACGGAGGCTCGTACTGCTCTTGTGGTAGAAAGGGTATCGCCAATTTTAACTTGGAAGGTTCTGCCAAGGAGGTACAGGTAGAAGAAGACTACTAAGTATGGGGGAAAGTTTTTTTGTATCATTTTGTCCAGAAGCGTAGCATGGTCGCACTTGTCGAAGGCCTTGCTTATATCACAAAAAAGGGCCGCCACTGTGACTTTGTAGTTGAATGCAGCCGTGATATATTCGGTAACCCATTACAACTGGATGACACAAGAGTGTTCATTACGAAATCCGTGTTGCTCCGGACGTATGGTCTGATGGGAGTCCAAAAAATCGTTTAGCCTCGCGGTAACTATTCGTTCGTATATCTTTGATATACTTGAAAGTAAACTTATCGGGCGATGATTTGATGCTTGCCTGTGTATTGCTTTCACTATTGAGTGCTTCCAGGGGGTTGGGAAGTAATTTAGTCTAAGTGAGTGGTTGAAAATATCTGTTAGTGATGTGATAATGTTTCTGGAAAAGCTTTTAATTACTTTGTTTGTTATGCTATCTGCCCCTGGTGCTTTTTGTGTATGGAGTTTTTTAATTAATTTCAAAACCACCTCCGTTTGTGAGGGACATATGGTCAGGACATTCGCGGTGTTCGAAGATGTATCTTGAAACCCTGGCTCGAATGCTATTGGCTAGCAGCGGAGGTTGTATCTGATTGGGTGAGAATGTGTCCGCGAACATTTCGCCAATTTCGTTCGCCGTGTACGCCCCTGCACCATTGTTTTCTATTCTGGTTATTGGCTTTTGCTTTGGCTGGCATATGCGCCATAGTTTCCATACTTCACCATTGTAGTGAGAGGCATTTTGAACAAAATCTCTGAACCGGTCGTTTACGTGTTCAGTTGTTTCTTGGCGTAATTCGCGGACTAGACGGTTTAATTCCGTTTTGTCCTGTCTACGCCAGAACCTTTGCCATTGTTTTCTGATGTAGTTTTTATATCTAATTTTTTGCATTATGTCTTTGGGAAGACCAAATTTCCGGCCTGTGCAGATTTTTTCAGTGGTGGCATGCTGACAGATAGATTGTATGGTTTCAGTTAGTTTATTAATTTGTTCATCAATTTCTGTAGAGGAGGGATCAGTCAAGGGTGGGAGGTCTACTCCACTGAGTTCCTCGCTCTCGCTTATTTGGGTCCAGCTTACTCTCTTGATTTTTTGTGGTACCACTGGCAGCTTAGCGTCAACGTGAATGAAAAAAACTGGGCAGTGGTCAGAGGTTAAAATATCGTGTGCGTGTAACAGTGCAGGTTTTTTGATAACCCGAAGTCCAGTACGTCTGGTCTGTGTGCTCTGTTGCTGGGAACGTACGTTTTAGTCGATGTTGAATGCATGGTGATCAAGTTATCAATTACATCCAAGAGGTGATTCAAGAGACCCGTCTTTAGTGAATTATCTATTAGGGGCAGTCAAATCATCAGTGACAGAGGTGGTAGATGTACTAGCCACGGCATTATCAATATTAGTCGAGTCATTTAATCCCTGAATTTGTGTGTGATTAGGACAAATAAGAGAGTCATTTTCTGTACGTACAAGTATTATCACATCATTACCACTGTGTATAGATTCATTTTTCATACTTATATCTCCACTTGCAGAGCTATTTACACATTCATCAGTATTATTTGCTAATTCTGACTCAGATGTTGAGCAATTACTTGTTGAATTAGCTTTCGAACTTCCTTCACTCGTTGAGGAACTTGAGGAATTATCACTTACACTCTTGTCCTCGATTGGGGGAGTTGGGTCGATGTCATTTGGAATCAAGTGAAAACTATTGGGAAGTTAAGGGTAAGTGTTACTGTTATTTTTTTTTTATACCCTTTTTCTGAATCAGGATCAGAGTTGGGAGTGTCATCAGAACTTTCCTCACTTTCTGAGTTAGAAATATTTTTTTTCTTTCTCCTATGCCTCCCCTTTTCAGATTCAGAGGGAGACTCAATAGGAGTCGAGGTGATGTTTTCGTTACCTTTCGAAAAATGGGTCAACAATTTGTGCATTCAAAATTCAAAGAATCAAAAAATTCTATTGCACTATTGGCAAAGAAGTGAAATTTTTCAGATTTTTTTTGCCTTGAGGCAGTTTGCCATACAACAAGATCCATAATGATTGAATCAAATTTGTTGGCAATATTACAGTTCTGACCAACATGATTCAATTCGTCACTTTCTCTCTTTTTACCCTTCACATATACAATCAACAATTCAATGAACTTCTTTCTCAACTCCGGGGACTCGTTTGCCTCCGAGGCCCAGCCACACAATTTTTTCACTACCGAATTATCTAGGTTAGCAAAGGGGCACACCTTTCCCATTGTTGACACGCATACAGGGTGAGTAGTATAGGCAGCGGTATACCGGAAATGGACGGCCTTGACCACAGGTGGGCGTGGCCGTGTTGTTGCACGGAGGTCACTTTGGAGTGGGGTGTGGCCATCATGATGGCGGCCATATTGGAGAGGGGATTTTTTCCCTCCTGTGATAGATTCGTGTTGTTGGTCGATGCGTGGTGGCATCATGTGATGACTGTCATTGGGTCACGTGACCTAGATATGCCCCCCCCCGTCAGTTGATTATCGTGTTGTTCGACTGACTGTCACGTGATTATTTTTCCATGTTGGTTAACACCAGATGGCAGCACTATCGATATACTTTTTCCGGGGAAAAAACTTACCTGGATTCGAACCCGGGAAGCAGCGTTACGAGCGCGTACTCTAACCACTGGACCACAGAGTAGTTATTGTGTGACGTGTTATTTTGAGTTATATAAAAAATATCGTGACGAATTTTCTTTATCGGAATATATAATATTATGACTCGATCTAACTGGTTCCATAGATTTGACCTGTGTATACCGCTGGTTATGTTGATTGTATATTGCACATTCCGATTTGGAATGTTTGTCGGTTTCGTTTAGAAATGGACGGTTTAACTCCACTGGTACTTGGCAACTTCGTCGTCAGCTTGCTTCCACATATAGTGGACACAAGCGGCTACGCGTTGCCCTGATGGAGAATATAAATTCTCCATTATGTTATATCGAACCACTGGAAGAATATGTATATATGTAATTATCTAGATTAACCCAGGCTCCTAGTGGTCCAATATACATTTAGAATAAAACGATGACTCATGAAAAGAAAGAATCAGTTAAATTTCAATAGCATTTAATATTTAACCAAATGATCATATGAAAAGAACGAGTTATTTACACAAATAAAAGTCAATTAAAAAATCCATTTCCACGACACCAAAATCTGCATAATACATAGACAGAATACTTATATGTTCAATTATAATAATTTTAACTTGATGTTGGAATAACTCTCTCTTTAATCACTTTTATACCTAATTTCGCCATCTGCCCCCTATTAATTCCTCCTAATTTAGATTTTAACTAAACCTCTACAATTCACTAAAAATGTGGTAAGAATCCCTTTCATCACGGATGATCGCCGCTCCTGATGCTCATCGATTGCATTGTGTAAAAAAAATCTAACTACATCGTTTTTTTCAACTTGATTTCTAGCTTGCACTAATCAATCTAATTTAATTTTTCAAAGATTCCAAAAAGTAAAGTTTTGAGGGGTACCAACCCCCTATTTCTAATTGGTAGTCCGGCTTCAAAAGAAAGATCCTTCCATTGGGTGATGAGGATTACGTAGGTACAAATTAGTATAATATTGACATCATTGGTCAAGGTTCACCCCCTACGATCTTTCGAAGCATATGGGAGGAAGACGTTTTCTGTGGGGGGGGGGGGTTGTTCAAAAAAAGAAGGAAAAGAAAAGTAGAGAGGAAGCAAGAAAGTCAGAAATAAAGTTAATTGCCTGCAGGTGGCAATACAATGGTCAATAGGCTTCAGTATATAGGGGGGGGGGGAGAGAGAGAGAGAAAAGAAGAATACGGAGCGGCTATTACGCAAACTTTGATGGGGCCATAAAATTAAGGAGTGTTGATGGAGGCGAAAGAGCATGTTTTGTACATTTAAATGGCTTAAGTCCCCTTTCCCCTTATTATTATATTGGGCTGGAAATTGGAACTCTCCCGCTTCATCTGATAGCGATAGCTATTTGACGCCATAGCAATTAGGTCTCTGAAGGACAAACCTTTTTAGGTGGTTTTACCTCCGTCACCTTCTTGGGTTCTCCGGTAGATGATTTTCCCCTTCTAGCGAGGAAATCATCCCGGATCTTCGAGCTTTGTTGTTGCCTTCTCCCGAAATTCAGCAGGACACGAAAAATCCATGACCTATGGCTCATGCTCGGATGAACTCGCTATTTAAAGGATCCTGGACCCTAGGAAGCGATGTGATTGGTTATCGTGATCTGACTCCGCCCCCTCCCGTAATACACGTGACAACATTGTCCAATCACGAACTTGTTTGGTCCGATTTCGCTCGTGGGTATTATTACGTTAGTATTTGCGCGTTGGCAACACGTTAAAAGATGATTCTATTGTCGAGTAATGATTCTTCGACGTTTAGCATCTCTGGTGATTTTGTGGTCATCCACCACACTGAGCTTGGAAGTAAAGTCCAATGAAGTGACCAATCCCTTCATAGCCTCGCAGTTCAACACTTCGGAATTCTTGTAGTTCAGCGTGAAGCCGCGGATCTTGCAAAAAACCTTCCCATCAGACCCCTTATATGCATAATTCTTGGCTCCACCTGTAACAGAAAAAAGATAAATTGAATTATTTTAATAAAATATTTTCGAGAGTAATGAATTTTTCATAAGATTGTTAAAACAATGACGGCTTACCTGAAACGAATTCCGAAATCACGTGACCATCAAGTTCGTCCGTGAACTCACCGAGGAAAATCTCCCAACTTTGGATCGTTCTTTCCATCGCTGGCATAAATTATCCTATAAAATTAAATAAAAAAATGATTACACTGAAAATAAAAATACTTGAATTACATAAAATTATATAATGATGGGCATAAATGACATAAAATTATGTAATGAATTTCACTTACGAATCTGTGTCGAAGTACAACAGATTAGTGTCCATTTTTTCCATTTCGAAATACAGTTTCAGTCTGGCCCATGCAGCCAGGAAAACATTTGTTCTGTCTGTTTGGGGCAGGAACTGTACAGCAGCAACTTCGGGGGTGGGTAGGTACAGATCTTTCACCTGAAAAAAGTAAATATTATTAAATATTTTTCAAGAATTAATAAATATTTAAAGGATAAATTTAAACACCTCGATAGCTGGATCATTTATCTTCTTATAAAAATCTTCGACTTTTGTCACGTATTCAAGTTGCACCTCATTTTCTTTCATTCCCCAACGTCCCCAAAAGCTTTAAAAGAAAAAGAAACCATGTTATTGAGGATAAATTCATGAGAGAATAGAATAGAAAAATGAACTGTAATTGTAAATACTCACCTATTGAAACATAATTTCGCCACTTGGCGACGACCGGGGTTTATCGCTATATTTTCTGGATTTAACTTAACTCCTTCGACTTCCGAGTACTTTGATATGTACGCTTGTTTCTGATCGTCTGTGGAGACGTCTGAAGGCCAGCCAGAAGACTCTTGCTTAATTTTTAGAAATGCATCAATATATGGTGCAAAAATTCCTTCTTTTATATCTTCAAAATGATACACCTAAAAAACAAATTAGAAAATGTATAAATGTGAAAATTATTCAGGTATATTACAAAATTATTCTGAATCTAAATAATAGTCAAATGTTCCATCAATGTACCTCGTAGATTTCTTTGACGATGTAGCCTTTCTCTACTGCCTTCTTCACTTCTTCTGTAATCCAGGTCCCTGTTAAACAACGCTGTTCCTCGTTGTGATTACAGTCTTTCTGTCTTGTCTCCACACAGACACGACATAGGGGAAAAGTAAAAGTTTACCTCCAGATCTGCAACAAAAAAACAAAATGCAGTAAAAATAAGTTAGGTTTTCATTTCTAAATCATAATAACAGCAAATCTTGAGAAAAAACATAAGCAAAGTTAAATGAACTTACAGGCAAGGCAAGACCTTACAATGTACGATTCCAAAGTAATCGCCGATGTCAGTGAAATTTTCGGTGATCACAACTGGATGTCCAACAGGATATCTGTAAAGTAAAATAATTTAATTGATACATAATTTAATTGACCATTAAAAAAAAAAGTGAAAGATTAAAAAGAACTTACTTGCAGTATTTGTTCACCCACGGGTACAAAGTTGTAAAATCAATGTACTTGGCCGTGCCCTGGTAGAATAGACGCGTGGCACTTGTTCTACCACCGTAGAACGCACCTCGAGGGTTCTATCAATAATACCGAGACCTTCCACAAAATCACTCAGTTGCTGATCAGATTTTTTTAGTGCAGCAAATTCATGTTCCCACATGATCTCCAGGTTGAATCCGGCCGATTTGATCTTCTTTTCCTGCTCCAGTGTTTTCTTGTGCAGTTCCCACATGTGTGTTTGTGTTGTGGGGTTCATCATATCCTTTTCATAGCAGGACGAGCAGCCATGCCAGTAACATCCTAGAAAAAAAAAATAGAAAAATTAGAAGCAAAATAAATATTAGCAATATATTCAAAATGAACTTACCGTGAAACATGAAGACCGTGTTGTTTTCAGGGCAGTACCCGTCCACTATTACCCCTGCCACCCTCTTCTCACCAGTGCCGTTCTTCGAGTGCTGAATGGCTATGTCCTGGGTTGTGCTGAGGTAAATGAGCCATTCCGTGCAGATACGACTGCAGCTCGTCTGATTCACGTAGCCCGTAGCGGGAACCATACCTATCAGACTTTCACGGATATACTTTGACCTGTACGTGGCCATACAAGCCGAAGCAATCGTACTGATAGGGGTCCACACCCGTCAGCTCCAGGAACTCGGAACGAAACTGCAGACAGCATCGCCTCAAAATGTCGACATCAGATCTGTAAATAAAAAGAATTTAATTAAATAAAATATATAATTAATCTATTAAATAAATTAGCTTTCCATTGTTTCTGGTAAAAGATTAAAAGGAACTTACTTGCAGTAGTCGTACATTTCGTCTTGTAAGACGAACGTTTCCTTCTTCCTACCACTGATCAAATTTCTGTTTGTTGTCCACGGTGAAGCCTTCCGGATTATAATACGTTTTCTCGGGTAATGGACCTACTTAATCTTGGTTTTCTGGCCTGTTGAAAAGATGTGGAAAATAGCCATTTTTCAGTTCGGTGATCCCGACAGTGTCATTGGGAGGAAATTCAAACTGTCGATGACACGGATGTTCGAAGTGTCAAGACTTAGAGCCACACGGCACAATGAACGGTTTGATTCCTTGCTTGATGAGATATCTGAAAAAAAAAACCACTATTAATATCTAAATAAAAAATAAGTAAATATGAAAAGAAATAACCGCAGAAATGATACTTACTTGAGCAGGAATTGTCCATCAAAAGACTTCATGTTGTGCGCTATTACCGTAAACCCTTTGTGGGTTTTATTGAAAAGCCACTTGCAGAAGTCCTCCAAAGAGTTGTAGCCCTGGAAGACAAACTCTTTTCCGTCTTTATACTGGGCAACTGCAAAGTTGACCACATGTTCGCCGGATAACAGATCAGTCTCGAAGTCGAAAAAGATCAGCTTCTCCAACGGGAGTTTCGGCTTTACCTGCTGTAGAAAGCAGAGATGTCGCTCCTCCATGTGGTACAACTTGCAGTTACCACAGTACTTTTCGCCACATACGTGCTTGATTTACGGCCGGTCCTTTGCTACCAAAAACTCCTTACAGTTCAGAATAGCTCTGTTCTTTCCTTGCGACCTCTAGGTCTGTGACAGTCTTCACAGACCCGGGTTATACATGGGGCGCAAACATCTCTAAAACAAGTGTTGCATTTAACTGTACATCTATGTCTTGGGGTGTAATGTGATAGGCCTCCTCGTGGTGCACCCTGGGTAATGCTTAATCTATCACACGTCATTGTCATCGCTTATTTGTGCTCATATCCTTCACTTTCAATAGCCCCGATTACATGTTTTTTTCTACACATTTTTTCTTCATTTTTTGGTATCTCAACCATAAACATTGGTAGTGGCTGCTTTGTTCTAGAGCTAGTCATTGTGGAAATGTTGATTACCTCTATGTCTTGTTGTTCAAGTTTTTCTTTTATTTTACCTATGGGGCAAGATTCGTGGAGGTTTTTTATTACTACTTTCATAGTTTCTCTAGGGGTGATTGAGAATGTATGGTATTCAAGTTTTTGTTCTTTTAAGTAACGTGTGACCGCTACCCAGTCGTCCATTTCATTTAAGAATAGTTTGAATTCCTTATTGGTGTTTTTGCCTGAGTATGTCCCTTTGCATATTTCATCAGATAAGGCAGGCCAGTCATATAAATTAGGTTTAATGGAGCTATCTGCCTGAACTTGTTGATTTTTTTTTGCTGTTCTTCTAGTTATGTATGTTCTAAATGTGCCTGTGGATGCATCAATGTTTTCTTCCTCTCTCTCTATTTCTGATTCTGATGTGGCTGATATATTATGCTCCGGAATTGGTGTTTTATTTAGGCTGGTTTTTTTTCTTCTGTTTGTGCTCCCTGGTTCATTTGGATTATCTGTTATATCATTTGATTCTACGCTCATTGTCGTTGGCTGGAGTGGCGTAACCCTCTGGGGGTGTAATGTGATAGCCCTCCTCGTGGTGCACCCTGGGTAACGCTAAATCTATCACACGTCATTGTCTTCGCATATTTGTGCTCATATCATTCACATTTCAATAGCCCAGATTACATGTTAATTTCCATTCACCTTACAATACTTGTCTTGCGTCTGTTTGTCCCGTACATATCCTTGTATTTTGTGTCCAACCCCTCATTGTGGGCCCCGCTCAGGCGGGGAGGGCTCCTCCCAGATGGGGCATTGCTTCTAGCTAGGGACGCTGTCTACCTGCGTGTTTGCCGTGCGTGGAGACCCGTAAGGCTGGAGATGGGGATCCTGGTTAGCCTCATGCGCTAGCTTTGGCCTGGATTAGCCCCGTCTGGGTCAATCGGCTGGTCGCCTCGGTGGCTGAAGGGGTTACACTACTGGGCAGGTAGAGGGGCCTGGCCTGCCGGACGTCGTTGAGGTTTGTTGGTGCTGCTTCACGACGATCTTGGATCCTGAACGTGTCTGCTCGCCTGCTTCGGTGGTGTATAGCTCCTACCTAACCTGGCGTTGCTACTAACCTTCATCGGTTACGTGTGCGCGTCCCATTGAAGGGCTCCATGGTGGGCATGGTCGGCAGGGGCCGAACACATTATCTCCAAAATGGGGAAAAATCAAAATGCACCAAAACGTCAACGTATAGCTATGAGCGAAACAATTGTCACTCAACCTGCTCCTACTGTTTCATTTTTCTTCCTGCATTGTACTGACACTGATAAACCGCTGGCCAAAGTGTCACCATTCATAATAGACAAAGCTCTCTATGGCGCAATAGGCACATTAAAATCAGTGAAGGCTCTTCGTTCAGGAGACCGTCTCATTGAAACTAACACACCTAAACAATCCGAACTCGTTCAAAAGCTCACATCTCTCGGAGACATTCCAATAATAGTCAAAATCCATCCCACGTTGAATTATTCACGTGGTGTCATTTCAGATAATAACTTAATTAACATGGATGAAGAACTACTAACACAAGAGCTGGCGTCTCAAGGCGTAACATCTGCCAAACATATTATGAGCCGCAAAGATGGCAATCCAGCTGCATCACGTAACATAATCCTGACATTCTCATCACCGACATTGCCGAAAGATATTAAGATAGGCTATTATAGCCTCAAAATCCGCCCATACATTCATAACCCTGTTAGATGCTTTAACTGCCACTGCCAGAAATTCGGTCACTCACGAACGACATGCCGAAGTCAACCCACCTGCGCAAAGTACGGTGAGAAGGACCACATTTCGGACAACTGCACTAATTCACCATTCAAGTGCGTCAATTGCGGTGCCGACCACCCCGCATATGACAGGAAATGTCCGAAATGGAATAAAGAAAAATAGATACAGAAGATCAAGGTCCTTAATAACACATATATCGAAGCACGCCGGCGTATAACCTCTAACCAAACTGCAATAGGTAATAGATTATACTCTAATATGGTAACATCGTCAGCTGATACGACTAACAATATCACCAAAGCATCTGTAACAACTCAGACTGAACGAATAGCTGACACATCAACTCAAACATCATCTAACCAACCGTGCAATAGTTGTGGCTGCTGTTGCTCCGCTGGATTCCGGAGGGTGTCCACTACCTTCGAAGAAGAAGCGGGAAAACAACGGCGAACACATTGTAGTTATTTTGAGATACTAAACCAAAAATCATCTCTGCAAACAAATCGAAAAAGGAACCATTCAAGACCGGATGTTTCACGAAAAGCTGTACAGAGAGCGCTGAAATGTCCATCCATGAAGAACGTGTCACTAATTGATGACACATCATGGAGCTTGACAATAGATCAGATTCCGGTACTACTCGCCGTAAACTAGACCTTGAACCGTCTACTTCTACTTAATTTATGGCCAACATAATTCAATGTCTTAGATCCAATTATGAAAATCTCAAGGATTTGATCAATCGTTATCATCCTGTTTGCGTGGCAGTCCAGGAAACTTTTACGAAGCCCTCGGCGACATTCCCTTTTCCGTATTGATTTCGATGACGGGAGTAGAACCCCGTCCTGTGGAACCAGCTCACGTGTCGTCGCGCGTTTTAACGCTGCGCACGAACCTGCAAGCCATCGCGGTGGAAATCTCTCCTGGCCTAAGAATTACCATCTGTTCTATTTATTTGCCACCAAATGACACCATCTTACAGAGAGATCTAGAAGATCTGATTGATCAATTACCTCCACCATTTTGTCTTCTTGGAGACTTCAATGCACATAATATGATTTGGGGTTCTAACAGCAACGCCCAACGTGGGGAAATGGTAGACGACATGGACCTCGCCATCATGAATGATGGCAGTTTCACTCTTTTCCATGCCCCAAACAATAGTTTCACTGCAATAGATCTATCCTTATGTTCACCTTCACTCTTGCCCAAATCCGTTGATCCGGACCTCCACGGGAGCAATTTCCGTCTAGTGGTTAAGTGCCTTGATCGAAGCCATAGCATACCTGAGGGTCCTCCTCGGTGGAAGCTTGTGGCCGCCCGATGGGCAGACCTCACGGTCAAGGCGGAAATCACGGAGGATATGGTTTCGCAACCCGACGTCGACCTTGTGACCAGTTGTATCATCTCTGCAGCAAATGAAACAATACCCAAAGTCTCCTCGAAACTTCCTAAACCTTGGTGGAACCACGAATGTAATCTTACGATTAAAGCACAAAAGAAAGCATGGAGTAGGTTCCGGCGGTATCCTACCCATGACAACAAGTTGGCATTTTTAAAAGCAAAGGCGATAGCGAGAAGAACCAGGCGCCAGGCTCAACGCGAGTCCTGGCACAAGTTTACCACGGGAATCAATTCATCTAAAGTCATTTGGGACCGGATCCGAAAAATCAATGGTCATTATCAGTCTCATCCCATCACCATTTTAAATACCAATGGCACAATCATCAGCGATGTGAGGGATATTGCGGATACCATCGCCGCCCATTTCGCCACTGTCTCCAGTGATGCGAATTATCCCCCATCGTTTCATCCCATTAAATCATCAGCCGAACGTACATCGTACACCTTCCGGCCTTTTACACCGGAGGGATACAATTCATGTTCACCTTTCATGAACTGACGACGGCCTTGCAGCGAAGTCCTGACTCAGCTGTAGGGCCCGATGCCATTCATTACTCCATGATTCGGCATCTCTCACCCGAATCTCACTCACATTTACTCATATTATTTAATCGGATCTGGGTCAGTCATTCATGTCCTGGCACCTGGCGAGCAGCCATTGGCTGCAACATTGGCTGCCATTGGCATGCAACGAACCATCTCTTGCATTAAGACGCCAACAGCTTTCTTTGAAATATTATATAAATCTGCCAGATCATCCACTTCATAATGTCATTTTCAATCCGTCATTTCATAGACTTTTTGCTGACCTGAGTTGTGGTCGGTTTGAAAGAAAAGGAAAGACTTTTTGCTGCTCGCACCTTCATGTGTTCCATCCTATGGTCTTCGTATGAGGGCACTCATAGAAGAACTACAAATAGACATCAGTCGCGTGGCGCCTGTTGCTCGGCAACTTGGCATCAGTTTCCACCAGATGTCTCTCTTTCATCCCTAGATCCATCAAAGCTCTCATATATCGACAAATATTGCTTAGACACACAGGTAAGTACAACAGTTACTTCCCCATATATACCGACAGCTCCAAGAGCCCCGGACATGTCGGTTGTGCCTACATATGCTGTGAGGAGACATCTTTCAAACTTCACGACACATCCTCTATTTATTCGGCGGAGCTGTACGCTATCCTTCAGGCTCTACGTCATGTACGATGCATTATTTATAGTGACTCTCTCAGCGCATTGCAAGCACTGTGTTCCTTCACTTTTCACACATCCTTGATCCATCACGGTACCACAGTAAAATTCTACTGGGTACCAGGTCATGTTAGAATACCGGGCAATGAGAAAGACAACGCAGCTCTAACCACCACCAACATTGACAATAGCCTTTTGGTTCCTGCTAGTGACCACTTCTCAATCCTCCGAGAAGTGATGCATCGCCGCTGGCAGGATCGTTGGACCAATCAAGTAAATAACAAACTACATGCCATCAAGCCCGCACTTGGCCATTGGTGTTCGAGCTGCAGAACTAACCGAAAGGAGGAAGTTCTGCTTGCCCGGTTACGCATCGGACACAGTCGTCTCACGCAATCATATCAGTAGGGGAGAATTAGCGGTTCTGGGATACAATAGGCCTGCCCACGAGAATAATGGGTGCTGCCCCCCGATAAGAGAATGGCGAAGGTGAGGGACACTAGATGGCGCTTTACTGTTTTTTTTTTCCTAAATTAAATTTTTTATTGGGGGTCATTATTAAATTATAATTGTTTGTCTAAGAGGGATCTTTCCTAAATTATCATTCCCACGAAGAGGCCGGAAAACTTTTTTTTCATTAGGGGTCGTTCTTAAATTTAATTTTTTATGTCACATCTCAAAATATCGGGTTGTTCTTAAATTAAATTTTTTTATGGCACACAACACTCCATCTTTCTTAAATTAAACTTTTTTTTATGTTAGTCTGACTAAAAAGTTTTCCTAGAAGTTTCCAACGCTAAGAGAGGGAATTATCGTTTTTTAACTTTCCCGTCGGAGCCGTTCTTACTTTTTTATGTAAAAAGTTTTCTTCCCACACAAATTAAATCCCCAAAAAAGTTCTCACCAAGATATTTTTTCAACACTTTAGCTGTAAAAAAATAATAAAACAAAGGAGCAATAAAATACAGAGTCATTTTATTCGAATCAAGTTTTCATTTATTCAAATATATATACACGTAAGAAAAAAAATAATTGAATGAAAAATATTTACATGGAAAGAAAAAAATAATTCAATGAAAAAATATTTACAGCACCGTCTCTATCCGGTTGCGATTGCGTAATGACCATACGCAAATGTTTTTACACCATCACCGAGAATATATCTTTTATCGTCACGGGGGCACAGCGATGTTTTTCGCAGGGCGACCGTTTGCAGTTTGTGATTCATGGAGGATATTTTCATCATAGTATTTTTGATGGAGGCAAGCCAGATAATCTTGATGTTTTAGTTGTTTTTTAACAACCGCACGAACGACCCCTTTAGCGGTCTTTTTCTCCGCGACTGCTGTGACCATGCTATACATTTTTGAACGCAAACCGACGAATTCCACAACGGGTTCACCGCCGTTCTCATCCTTCATGACGCCCACCACTTTTTTATTCTGCAGGCTAAACAGAGGATGATCACCGGGGTAATTTGACGTGTCGAATCTGTGGAGCTCCTCCCGCATATCACTATAAATATCACTGGTTTTAATCTCGTATAGGAATGAATCTATCTGTGAACAAAACTTCCACACCGGGTCCGTATTTTTTCTTCATGAAATTCCGCCATCAAGTGTTTGGACAGGTCCAAAATTGTGACACCGGTATATATTGGCCTGTCCAGATGGATTTTCGTTTTCAACATCTTGATGACGGCTAACTCACCGGTGATTATCCTGAAGCATTCGAATGCCGGGGATGATATCAGTTTCTTCAAGCTCTTCTGGTTGTTCACGAGACGGATGTCGACGTGCTTCCTCAGATTTTCTAGTAATTTCCCGTACACAGCGTTGTTGAGCAGCTTATAGAAGTCCTTCTCGAAGTCGCACCGGACTTGCTTCCTCTTTTCCGTATTGAACGCTATGTACGGGCGTATCCAGGGCTCCTGTGTGAACTCGATTGCACGCCGAACACCCGTCAGCTTCTTTCCCAGCGACGTATATAACTTCAGGCACCGGTAATGGATCACATAGGAAGTTTTGTTCATCATATTCGGTGAGAGCTT
This sequence comes from Pholcus phalangioides, assembly GCF_987345545.1. Taxonomy (NCBI): domain Eukaryota; kingdom Metazoa; phylum Arthropoda; class Arachnida; order Araneae; family Pholcidae; genus Pholcus; species Pholcus phalangioides. The sequence goes on from NW_028301618.1 coordinate 6,099,093, forward strand.
TTTAGATGGTTTATCACCGGGTTTTTAATGTATGGAGACATTGAACATTGAAGGACCGGACACACCCCGCTTCCCATCTCAGAGAGATATCGAAGCTTTCCCGGAGGATGGGTGTATCCGGAAATTTATTAATTTATGTAAAAATAACAATGATATACATATATACAATAAATAATCTGGAATGAATAATCGTACAAATTGTGATCATATAGCATCATCCACAGATAATCAGTCCGTAATCGTAGTAGTCTTTATATAAATAATCAAAAAATAATTTTTGTCTTGTATGTGATAAAATCTGGAAGTGAGTTTATCCAATCTAGAATATACCAATCTCAGCAATCAAGCTGTAATAAGATATAAATTGACGTCTATATGTCTGGCATCTCCATTTCATTCACACCCGCCGGAAAAAGGATGAAACAGTTGACACTTGTCTTCTTGTGTATGGAGACAGCATATCATTTTTAATTTCTATATTTTCAGCCGCCAAGCGGAAGCAGTTATGCTCGTCGTGTAGTTCCACCGGGTATTCCAAGTCCACTTCCAATATGTACCCCTTGGCGCCGTTGTCGTCCACACTCAAAAAGTCGATGCTCTCAAGTTCACTGGGGGACAACCATCTGAAGTCTCTCACCGGGAGGGGCTCCATCATACACTTTGCATATAAATTATTCACGTCAAAATACATAATATATGATGTAGGATCACTGGGATTGTAACCGGGAACTAAAGGGTTATTCGCTCGCGCATATCGCTTGGAGATGACAGAGACGCCGCCCCTGATGCCTTTCTCCAAGAAGAGGTGCATATCGGGATCGTTGATCAATTCCAACTGCACACCGGTCATTCTCAAGCAGGCATTCCAAGCCAACCCCGGGGATGTGAACGTATGCACCGGATCGATCTTGTAATTTTCTTCACAGAGTTTTCGAAAGCTCTCGAACACATCCCCGAGAAGCAGCACGTCAGTCTTTACATAGAGATCGTGATATTCAACTGGAATTCCCTCCAAACGGTATGCGCACTCCTCACTGGAAATATGTTGATCCCCCAGAGATGTGTAAAAGGCCTCTCTTGGGGGTAGCACCGGATCTTCGAATTTCTGGAACGAGTCAACATACTCGTAGGGATAGCATCCCTTGCGTTCAAGATGACTCTTGTTACCGAAGCATTTTCGCATGTTTTTAAAATCACCAGGGTTCATCGCTTGCACAAGACATTCCAAAGATGCTGATAGGAACTGGTTTGAATCGAGGAATCGCAGGCGACCGAGAGAAAAGGAAATGAATTTTTCCATATTCCGCCCGATCACCTGGATCCTGCGATCCGAGTAGAGGTTAAGTCCTTGCATCAGGAAATGCGCGTCGTAATTCTGAAGGTTGTGGAATATCACCGGGATGTGGCGTCTCAACCTGAGCTGGAGGTTGCACTTCTGATGAAGTGCAGCTCTAAAATCACCGGTGATGTGGCAATGGTCACGGACCCTGTCGTCGCCGAGAGGTTGCTCACACACCATGCAAGTGGTTGCATTCATAAGCATATAATCATCATCTTCTGTCATCTGTAAAGGCACCGGGTTGTCGAGCTTGCCCATGATGACTCGCTCTTCTTCCACCAGACACCGGAAAAAGACATCCACGCAGTCTTCACCCCTGTATACTGTGGGCTCCTTCACATACACACCATCGGGTCCCACGACTGTGTATGCGAAACCACAGGGGTGGTGAAGGCTCTTCTGTGTGGTGCTGGAGATCGATGGATCACGAGCGCATCCCTCCACCTTCTCCAAGATCGCCTCGAAGTCCGCGTAAATGACGTACGGGACACGAAGCTGGTAATGGTGGTTCTTGAATTGCATCACGTTCTCGCCTTCACCGGGATACGTCACGCGTTGTGGACCGTGTGTCTGACACAGCGGTTCATGCGCATTCAAATGCTCGAGGGAGGAGAAGCGTTGCAAGCAATATTCACAAAAGTGTGACGCTCCTTCATACTTGGTGGTATATGACAGCAAACGAGACATGTTGTTGATGAGACAGTAGTGTGACGTTGTCTCGTTGCTGATTAATGGGAGATTTATCAGGGATTGTGATGTTGCCGCACTAATCCTGAGAGGAAAGACTTCTCCCCCCTCCAACCCAAAGATGTTGATGCGCAATGCATTCGATTTTTCAAAACGTGGGATTTGTTTTAAAGTCACCGGGTATGAAAGTGCACTGGTATCGAGCTCGCTCTCATACTGGATATAGTTGAACACCCTTTCCGGATGTATTTCCACCGGGTGTAGGGCAGCCAACACACACCAGAGAAAGCATTTCTCGTCATCGTTTTTTATATTTATCACGGCTTTCCTGGTGGCTACCCCCTTCGGCAGCGGAATGTAGGTGGCGGCCGTGTTTAGCTCGAGCAAGAGCACGCGCTCGAGTACCCAACCACTTCCGCTGCCTTCAAAATCCTCTGTCGCCTGCTTTACCTTTTCGAAGGCTATTTGTAGGTGCTCTTCTATCTGGTCGGCGGTTAAAGTGGTGAGCATTTTACTTCGAAGATACCCGTTGCAGAACTCGTCCTCGCCGTCACTTCCTTTCCTGGAAAAAACAGCAGTCGCGACGATGTTCCATTTAAGGGACCTGTGGGTGGTCATGTCCTCTCTCACGCTGTCGAGGAAGGTCGTCATGTCCATTTCGGTGCCGGGCTCGGGGGTCAATTCGTAATTCGTGGGTCGATAGCATATCTAAAGCGCGTCTGACTTGCCCTCCTCCTAGCTGCGGTGGTACTCGGTGATGATTCGATGCCCCAGGCTGCGGTGGTGCTCGGTGCTCCTCCAAGATGAGGTGATGCTCCCTGCTGCGATGCTCTTTGGGGGGCGTGGCCCATGTTGCGTTAGTGGCGCATGAGGTGGCTATTGCGGTGAAAAGCGGCCCCCCCAATCTGAGCACTTGTGCTGGCGCTCGCCATGCGTCAACCTATGTTGGTTGAGACTTCGACGCAGGGAAAACTCCTTGCCGCAAGTCTCGCATAGGTGTCGCTCCTGAAAAACAAATGAAAAGGGAATGTAGCACACGTAAGTCTAACACAAGCAATGGAGGAGAGATACAGAAACCCACGTCTTCCAGCGAGTTTCGGTGGCGTATCCGCCCTCAAGCGCGTGCTCAAGTCATCAAAGAAAAAAGAAATCAAAGATTGGTTGGCTGGCGAGAGAGCGTACACGTTACACAGATCGATTAAAAAAGTTTTCCCCCGCAACAAAACAATAGTGGCCGGTCTGAACAGTCAATTTCAAATCGACTTGGTGGACATGCGTAATCTAGCAATTCACAACGACGGTTACAACTATCTTTTAACGTGCATCGACATCTTCTCCAAATATAGTTTCGTCATACCCCTCAAAAGAAAGACCGGTGACAACGTTGTCAAAGCTTTAGAAAGCATCTTTCAACAACGTCAACCAGTGGCGCTACAGAGCGATAAGGGGCGAGAGTTTATAGCCGCGCCAGGGCATCAAGTTTTTCACTACGGAGAACGAACAGATCAAAGCCAGCGTGGTGGAGAGGTGGAACAGGTCGCTCAGAAACTGGATGTACAAGTACTTCACTGCCAAGAATACTTATCGCTATATCGACATGATCGAAGATCTCGTGTGGAGCTACAAGTATTTCTACAGAATTTTAATATAAACAGCTGAAAGGCATTATACTGCATATGCTAATGTTTAACATATATGTTTTTCGCAAAAAAAAGTCAGATTTTTTCAAATGTCTTTAAACATTGTCTCTCTCGCAGCACTGAGATGTTACATGATTTGGCATAATTTTTTTTTAATTAAAATGCCGAGAAGTAAATTTTGGTTATTTTTGCAAACGATTCCATGTTGTTGAAGCTAATATTCGGAAACAAATAACTAAAATTGTAAAAGCATATCCACAGAATGAGGGAAAAAAATCGAGTTCCTAAAATGAATAGTAAATTTTTAAAAACGGGAGTGTCCAGATGGGAAGCCACGGTTTTTTTGGGCATACTTGGTCCCTTTAATAGAGCGATTCCCAACCCTGATTCCCCCATGTTTCCTCAACGGACGCGCTGGTCACGTCACCTGTTATTCTTTCCTCAATGGGACGGGTACGAGAAGACGGTATAGGCTGGGATGAATATTGAAGAGGAAGGAGGGAGGGAAGAGTGAGACTATTTTTTTCATGATTAATATTACTAATAAGTTGCAGCACTTCATTTTCATCAAACTTCTGTAGAGAAGGCATTATTCCGTCAAAGAATGATTGGTGCGGTTCGGTTTTTCATCCTCCAAAAACTTCATCTTGAGTTCCAATGCATCAGGCTTTCGATGTTTCCTCCGTGGAAAATCCAGATTTTGATTTTTGAGTGAAGTCGCTTGGGTTGAGCTCGTGGCACCTTCGTCCATTGTTTATGGCTGATAGAGACTCGCCCCCCAACTGATGAAGTTTGATCACCATTGTCTTCCTCAAAGTTCTTCTACATCCCGTGCCTTGTACAATTTTAAGAAACTGCAGCTGGTCGCTATAAACATACTACTTATTATTAGAAGCCCCTGCACCCGATTTTTCAGTGGCTTTGGCTTTCTTGTGTGACCTCACAAAAGAATCTCTCACATTCGTCCACATATTCACGACTTCTCTTTCTGTAACAACGAAAAAATCAAACAGGAAAATCCGAAAATTTTAAATAAATTTCATGACTAAAATATACATACTATATTACGAGTGAAAAACTCTATAAACAATCGTTTTAAAAAATGTTGAAACAAAACGTCATGCAAATTCAGTCAAAGCTTCTACTGCTTTAATTTAAGATGATGTTAGGATTTTTTCAAAGCGTTCTGATAAGACTAAAATTTAAAACCGTTATATTTTAAAATAGTTCTATTTCAAGAAAAGATATATAATTAACAATTAAAAAAATACATAATGACTCACCATGATTTCATACAGCGTCCTATACTTCACACCCAGGGCTGATGCTATCCAGGCTTTATACAGGTAAACCTCATCCAGTGGGCAGTGATGTCGCTCCCCGTCGATGTGATGACCACAGCTCATCTACGTTGCCAGACGCCAGGGTTCACCGGTCTCGATATTCATAACCTTTTTCAGCCGAATCTCTCAATGTTAAGGGCCGGTATCCCTAAGCCGTTTGAGAGCTATGCCTCACAGGTGCCCCCCTTTATCACCCACTAGTGTCTTTTTAGATGTGTTTTCCGTGTCATAGATTCGGAGAATCTCGGAGGACACCTGCTGAAAATGGCGTAAGTGACCACTGTCATACTCCCAAGGCCTAGGAAAGTAACTAAGATTGTGTATGTTTCTTTTTATGTAGTTATTAAAAGGCGTTGATAGTTCATGCGACGAAAACGAACCAGTTAAATTAACCAGCTTGTGGTGGTTGATGCATACTGACATATCAGGGCCAATGTTGAGAAACTAACCAAAATAATAATGGTAATATACACTGAAGAGCCAAAAAAACTGGTAACCTGCGTAATATCGTGTAGAACCCCCGCAACACGACGTGGTATGGACTTCACTAATGTCTGAAGTAGTTCTGGAGATAATTGACACCATGAATCCTGCAGGACTGTCTATAAATCCGTAGGAGGTTGCAAGGCATCCCAGATATGTTCAATAATGTTCATGTCTGGGGATTTAGGTGGCCAGAAGAGTGTTCCTGGTGCCACTTTGTAGCAATTCTGGACGTGGGGGGTGTCGCATTGTCCAAGTCCGTCGGAATGCACAATGGGCATGAATATGAATGGGTGCAGGTGATCAGACAGAATGCTTGCGTACCTGTCAGAGCAGTATCTAGACGTATCAGGCGTCCCATATCACGCCAACTGCATACGCCCCATACCATCACAGAGCCTCCACCAGCTTGAACAGTCCCCTGTTGACATGTAGGGTGCATGGATTCATGAGGTTGTCTCCGTACACGTCCATCAGTTCGAAGCAATTGGAACCGAGACTCGTCAGACCAGACAACGTGTTTCTAGTCCTCAACAGTCCAGTGTCGGTGTTGTCGGGCCCAGGCGAGGCGTAAAGCTTTGTGTCGTGCAGTCATCAAGGGTACACGAGTGGGCCTTCGGCTCCGAAGGCCCATATCGATGATGCTTCGTTGAATGGTTCGCACGCTGACACTTGTTGATGGCCCAGCATTGAAATCTGCAGCAATTTGCGGAAGGGTCTGTCACGTTTAATGATTCTCGTCAGTCGTCGTTGGTCCCGTTCTTGCATGATCTTTTTCCGGCCGCAGCGATGTCGTAGATTTAATTTTTTACCGGATTCCCGATACACTCGTGAAAATCCAAATTTCATCGCTACCTCGGAGATGCTATGTCCCATCTCTCGTGCGCCGACTATAATACCACGTTCAAACTCACTTAAATCTCTATAACCTGCCATTGTAGCAGCAGTAACCGATCTAACAACTATGCCAGACACGTGTTGTGTTATATAGGCGTTGCAGACCGCAGCGCCGTACTCTGATTGGTTTCATATCTCTTTTTTTGCATACGCATGCCTGTACCATTTTTTTTGGCTCTTCAGTTTATAATAGCTGGGCAGGGCACAAAATGCAAAAAATTTGTAACACAAAACGTTTCAAGTATGAAATTGGCATATATAGACCACAACGTAATTGAACAAGATACACCATGACATATACGTAATTATTAAAAAATGAAAAACTTAATGGTCTAGGCTAACTCGCTGATTAGTTTTTCCCTAATCCTTTCCGCGTTTCTCCTCTGTGGCCGGGAACAGTTATTGTCCACTGTTCCACGTGAGCAATCAGGCCATCAAATTCATACTCTGGATCCCTCAGCATGTCTGAATTTTTTTCAATGCACATGTTGTGCAAAACAACACATGCATTTGTGATTTTTGAAGCGATCGGGGACTTGTACTTTAATGTTCTGTATCTGCTGAGACACCTGAACCTCAGGACACCGTTACATCTTTCTACAACAGATATTGCTGAGGAGAAGGCTGTGTTATATGCCTTCTCCGCAGCAGTATGTGGTTTCAGTATCGGTCTCATTAGCCAAAGTAGCTTATTAGAATATTTTTAATATCTGTAGAACTTGCTACTTGTAAAAACTACGAAATGGTCATACACCTACCAATAAGCCACCCAGATGGATCCGAGCCAGAGTATTCGTCTTCCAGACAATTCCTAACATTGCCACTCCTCCATATGAAGGAGTCATGCGTCCTTCCAGGGTACCGGCTATTGACATTGATTATTCGTAAATGTGAGTCACATATCTGGAAAAACATGTACAAAATTCTATGGTTAGTTTTATTTAATTTGCAGATTTGTCAATGTGAGGACACTCATTGTGAAAGGTAAACCATTTTACTCACCAACTGCGTGTTTATAGAATGCTACCTGTTCGTTAAGTAGGGTCAAATTTAGATGGTGCCTCAATGGCGATGTGTGTACAGTCAACAGCACCGATAACCCCTGAAGGCTTGTAGCTTTCATAGAACTTTGTCTCAAGACCCAAATACTCTGACTCCTCAGGAAACACCACATACTTGTTGAGAAGAAGGTCATTGATAGCATCTGTTACGTCGACGACACAACGACTCACTGTCGCCTGGCCTATGCTTCTCTGAGATGGAGCGCTAGCATGGAACCGCAATGCACGCAGAACCTGGAGGAAAGGAAATATGCTAATGAGATAAGATATGTAACCGTACGCTGCTGCAGAGAACCATTAATTAGGGAAGAAATGTGCAGTGTCATTATCTCGGGTGAACTAGTAGGGAACGACTATCACATGAGTGTTCAAAATCTCATACTTGAGGAATTTGTAACACAACGCATACACATTGCCAAAGTCATCATACCGTCATCATTAAGATTTCTCGTGGCGTCATTCACTATTCGCTGGAGCAAATCCCTAAGTCATTGAATTGCCGTCCCAAGAAACGAATCACCGTCGTGAAGATCGTCTATGACTATTCGTGCTTGATAGGTTGTTTCCTCTGCATTGAACTTTTTGTTGATTCTTCTGTTTACTTCTCTCAGGAAATAAGGAATTGGCGGCTAAAAAATAAAGGAAAACGACCCCGAATTATTTACTTTATAAAGACTAATAATGTTGAAAATTGGAATGTTGGTTTGAATTAAAACCCATTGGTTTTGAATACCCCTTCTTGCATCCCTCATGAAAGGTGAGAACATGTCTTCTGTCACCACCAAGTTCTCGGGGGCTAATGGGTACTCGGAGTGACTATCGTGTAAATGACGGGGATATGCTAGATCTACCTCCAACAAGTACCCCTTTGAGGAGTCATCCAATATGCTTAGGAAATCGGTGTCCCTTACCTGCTCTTCCGTTAACCACCGGAATCCTGAAACTGGGAGATACTGGGGCATGGCAAATCCATAAAGATTATTCGCGTCCCAATAGATGATCTTAGAAGGTTCGCTGGGGTCGTAGTCACCGGCTTTAAAACTATTCGCTTTAGAATAGCGGCGTGAGATCATCGATACCCCTCCTCTAATGGCTTTCTCGAACATCAGATGCTTATCGATGTCTGTCAGCAGCTCCAACTCAACACCGGTCATACGTAGGCAAGCCGACCTGGCGATGTATAAACATGACATGCCTCACGAATTACAAAATCGACGCCTAAGTCCCAGAAATTTTCAAATATGTCTGCCAGAAGCACTGTATCACATAACACATACAAATCGTGATATTCACCGAGATTTTTAACACCGAAAACCCTCCACACTTTTCTAGCATGCGAGTAATCATCCTCCTTGAGTTCTTCGCCCGTTATTGCATTTGAGAAGGCAATTCGAGGTGGGAGGGAGGGTTCGGTGAAACGGGTGAAAGAATCCACGTATTCATAAGGGTAAACCCCTTTGCGAATTAGAAGATCTACCTTATCAACCGGGAATACTTCCTCCATCAACCGGAATTTTTCTCGAGACATGTTGGAGGTCAGATCTCCCAAAGATGCTGCCAGGAACTGGAGAGAGTCCAAAAAACGCAGATTGCCTACGGAGAACGAGATATATTTTTCGAGGTTGTTGGAGATGACTGATAGACTTTCCTCCTTGAACATACCCGCAGCCGACTCATGTTTTTTATCCACGCATAGTGCTTCGTAGTCTCATTACTCAAATACAACAAATTCACATGGCGTGAGCACCGGGCTTCTGTAACACGTAGGGGGAAAACTTCACCGTCTTTATAACCGAGAACATTCACCGAGATGCTATTCTGTTTCTCAAAGAGAGTGATTTGCTGAAATTTCACCGGATAATCCATTCCTAACATGTTTAAATCCCCCTCATGTTGAACGTATTGAGAAACTCTCTCCGGGTGGGTATCCTGTGGATGGAGTGCCGCGAGAACACTCCACAGGAAACATTTATCGTCACTGTTTTTCACATTCACGGCATTTTTTTTGGCGATTTGAGATGGCAGGGGAACATAAGAAGCGGCCGCCAGAGGGTTATATAATGCCACTTTGAGCTCCATTATAACGATCTCATCGAGAACCCAACCACTTCCACGCGATAGGAATTCTTTGCACGATTTTATTATTTTGGCGTAGGCACCGTCCAACCTATCATCCAACACTGACTCGTTGCCAATTGGAAGGGTTTCCACTCGTGAACGGAAGTAAGATGTCGTGTGCTCAATCTCACCATTCTCCGTCACCCTCGAAAATTTAACATTAATGTTAAGGTACCACTTTATACCTCTCTGCCTACGTAACATATTCATGAAATGATCCCGAACTTCTTCACGGACATCACCTAGGAAAGCGAACATGCCATTACGATTTCCCTCCGATGGATGGATGGGGATCGTGGAGAAGACTCCCAGCACCGGTGGTTGTATGGGCGGCTGCTCCCCCACTGGTAGGTGGTCGACCACTGATGGATGTTGGCTAGACCGTTGCTCTAACAAGCCTATACCCTTGGAGCATTTTCGCTCATGTTTGTTATCTCGACGAGTGAAGCGCTTAGAACATTTTCTACAGGAGAATGGTCTTTCTCCAGCGTGTACTGTGGAATGCCTGGCTAAAAAAAAGATACGTAAGCCCCTTATAAATTTCGAAACTCAGATAATCCAGTAAATGCACATCGACACTTGTTTCAGTGAAGACCGATAATTTTTACAGTAATGGGGGTATACGCGTGTGTTTCACCCCCGAAAAAAAAAATCGATAACAGCAAGATTACATCTCTGTGCGTGCGCATTAGGAATGTAATCAACGTAGAACAACGTAAGAACACTAGAAATTTTAAAGCGGTGTAAACTATTGAAAAATTGAGTGTCCTGACAGATGCTTTTGGTACAAAAACATTGATATGTTCAACTACCGGAAACAAACGCAAGCTAGGGGTTGGTCACCACTCATTCGAGTTATGTGGGATGAATAAATAAAATAGAAAAATATATTTGTAATCTCGGATAAGAATAAAATTTTAAAATTCTGATGAGTTAAAACATAAAATATAAACTAACAACTTATGCAAGCAAAATAAAAATGTAACTTCAATTTCATCCCCATGTTTGAGAAAGGGCGGAGGAGGGGGGGGGGATGAAGTTGAAACCACACACACACACAACATTTTTCCACTATTTTTATGATTTTTAAATAATAAAATTTAATGAGTCTAGGAACGAATCGATTTTAATACCGATGTTGAACATTTTACCACAACTAATGCGGATTTCACTTTATCAACCCAAAGGCGGGTATTCGGAATCCCCCCCCCCCTTCTTCTCAAGTATAACAAGACGATACCATCAGGACCGGAATAAAAAAAAATATATATAGTTCATCAACAAAACCAGTCATTACAAAAATAAATGGATATTGCTTACTTAACCTTTTACCGGCCGAATTCAGATTCCAAGTGATTTTCATTATTTTTTTTGTTAATTTCTCCTTCTGATTTTTTAGTTAAGAGATATCAATCGAGAAATTGAAGAAAAAAAAAAATTCCCTATGCGTTTTCTTGAATGTTCCCAATTGGGAACATTGGCCGGATCTGACTAAACATAATTTTCGCAGTGAAGCCATCTTACAGGATGATGCAAAATTCGTCATCATTTAATAAATTTATTTTAAAAATTAAAGAATATACATATAGAATTTTAAAAATCATGGAAATAAATTTCTTTCGAATACACTCAAAAGGCATGTATATCTGGATTATAATAAAGAGCTTATGATGAGCTGATATGCTGGTCTAAAATTCACAAAAGAATACATACATAAGGATTTAGGTTTTTGTATGGATCCCTTGGTAAGTTAAAAGATATTATTTAAAAATATAAAGAGAGAGAAAATATTATTTACAACTCTGGTACCTAAAAGGCACAGGCTCCGATGACTGCTTACTAGCATATACTTCCATTTTATATGGGAAACCACATTGTTTGAGCAAATCATCCAAATTTTAAATCCAAAGCGAATCGGTTTTCCCCATATAAACATCTTACTTGAATGATGAGCGTAATACGGTACTATTGATTCATCGATGCTTCGTTCATCATGGAACAACCCAAACCGAATGTGTGTGAATTTTTCATTTAATTCATCATAGATAGCCAACTTATCACCGGGTTGTAACAAAGAGTTATCCATCAAATGGAAGTTATTTTTTATGTCTCTAAAGTTATTTCTCGGCATAACAGTGGGGACAATCGGTACTGATGTGTCTACTGAAAGTACCCCAGTAATCATTTTCACTTGGTATTCTGTGATACCCACTTAGCAAAACCAATCCAAAAAACTTTGCGATTTTTTTCCACTCAATTTTCAAATTCGATCCATGTTGTGTGACATAAATATTTGTCATCTCAGCCAAGTAACTGAGATACTTTTGCGGTAAAAATTTGAAAAAAAATATCAATCGAGTCGGCTTGCACTTAGCTCAGGAAACTTATGACTGATTGCTCCAGTAGGTTCACTTATATTTTTGTCGAATGCAGTACTTTTTTTCCACTTCGGTTGCATGAATTTTAGTCTTTTGGCACTTGACACATGATGTTTTCTTATTTTTTGACTGGGTAATTATCTGATCTTTGAAAGGCAATTTTGATGCAGAAGGCATGTTGATAGGATCTAAAAATTCACCCACAAATGAACTACGTGGTGATTTTAAAACACAGATATCCACAAACATCTGCAGGAACGACCAAGCCAAGCATGTTATCATCGATATCTTCCTCATCTGTAGCCCGCTCATTTTCATCAGGCAGTAGCTGGCACATTTCGAATTCTTCATCAGAGAGATGTGATATATCAGAATCTCTCAAACTCAGTCTAATAAGCTACTAGTATAACAAAAAAGATGGGAAAAAGAAGTGTAGAAAGTCACAAGACCAACGTACCAACAAAATTACTCAAAATGTAGAGGGGGGGGGGGCAAAGGCAGTCACAGAAAAAAGGGGGTGCTGCATGTAAAATTTGATACTTTTCCTTCCTTTTGAGACACACCAGAGAGAAGGAAAAAGCAATAAATTGTTTTTTCGGAATGCCACTCCCCTGCATTGCACTTTAGAATAGTCAGTAGTGGCCAATGTTCCCAATTGGGAACAATCGTAGGAAAAGTTCCCTGGAATTCAAACAAATTTTTTTTCTCTCTCATTGAGCATTTCTTATCATTCTTGGCAATATTCTACAATTAAAAAAAAATTGAGATGCATGTATGTTTACAAAAACTATTTTAATAATTAAAACAAACTTATAGATAATTACCCTTGAAAATGGGTGATTTTAGAATAATAAATTGATATGATAAGAGCTGAATCTAATAACTTTTGTCTTTTCTAAATTAAGTTCAGAACCTTATATGTTCAGGGAAAAAAAATCAGCTATTTTCGTTAAAGAGAAATATTTTTTTTGAATTAATCAAAAGTATGTTCCCAATTGGGAACATTGGCCGTTAAAAGGTTAAACTTATGTTTTCTACATTTATTTATTTTTTATCACAAAATCATACTAATATATCACTGTGTATACATCTTAAATATCTATCTACTCAAACTCGCGAATAAACACGAAAATAAATATGTATAGGCATTCTAATAACGATATGTTAGAAGGTCTTGGCCTGAGTCATTGAGCAGTTTTCCTGTACCACTTCTCAAATTTTTAATTCAAATCGGTTCATCCTCATGTTCAGTATACCCATATAGAGATATCTTAAATGTGATTGAATATACATTGTTTTTAAATTTTTCCTACTGATATCGAGAAAGTAAAAGTTGAACATGAGATAAAAAATCTTATACTTATTATCTATTTCACTGCCATACGCCTGCCATCACGTGAAGTGGTGCACTGAGGTGGATGCGATCGAACACGTCAGTCCGTCGTACCCTCCTGCATCCAACGATCACATATCCGCATTACAGTTGTTTGGTTTCGTCCAACACGACTACCGATTTCCCTGAAAGATAATCCACAATCTCTGTCGAACTCGGATACTTGATCAAAAGATGATCGCGGTTTTCTACGAGTCATAATTGATTGTTTTTTGATAAAACCACAAGAAAAACACAATTGCCGTACTTCAAATCGTCGAAATCTCCAAGCCTTAAATAGCGCTTTGAAGTGGCGCCACAGGCGCGCGTGATGTGCGTCTGCGCTGAAATTCTAATCATTTGCATATCTCACCTCCGCTAATGCATGTTGTAAATTTCATATTATTTGCATGCTTCCTTCAGGGTGTTGCATTTACGGTGGCCAGCAGTGTATATTGTGTTCTTTTAGATATCTTGTTACAGAAACATAATCTTCCATGCTATTTAGTTGAACTTTAAAATTTTCACCAGAGAATTCGTATTCGCAAATTTCTTCTAGTTTTTCGTTTAATTTTGGCCAGTTTTCAATATTAGGGGAGGAAGCTTCGGGTAGCGATTAAGTTTGTTTATTGTTTTCTTTTTTATCACTCTGTTGTATCTTCATTGTTGTCTGTCTCGCTTGAAATATTGAGGACTTGACTTGTGTGTTTTTTGCTTGGTTTTTTTTTTGTTTTTTCCATTCTCTTTGTATGGGGTGGCTACGTAGCTAGTTGAGGGTTTTGGATTTATCATTTCATTTATCATCATTAATTTTTTCCTGTGAGATGTCGATTTCACCGCTTATACCTTCTTACTTAGGTTCACTCTGGCTCATCAGGGAAAATGCGAGAAATTCCGCTCCTAAATACGTGTTACCACTCATTGTAGCCAAAATATGTAATTTATGACAAATTAGCTGATTACTGCAAAAAAGAGTGAAGGATGGGGAATAATAAACGGCTGTTAAAAATCACAGTAAACAAAAATGTATTTAACGGAAAAAAAATATTCAAATCAATCATATTTCATTGAGAAAAATAATGGAAAAACTGGGATCTCTGTTAAATATGTTAAAATACGGGACGTCGACGAATGTCGTCAGCAAAATCACTGGAAAATTTAGGAAAAAAATCGTTGAACATGACAAGTACGTATATTTGTATTTATAGCCAATTGTGAAAATACTGTAATGTCCCGTTATACGGGACACAAGTCCGCCGAATTGTTTAGACATTTTACTGGTCTTTAAGCTTTGTAAAGTTGAGAAACGCTGGCTCAGAGGGTTGGCGCTGGCTTCTTAAAAGAGTAATTTTGAGTTCTTAGCCTTCAAATAGCATTGAAATCAACGGAAGTCGATTATAATAAATACAAGGCCACAACAGGCAAAATGCCCAACGAGGTGGAAAAAAAAAACAAGATGCCCACAACAAACATGGATGTCATACATTTCTAAAATACAGCAACCCAATTAAAAATGCAATTATAAAAACTGAAAACAATATATAAACATGATAAAATGTCATACAAAATGCCCATAAAAGGTATTCAATGGTTTCCTTATTCGAAGTATAGATAGAGCTTCTCGATTTACCCGCACATGTTTATCGTATTTCTTTTCAAACGTGTCAACTGTGTTAGAATTTACTACCTCCGGGGGTAAGCTATTCAATTTATTAACAACCCTATTACATAATAACTAATAAAGGTATTTTCTTCCAAAAATATATTTTGCATCAAAAAATAAATTTTTGACCGTCTGGGGGCGCGTACGTCTATAATATTTTCTGCTTTAATTCAAAAATTTCAATAGAATATTCTGGGATAAATAAGCTTTAAAATGAACTCTAAAGCAGTGGTTCTCATCTAGTACTAGGATATTTCATGGGGGGGGGGCACGGAAGAGGCTATGACAGGTGGTTTGAAGGGCTGCAGAGAGGTGAGAAGAAAACTTATGGTGTGAAGGAATAAAGCTTTTATATTAGTGACTATACAATTACAGAATCCAATAAAACCAGGGCCGTCTTAGGGCAAGGACCCACCCGAGCCTCACCGCCTACATTTTGCATCAGGTTCCCTAGGATGGGATTTTTCTCAGACCCCCGTCCTCTATATAAAATTTGTAGTATAAAAAACAAAAAAAATCAGGGGTGTAATGTGATAGGCCTCCTCGTGGTGCGGCTCTGGGTAACGCCAAATCTATCACACGTCATTATCATCGCATTTTTGTGCTCATATCATTCACTTTCAATAGCCCAGATTACGTGTTTATTTCTACACATTTACGGTACTTGTCTTGCGTCTAGTTTTGTCCTGTTCATGTCTTTTATGTGAAACCCCTCATCATGGGCGTTGTTTTGTTTGTTTGTTGTTTGTTTTCCCATTAACCGCCCCCTTGTATTATTTATCCTCGGGGTAATCCCCTTGTATTATTCATCAAAAATTTGATGAAATTTATTTATAGTAATATTTAATAAAAATACAAGGTCTTTTTAATCATAACTTCAGTATGATTAACCATTATTGCTTGTTCTACGACAATTAAAATTCCTTTCTAAAATTTGTAACCAAGATATTCTTTGGTCTTAGCTGTGATAATTTCTGTTCAGCTGGGTAGTTGGATGCTGAACTGATAATATCCACTTCTGAAGCCTCTTGCTTCTCAAAGTACTTTTTGGCCAGTTTCTTTATATATTTGTAGATGGATGGAATTTGAAGATCAGCGTGCAGGTCTGTTAGTCTGAAGTATTTTGGAGCACCTGAGAATATAATTTTGATGTTTCTGGAGGTTGCAAATATTGCTATTCTGAACGAAAGCCCAAGCCGATGCACCATATGTAAGAACAGGTCTGATAATTTGTTCATACATAATTTTCTTGTTCTTTAGTGATACATGTGACTTTGGGTAGCAAAAACAGAGGAGACTTTCCATTGCAATTTGGGTTTTTTTTATCACTTGCTCGACATGATATTTGAAATTTAGGCGAGTGTCTATGTATACTCCTAAGTACTTAGTCACTATGCTTGGGTCAATCGCTTGATGTTCAATAAACAAGTAAGAATTTTGTGGAATCTCTTTGTTTGTCAGCCACATAAAAACACACTTTGAAACATTTAATTTGGCCCTATTTACTGAATTCCAGTATTCCACTTCTTCCATCAGCTCCTGGAGGTTGCTAAGAGCCTTAGAAGCTATCCTGTCTGTGCATATCATGAGGACATCGTCAGCATATAAAGATAAAATTCCTTTAGGCACCTGCGGATAATCATCCATAAAAATATTGTGTAATATAGGTCCTAAGTTTGATCCTTGGTTGATTCCCGTCTTAATGCACTTTTTGGAAGAACATGCTTCTCCTATTTTGACCTGAAATGTTCTGGAAAGTAAGTATGATCGCCGAGGGATAACCTCTGTTGATCATCTTCAGTAGGAGCTTCTCGTGCCAAATGCAATCGAATGCCTTGTTATAATCTAAAAAAGCTCCTACTGCATAGTCTTTGTAGTTTTTAGCTTCTTGAAGACATTCCACAACCCTCACGAGTTGATTTGTTGTGCCGTGACCTCTTTTAAAACCAAACTGCTCGGCTCTGGCTAGATTGTGATCTTCTATAAATTTAATCAATCTTGCTGCAAATACCCTTTCGAATAATTTAGACAGATGTGGAAGAAGAGCGATGGGTCTGTATGAATTGCAGTACTCTTTTGGTTTACCTTGCTTCGGTATAACCTTTATAATTGCAGTCTTCCAGTAATCTGGAAAGTAAACTTTATCAAGAAGTCCATTGAAAAAGTTAACAATTGGGGTAAGCATTTTTATTGCCTTTGAAGTTAAGCCATCAAATCTTGCTGCCTTCTTGGGTTTAATTTTTTTGATTATTTCCTCTAGCTCCTTGACGTTTGTGTGATATAAGATACTGGAATATCGTTGAAATATCTTTGCACTTCCTCATTCACGTCATGTACGAGCCCCTGTGGTGTATTGTTATTTGGGGAAAATTTATTTTCAAAAGTTCTTGCAAATTCGTTTGCTTTTGCTCGGTCTTCATATAATAGTTCATGCTGACTATCATAAATTGGTGGTAAAATTTGCGGGTTTGCTTTCATTCTTTTATACACGTCAAAAAGGGACCCATCCTCCGCTTTGGATTCTTGACGCCAATCTCTCCATCTGTCATTGAGATATTTTCTATTAGTCTGTCTGACTTCAGCCGTTTTCCTGTTATAAATTTTTTTGAAAGGCGGGAATCGCGTTTGCTGAAATTTTTTCCTCCATTTGTTTTTGTCCCTTATAAGCTCTTTTATTTCCTCTGGTAGTTTTAAAGGATGCATATTCTTTTCTCTTTCTGTTGCTGCCTCTTCTATGGCTCTTTGTATTTGTTTCGTTAATTCTTTCGTGGCATCGTCTGCTTGCTGAATATCGTCGAAATTATACTGAAGAATTTCAAGCTCTTGAAGATTACGTTGGTATTTCTGCCAGTTGATACTTTTGATTTTCATTCTAGATGAGTTGATTCTGAGGTCAACATTCAATTTCACTGGGCGGTGGTCGGAATTCAGTTTGTGAAGCACCTCTGAAGTAATCTGATGATAAAATTTTCTGGTGATTGCAAAGTCCAGAACATCTGGTCTGTGATTTAGTACCTTTGGACAATGCGTGGGTATGTCTGAACCAATAACACTGATTGCATTTCTATCACAGTAATCTTTGAAGGCTATACCTTGTCTGGTGTTTATTCTGGAGAGAGAACCCCAGAATTTATTTTTTAGATTAAAGTCTCCCATGACAATACACGGGTTCTGTGTTTGGAATTTTTTTTTTGATCAAATCATAGTCCATTTCGTTATTCGGCGATTTGTAGATTGTTGCTAATCGCATGACCTTGTTATTCCTTAAATGAAAGTCAATTACCAGATTTTCGACGTTACCCGATGAAATTAAGTTGATTCTTTGAAAATTCAACGAATTTTTTATAAAGATTGCAATTCCACCTTTTCTGCCAGATAGTCTGTCCTCTCTTAGGCACGTGTAATTTGCCACCTTTCAATCTTTTATATGGCTTGAGAAATGTTTCAGATATACCAGCTATATCTATGTCTTCGTCTATTAGCAACTCTTTGAATTCTGCAAAATCTTTAACAAGTCCATCCGCATTCCAATGCAGAAGATTTAATGGCCTATTGCCCATTTGTTTGCGGGTTACGTACTATTGCAGTGTTAATGTTGTCTTTTTTTTTTATATTAGAATTTTTTTGCAGATTCCAAAGTATTCATTTTAGACCGTCGGTCACTGGAACAGTTCAATTCAGTTAAACAGTTCTATACAATCTTCATTATTTCCTCCACGGGGATGCCTTTTGATGAGATCTAACGTTTCTCTCACACCGTCATCCTTCCTTCTACCCTCGGTGTGACCATTTGCCACTTGTGTTTTTTAGTTTGAGCCTGAAAGATTCTGTGTGTTTTCACTGCCGAAATCTATTAAGTTATCGTTTTCTTTCCTGTCGGCCGACTGTTCTTTTGAAATCCCATTTGTCTTCTTCTGAAGTTGAAAGCACTGGGACCTGCTGCATTTTCTCTGGATTTCGGATTGTTGTTGAAGTTTCCTTCCCTATTTGCACCGAGATTTTTTTTGTTATTCTTGGGGCAACCGGACCATGACGATATATGAGGACCTTTGCAATTCACACAAAATGCTTGACCATCTTCCTTGTTTTTTGTGCACAGATAAGTGAAATGTCCCTGACCACATTTCATGCATTTGGGGTCATTATTACATTCAGCTTGACCATGGAAAAACCGCTGGCACCTATAACATTGGATGATTTTTCCTCTTCGTTTGTACGGTTCGATGGCCACTTTGATGTTCATTATAGCTTCAATGTTGAATATATTCTGGAAATTCAGCGTTTTTTCTACTCCCACCAAAAATATAGGCAAAGGTTTCTTATTTCTGAAACTAGTTAGCCTACTCACTGAAATAATGGTCAATTCAGTTAAATCCGAAAGTTCTTTTATTTGGTCCACACTGCACGATGAGTGAAGACCCTTCAGTACCACTCTCAGTATCTGCTTCTCCGCTATTCTATACGTATGATATTCCACACTTTGACTCTTCAGAAATCTCGTTACAGTCACCCAGTCCTGGGGACTCTCTAGTTGTAACCTGAATTCGTCGAACTTTTGTTGTCCTGTAAATGGTTGCTTACATATGCAGAGTAACTCCGTGTGTAACTTAGGCCAGTCCTCTAAGTTATTTATCACAAGTGGGGGCATTTCCCGTACTTTTTCATATTCTTGAGTCTTTTTATTCACCATTGTTGAGAATCCATTGTTATCGAAAGATTCGTCCTCACTACCGGAAATTTCGTTCATATCCGGGTTGAGAAAATTGACATTAATAGCACTGTTTGAGCCACCAATGTTATCCACAGCAACATTCCTATTTGTATGCGAGCCATCACCCGTCCGTGCACCTACCTCTGATACATTTGCATTATTCACAGCTATATTTCCATCCATAATATGGGGATTATACATAGATATTATTGCACTATCAATCGAAATACCCTTATCCAAAACATTGGAAATATTACAAACAGGGACCTCGATTCACTTTCTGATTCATCACTATCTCCCATCATGCGTTGGGTAACATTATCAATTTTTTTGGTTGGCGACCTTGTTCGCTTTCCTACTGGTGTTTGATACGCTGCCACCTGTTTGCCTTTTTTCTTAATTGATACGTGCTGACATGAGGTGCTGAAGAATTTAATACCCCTGTCAACTATATCTCGCTGTATTGCTGAAGCTTCCTGTTTATTCTCAATTTCACAAAAATCAGCAAATAAATCTCTTAGTTCCTTGAATTCGTTACTAGAATTACATTTAGCATTTATCAAAATACCTTTTTCATGAACTAAACTTGCCGCTGTGAAAACACCCCGAAGGGCATCCCAAAACAGCCTTTTGCCACCTTCGTTATTTTTAGTGAATTTTACTATGTTACCACAATGTTCCCAACATGCAACCGCTTCACTAGAAACATGAGCCCCCAAAAAGCATTTGTAATTTCTCGCCATGACTGATCAAATCCCAAAGAAAACGAGAGTCAAAAGTTCGGTACTCACCTCCCAAAAAGTTCCGGAAAATAAAGTTCTGGAGATTTTCCACACGCCTGTGTTGTCCAAGCACACGATCAAAACCACTCCTGGATTAAGTCTGTCTGTAGTCGGCAACGTTGAAGCTCCTAGCAGCAGGAAGAATCCGAACGTCTCCGATTTCGCTTCCAGCCACCATCACTATTCACTTGAAATAGCATTTGCGCTGGTCAAAAATCATTTCATCAGTTATGTTTCTAGACTTAAAAGTTGCCAAGAGATGTCGCCCTTTTGTGCTAGGAATTAGCTGTGCTTTATTATTAAAAAATACACACATTTTTTTCGTATACCCACTTATATGAAAAAATTATTTGAAATTCAGTCAAGACTTTCTCAAAACGTTTTGAATATTTTAAAATTTGGAATTTACCATTTTTATATTAATTCTTGTAACGGTTAATAATAATTAAAAGTAAATCTGTATAGATAAAAAGAAATTTATCAAAAGTGCGCAATATATCTTCTCCGCACATGGTATTTCTACGTGTATTGATGGTTGCGATGCTTGAATGCATGTTGTAACCCCTAGTTGCTGATTGTCACATTTTAGTGACACTTATTAAAATCTAGCTGCCCCTTGCGGAACCAGTTATATATTCTAGAAATCTTGAGTTACACCATTATCACTCCAGTACTTTTTTAAATTATTAGAAATTAGTAATACGCAAATGTATAATTTCATCATTATAGTGATTTCATCAGTTTCATATATTTGATGTTCAAAATACTATGAATTTTTTATTAAACTTTATTGGTGATCGGTTGAACATGGACTTGTGGGAATGCAATAGAAGGTTAAGAAATGAGCCGACAGAGGGCAGTAGTCAGTACTTTCTTTCCAACTGCTTCGAACAATGGACTGCCATCTATTGACGTCAATACTATGCGACTGAGTTTTCCTAGAACTCCTTAATACATATGAAGGCGTCTTAAGTTTTCCTACTTGGGTTGAATACCAAATCAGACCAGAATTGAACTTTGAGCCGATTCCCAGCCCGCGAGGGCCAACTGCCGGCATAAAAACTGGCCAAGAAGGCCTGTGAAGAAGAAAATGTGTACATGTTTGTAGATAGATATGTGTTTGCATGAATGTGTAGTGTATGTAAAAAGAACTGGTCAAATTGGTTAAAAGTCATGATCTGGCTATAAGCAGGCAAATGTCATCACAGAAGCAGGTCACACAATCTGCAGCTAGCAACATCTATTCGAAGTGGAATGGGGGAAAAAACATCACATGGGAGTCGTGACGCAAAAAACCCCAGCAATAACTTCAAAAATGCAATACAGGTAATAAAGTTCTGTTTCAACTCAGTGCATCAGAAATTAATGGCGATTTACTATTGACAAATTTTATGTAAGCAGAACAATCCAAAGTTCAAAAATGAGTACCAAATTTTAACGTTCAGTTGAAGTGAGCAGACGTACTTTTTCCGCTGAGCAACCATCAAAAAGTTCCGTTCTGAGCATCGTTTGTATAGGAGCATAGGCCTAACTAGGATTTTTGCGACCTGGGGCAAACATCCCCCCCCCCCCCCCCAGTTTCGGTCCTGGAGTAGGCAGGATCAGCTTTTAGAACCACATCGAGTTTGGCAGAAGGAAGGGGAATATGGAATCTCTTCTTGTAATATTTATATTTTGCACGCCATCTGTTGAATATTAACTAACTTAATTCATTTTTTTCGATTGAATGGAATCTGAAAATTTTATGATTGATTAAAATCTCAAAGAATGAATTTTTTTCCCCTTCTTCTTCATAGGCCTTACTGGGCCCGTTCGTAACCCCACAATCAGCCAAGAGCTGGACATGGAGGGTAGCAATTTGATTCTGTTCTGTTTTTCTATTTTCTTTCGTTAATCTTAGATGGCAATTCAGCTTTCATTAAATTATACTGTAAAAGCGAATTAATATTAATAAAGTATAACAAAATGCTGGGTTTTTCTAAAGATCCATTTAATTTATTTTTCAAGAAATGGAATACTATGATACAATCAATCACAATTCCTGTTTAGGAATCAAGAAAAATAAATTTCAAATCTTCGGTATGTTAGGGTGGTAAAATATTTCGTGAGAAGATTTCGTATAATCACCCTTGCAAACTGATCTATGTAGGTTGAACACTTTATATGCGCCGCGAAATAAAAAAATTCCGTAACAAATAGTTTGTCTCAAGGAAAAAAAAATCTAACGGAACAACTTTGACCGATCGATATTTGTGTAACGATTGCTTGATGCTTAAAGTAAATGTTTTTAAGATATTTAATAAATTAAACTTTTCACACAATTATCGCATTCATGGGGCTCTTCTGTATGGCGGTGATCGTTCGAGCGTGGACGATCACAATCAGCGATGGGGGGGGAAAGGGAAATTTATCGCATTTGTTAGCATCTGATTTTAATAGAACTTATCTAATGTGTTGGGCTTGGTTGCAGTGTATTCCCCTTAATATTTTATTTTCTGACGTGAATACGCCTTTTAAAACTTCTTTCAGACTAAGGCCGGTATTACACAATAAAAGTTTGATAAAAGTCCTATTATAAAACTTGAAAAATGCAGACAATAAGGTCAACGGTTGCATTTTCTTGAATGTAACCAATAACCTTATTGGTTAGATTTATCAACTTTTATAAAAGGGATTTTATCAAACTTTTATAGTTTTAATACCGGCCTAAAACGAGTGCATTTCCGAAAAGTTGGCGTAGCGAAAATTTTTTAAGCACTCGTATCCAATGTGCTGTTTCTCGCATGGGCACACGTGCCCAGGACCCACAATTTTTAAGAGGTCCCTTCAAAACTGTCAGTCTTTTGTAGTCTTTCTCGTGTTCTCGAAATATTTCCACAAATTTAATCGCAAGTATTTTTTTGTAATCAGAAAAATATCAAGTCTATAATTTTAAGAGTTTGCTCTGCATATTTACTTTCATATCTTATGTGTAAAATTGGATACCCTGATGAAGATGCAAAATAAGCAAATACTTCAAAATTTACTTATATTATCATTGTTACATAATAAAACTTCGTATCCATGCCCGAGTTATCAGTTTAGGTGCATTACTTTTGATTACCAAGTGTGTACATCGATATTGGATTGAGTTGTTTTTAGGTTTGACATTAAGTTGCGAAAGATTGAAAGATGAAAATCAATTTATATTATTAAGAAAAACATTTTTTGTTTTGGAACTTTAGACTCCCTTTAGTTCATTAGCTCACAGTTAGGAAACCACTGTTATACGGCATGTTGATGTTGAATAACGCAAGTACTTATACTAAACCACACATGCACCTCATACACATTCCTCTGTGGAACTTCTAACTAGTTGTAATGTGCGTGTACGTGTTGTCAACCCAATGCAAAGTTTGTTTCTATGTAATGCTTGTTATGTGTTTCTATTTCTCGGGTGAAGTGTGATATGTAAAGATTTGTACCGTTGTAGGCCTGTTGCTGTTTGTGCTGAGACTAAACAACGATGGGGGGGGGGGGCGCTCATCTCGCTGAGTAGTGCAACTGCACAACTTGATAATCAGCTTCTATCATAGGGCGAAAAAGATTATCATTTATTTCAGAAACTTTTACTGACACTAGGTAACCAAAGTAGACATTCCATGTCATTGTTGCTGGACAGTTTTTGACCCTATCAGGCATTTGACGAACTTTTGAAGTATCCCATCTTTTAAGTTGGGGCCTGTTTAGTATACTGACAAAGATTGGTGTGAAATTGTAGATTTGTATAGAGAACATCACACAGAAAATCAATTTTCTATATACTGTATATGTCGAGTTTTACAGTGACATCTGTGAGTGAACTTACTTTAAATTTATCAAAAAGAACTCAAGGCCATGATAAATTTACCTTAGTGCAGAGCCGTCGTAAGAGCATCGTGGTTCCCTGGGCCAAGTGATTTTTCTGACCTGATACATTTACATACTTACTCCCGAAAATTTCAACCAAATCTCATTTTTGGGCCCGGGTGCACACATGCGCTAAGAAGGCTCTGTCCTAATAGAAATCGCACCATTTTATGTCAATTGGTTGATTTGTTGTTACAGTAATTTGATATTCATTCTTGACTTGGCATTTGTTCTTCGGAAATGCGGTCTTTCCGTGACGTCATTTAGTACTCGATAGAATAATGGAATTCTAAGAACGCGTGAACCTCAGATGCGTCATTCATATTGCAAGGGGTTGTATAGTTATTAAAATAACAAAATTAACTTTTCTGTAATTGCGGAGATTTCATGTGTTTATGTGCACTGAATATAAAAAAAAGAGTTGAAATATGCAATTGCATATGCACTTATGCATTCGCATATAATCCGGGCACTATTATTTTGAGCCCACCATGTGCTCAAAAATCCAATCATGAAATTGTTGTCTTATTTCTCTAGAGGCCAATAAAAGAAATTCCACGTTTCCAAGAACTAATTAGAATAGAAATTCTAAAATATTCGCCAAGAGATAATTGAATTCAAAAAGTAGAGAAGAATTGGAAGTTGAAAAAAACAGTATAAACTAACGGTAAATGGAGTTTCCCTTCATTAATGCCGTTTTTTTTCGATTTTTCTCCATGTTTTGAATTCAAGTATCGCAGCGAAGGAGAGACAGGGCAACACCTTTCTAATTGGGTTTTTGAGCACCGGGTGTTCATATAAATAGTTAATACTTTTTATTTTATAACTATACAACCACTTGCAATATAAATGACGTATGGATTTGATTATAATAAAAGAACTTATATAATCGAATTTGCCCTTAAAAATAGCTAACAGACGATACCAATGTTGTCTATTGGCGTTACCGTTACGAACGTCTCGAGATCATGGCCCCCACATCCTGAAGCAGGGCCCCTAGGCTGAGATCTTTTACGGGCCCCCCGACCAGACTTTTATGAGGCCCCCTTTATGATGACTTTATAGCGTGAAAAAACAAAAAAATGATTAAAATCCTCCCGGGCCCCTGGGCTTGAGCCTTGCCAGCCCACCCCTTGTGGGGGCCATGCTCGAGATATAGCGTAAAACAATTTCGTTACGAAGTTGGGCCGCGAACTTGGTGTCCAGACCAGAAGAGATATTAAAACCAGTGTAGCATCACTGGATTTACCTAAAAAATGCTTGTCAGATGATACCATTAGCTTCTGCTTGCGTTGCGAGCCTTTTCAGACAGAGCGTGAAACAATTTCGTTACGAAAAATGGGTGCCAGCCTAGTGCCCAGACCGGAAGAGGTATTAAAAGTGGAGTGGTGTCATTGGATTTGTCTTAGAAATGCCTATCTCACGATACCATTAGCTTTGGTTTGCGTTGCGAACCTCTCGAGATATAGACTAAAACAATTTCGTTACGAAAGCGGGCCTTGAGTATGGTACCCAGACCAGAAGAGGTATTAAGACCGGAGCAATATCACTGGACTTTTCTTGACAAACTCTCGCGCAGGCATATAAAACACTGATACATATTCTGAATACTTTGAGATAATGAGCGTTTTAAGCATTTCGTCAAGCAACTTTTTGCTAATGTACCCAGTAGGGGTGTAATGTGATAGGCCTCCTCGTGGTGCACCCTGGGTAACGCCAAATCTATCACACGTCATTGTCATCGCTTTTTGTGCTCATATACTTCACCTTCAATAGCCCAAATTACATGTTTATTTTTACACATCTTGCAGTACATGTCTTGCGTCTCGTTTCGTCCTGTACATGTTTATCTTCTGTGTCCAACCCCTCATTGTGGGCCCCGCTCCGGCGGGGAGGGGTCCTCCCGGATGGGGCATTGCTTCTAGCGTATGCTCCATCCGGGACGCTGTCTACCTGCGTGTTTGCCGTGCGTGGAGACCCGTAAGGCTGGAGATGGGGATCCTGGTTAGCCTGATGCGCTAGCTTTGGCCTCGGATTCAGCCGAAACGGGAGGCCTGGATTAGCCCCGTCTGGGTCAATCGGCTGGTCGCCTCGGTGGCTGAAGGGGTTACACTACTGGGCAGGTAGAGGGACCGTGCCTGCCGGACTTCGTGAGGTTTCTTGGTGCTGCTTCACGTCGCTCTTGGATCTGGAACGCGTCTGCTCGCCTGTTTCGGTGGTGTATAGTTCCTACCTAACCTGGCGTTGCCACTAACCTTCACCGGTTACGTGTGCGCGTCCCCTCGTAGGGCTCCATGGTGGGCATGGTCGGTAGGGGCCGAACAAACTATCTCCAAAATGGGGAAAAATACAAATGCACCAAAACGTCAACGTATAGCTATGAGCGAAACAATTGTCACTGAACCTGCTCCTACTGTTTCATTTTTCTTCTTGCATTCTACTGACACCGATAAACCTCTGGCCAAAGCATCACCATTCTTAATAGACAAAGCTCTCTACGGCGCAATAGGCACATTAAAATCAGTGAAGGCTCTTCGTTCAGGAGACCTTCTAATTGAAACTAACACACCGAAACAATCCGAACTTATTCAAAAGCTCACATCTCTTGGGAATATTCCCATAACAGCAAAAATTCATCCCACGTTGAATTATTCACGTGGTGTCATTTCAGATACTAACTTGATTAACATGGATGAAGAACTACTAACAGAAGAGCTGGCGTCTCAAGGCGTAACATCTGCCAAGCATATCATGAGCCGCAAAGATGGCAATCCAGCTCCATCACGTAACATAATCCTGACATTCTCATCACCGACATTGCCGAAAGATATTAAGATAGGCTATTATAGCCTCAAAATCCGCCCATACATTCCTAACCCTGTCAGATGCTTTAACTGCCAGAAATTCGGTCACTCACGAACGGCGTGCCGAAGTCAACCCACCTGCGCAAAATGCGGTGAGAAGGACCACATTTCGGACAACTGCACTTCAACATCATTCAAGTGCGTCAATTGCGGTGGCATTCACCCCGCATTTGACAGAAAGTGTCCGAAATGGAATGAAGAAAAAGAGATCCAGAAGATCAAGGTCCTTAACAACATCTCATATATCGAAGCACGCCGTCGTATAACCTCTAACCAAACTCCAATAGGTAATAGATCATATTCTAATATGGTAACAAATCCATCATCAGCTAATATGACTAACAATGTTGTCACCAAAGCATCCGTAACAACTCAGACTGAACCAATAGCTGACACATCAACTCAAACATCATCATCTAACCAACCGTGCAATAGTTGTGGCTGCTGTTGCTCCGCTGGATTCCGGAGGGAGTCCACTACCTCCGAAGAAGAAGCGGGAAAAGCAACGGCTAACACATTCAAAATAACTACAGATACTAAACCAAAAATCAACTCTGCAAACAAATCAAAAAAGAAACCATTCAAGACCGGATATTCACGAAAAGCTGTACAGAGAGCGCTGAAATGTCCATCCATGAAGAATGTGTCACTTCTTGATGACAAATCAATTGGTGACATGGAGCTTGACAATAGATCAGATTCCGGTACTACTCGCCGTAAACTAGACCGGAATAAATTTAAAGATCTTGAACCGTCTAATTCTACTTAATTTATGGCCAACATAATTCAATGGAACATTCGTGGTCTTAGATCCAATTATGAAGATCTCAAGGATTTGATCAATCGTTATCATCCTGTTTGCGTGGCACTCCAGGAAACTTTTACGAAGCCCTCGGAGACATGGAACATCAGGCGACATTCCCTGTTCCGTATTGATTACGATGACGGGAGTAGAGCCTGCCGCGGTGTTGCTCTGCTGGTTCCACATCATGTGTCGTCGCGCGTTTTAACGCTGCGCACGAACCTGCAAGCCATCGCGGTGGAAATCTCTACAGCCCTAAGAATTACCATCTGTTCCATTTATTTGCCACCAAATGACACCATCTTACAGAGAGATCTAGAAGATCTGATTGATCAATTACCTCCACCATTTTTTCTTCTTGGAGACTTCAATGCACATAACATGATATGGGGTTCTAACAGCAACACCCCTCGTGGGGAAATGGTAGAACGGCTGTTAGAAGACATGGACCTTGCCATCATGAATGATGGCAGTTTCACTCATTTCCATGCCCCAAACAATAGTTTCACTGCAATAGATTTATCGTTATGCTCACCTTCACTCTTGCCCAACTGGTCCTGGTCGGTTGATCCGGACCTCCACGGCAGCAATCATTTTCCTCTAGTGGTTAAGTGCCTTGATCGAAGCCATAGCATACCTGAGGGTCCTCCTCGGTGGAAGCTTGTGGCCGCCCGATGGGCAGACTTCACGGTCAAGGCAGAAATCACGGAGGATATGGTTTCGCAACCCGACGTCGACCACTGTGTCGACCTTGTGACCAGTTGTATCATCTCTGCAGCAAATGAAACAATACCCAAAGTCTCCTCGAAACTTCCTAAATTTCCAGAACCTTGGTGGAACCACGAATGTAATCTTACGATTAAAGCACAAAAGAAAGCGTGGAGTAGGTTCCGGCGGTATCCTACCCATGACAACAAGTTGGCATTTTTAAAAGCAAAGGCGATAGCGAGAAGAACCAGGCGCCAGGCTCAACGCGAGTCCTGGCAAAAGTTTACCACGGGAATCAATTCATCTACTTCATCGAAAGTCATCTGGGACCGGATCCGAAAAATCAATGGTCATTATCAGTCTCATCCACTTACCATTTTAAATACCAATCGCACTATTATCAGCGATGTGAGGGATATTGCGGATACCATCGCCGCCCATTTCGCCGCTGTCTCCAGTGATGCGAATTATCCCCCATCGTTTCATCCCATTAAATCATCAGCCGAACGTACATCGTACACTTTCCGGCCTTTTACACCGGAGGGGTACAATTCATTGTTCACCCTTCATGAACTGACGACGGCCTTGCAGCGAAGTCCTGACTCAGCTGTAGGGCCCGATGCTATTCATTATTCCATGATTCGGCATCTATCACCAGAATCACTGTCACATTTACTCATTTTATTCAATCGGATCTGGGTCAGTCATTCATTTCCTGACACCTGGCGAGCAGCCATTTTTCTTGCATTCCCGAAGCCTGGCAAAAATCCTCAGCAACCTAATAGTTACCGACCTATTGCTTTGACCAGTTGTTTATGTAAGCTCATGGAACGCATGGTCAACTATCGCCTTATGCACTACCTTGAGGTTAACAATATTTTATCTAAACATCAAAGCGGCTTTAGACGGTTCAGGTCCACAACTTGCAATATGTTACGCCTTGAGACATCAATAAGACAAGCATTTGTGAAGAGGGAGCATATGCTAGCCATATTTTTCGATATAGAAAAGGCCTACGATCGTACTTGGAGGCACGGAATTCTCTCCGACCTCTATAATTGCGGCTTGCGGGGCAACTTGCCCATTTTCATTAAGAACTTTCTCGCTCGCCGCATCTTCCAGGTACGGATCGGAAGCACATTATCAGCTCCCCAAATTCAAGAACAAGGTGTACCTCAAGGTAGTATTTTAAGTGTGACACTTTTTATTTTGAGACTCAACGGGGTGTTGAACCAACTCCCGTTGTCAGTCACTGGCGCACTTTACGTGGATGATCTGTTAATATCATATCAATCAGTGAATATGAGGTCAGCCGAGAGACAATTACAAACTGCTCTCAACAAGATCAGCAAGTGGGCTCATGATAACGGTTTCTCTTTCTCCGCTGACAAAACCGTCGCTGTGCATTTTTGCCGGCGTCGTGAGCTTCATGATGACCCACAATTATTTTTAAATAATAGTCAAATACCTATTGTAGAGAATACAAAATTCCTCGGCATTTCATTTGACAAGAAACTTACATTTAAACCTCAAATTGCGCAATTAAGAGCTCGTTGCATGAAGACGATGAACCTCTTGAAGGTCATCTCTTCTACATCGTGGGGAGCTGACCGTAAGTCGCTCCTTCACTTATATAAAGCTTTAATAAGATCGAAGCTCGACTACGGCTCCATTGTATACGGGTCGGCACCTCGGAGCTATCTGAGTGTGCTCGACCCAGTCCACCATCTCGCCCTGCGGATTTGTTCTGGAGCATTCCGGACGTCTCCAATGGAGAGCCTGTATGTCGAATGCAAAGAGCCATCACTGACATCAAGACGCCAACAACTTTCTTTGAAATATTATATCAAAATGAAGTCTTTACCAGGTCATCCACTTCATCGTGTCATTTTTAATCCCTCATTTCATAGACTATTTGCTGCTCGCCCTTCATGTGTTCCATCTTACGGTCTTCGTATGAGGGCACTTGTGGAAGAACTAGAATTAGACATCAGTCGTGTGGCCCCAGTTGCTTGGCAACTGGCACCATGGGAGCAGTCTCTGCCAGATGTCTCTCTTTCATTATCGTTATACTCTAGAGCCACCACAGCAGATGTTATATATCGACAGATATTCTTCAGGCACAGGGGTATGTACAACAGGTACTTCCCCATATATACCGATGGCTCCAAGAGCCCTGGGCATGTCGGTTGTGCCTACATCTGCTGTGAGGAGACATCTTTCAAACTTCACGACACATTCTCTATTTATTCGGCAGAACTGTACGCAATCCTTCAGGCTCTACGTCATATACGACGCAAACGCCACCGACGATGCATCATTTATAGCGACTCTCTCAGCGCATTGCAAGCACTGTGTTCCTTCACTTTTCACACTCATCCATTCATTCATGCCATTTTTCATGAACTACATCACCTCATTCATCACGGTGCCACAGTAAAATTTTACTGGGTACCAAGTCATGTAGGAATACCGGGCAACGAAAAAGTAGACAACGCAGCTCGAACAACAACCAACATTGACAATAGCCTTTTGGTACCTGCCAGTGACCACTTCTCAATCCTCCGGGAAGTGATGCATCGCCGCTGGCAAGATCATTGGAACAATCAAACTAATAATAAACTTCATGCCATCAAGCCCACACTTGGCCACTGGCGTTCGAGCTGCAGGACCAACCGAAAGGAGGAAGTTCTGCTTGCCCGGTTACGCATAGGACACAGTCGCATCACACAATCATATCTTTTACTACGAGAGAGTCAACCGCAGTGCCCTCATTGTCAAAGTCCATTTACCATTGCTCATGCTTTTACTTGTTCACATCATCGTCATCATTTTACGACCGCTTTTGGTCATAGTCATCTTTCACTTCATGACATTTTAAATGACAATAGCGATGCATCTCGCATTTTTAAATTCATCAAAGCCATTGGTTTATACGACAAATTATAGTTTTTACAATTTATGTCATTGTTTTACGTTCCGTTTTATATGTTTTAGTTTTTTGACATGACAGAATGACATTTTTCTCATTTTTATGTCTTGCTTTGGCGCAGTTTGACCAAATTGGTCCTTGCGCCAATAAATTGAAAATCCAATCCAATCCAATGTACCCAGTATCTTCAGATGATTTTTATATTGGACGTATTTCATACGTCTAAAAATCCAACGGAATCATTATGGGTCACTCAAAAACAAATTATATTTCGAACGCCAGTAGGGGCCAAGAATTAATTAAAAAATCCCACAACCGTAGGGTGACGCCATTCAAACAATATATGATCAGGTACAGAAAGAAATAACCAAGGTTTCTAGAATATACTACTTACTTATTATATTATACCTTCCAGATCGGGTTCCGTTCACAATCCCGACAGAGTCGAAATCCCGACACGGTCGAATTTAAAAATTCAATTTCACCGTATCAGCCGCACTTCGCGATTTCTGTCGAGATTTTAATTTCTCGGGGCGTTGGGGCGCCGATGAGAATGAAAAATTTATTTGATCGCAATTTATCATTCTCATCGTCGCTCCAACGCCCTTCATCGCGAGAAATTTAAATTCCGACAGAAATCGCGAAGTGCGGCTTATACGGCCAAATTAAAATTTGAAAAATTTATTTGATCGCAATTTATCATTCTCATCGGCGCCCCCATGCCCCTCGCCGCGAGAAATTCAAATACCGGCAGAAATCGCGAAGTGCGGCTTATACGGCGAAATTAAAATTTGATGAATTGCGATCAAATAAATTTTTCATTCTCATCGTCGCCCCAACGCCCTTCATCGCAAGAAATTCAAATCCCGACAGAAATCACGAAGTGCGGCTTATACGGCAAAATTAAAATTTGAAAATTTATTTGATCGCAATTTATCATTCTCATCGGCGCCCCAACGCCCCTCGCCGCGAGAAATTCAAATCCCGACAGAAATCGCGAAGTGCGGCTTATACGGCGAAATTGAATTTTTAAATTCGACCGTGTCGGGATTATGACCCACACCCTTCCAGATCCTCTTCTTTGTAGACTGGAAGGAGCATCATTAAGTATAATTATAATATCGAATTAATTTGAAAGCAGTTAGAATATCGTCGCTCATTTATTGATAGACAAAGTATAATATATGAAAAATTTAAATTAAATATAAGGTCTCAGAAAGCCATCACAGTGGAGCGTTGCTTCCCCACCAGATGACGCGAGGTTTAATTCACGAGAATCATCCCCATAATTACATCATCGACCTTCATTTCAGGTCAAGAAATGACCCTACTGATGATGAAGAAACATGAAATTAAACAATTACTCGTAACTCGTTACTTTAAAATAATAGTAACAACTTTTAAAACAGAAAACTGTTAACTCAAAATTATTATTTTTTATTCACAATTTATTTTTTTATCATAACTAATATAGATATAATTGTTTGAGAAAGTTTTTCGAGATGACTTGAATACTGAAAGTCACCATCCAGCGTCCAGACCAACATTCGAATTTTATTTTATCTACTCAATAGATGGCAGCACAAAACATTTTGGAGGAAGGGTATTTTTTGTAGTTTTTTGTTTTACTGTGAAGAAAAACTTATATATATATGTATGTATATAAGCTTATTTTTTGAATTCCACTGAGTACAGTAGAATAACTTTGTTAATGAAGTCTAAACCCCGCTTTAATTAGCTACAATTTATAATCCGTTATCACAACTACTTTTCAGAAATACTCCATGCGATGGATCCCCCAGTTGAAAAAATTTTTCTCTCGTATATTTCAACTATTCTTTTTGTTTCACTGTTTTTTAGCCATTGTTTGTAGAAGATTCCCCTTCACTTCTTGGAATAGAGTTACTGTTCATAAGAATGCTGTTTAGCAACCTAAAAACCTGTGAACTACGAAAGTCATAGATATACGAGGATACTTATCCGTAATATCTAACATTTTTAATCTAGAGATTAATAAGATGACTACAGAGTTCGAAATTATTGATGGTTCGCTTTTCCGAGACCAGTGATCAAACAATTGGACCACCAATAAAAAAATTGTGGTGGTCCGCGGGACCAGTAGCGAAAAACCTCGTCAGTCAGTTTGACACCTGAAAATGTCTTATTTTTTTGTTGAATATGCTAAAAAACACACGTGCATTTATGTAAAGATATTTTGTTTTAATTATTTCGTAATAAATTTAGCTGTTTGAGTCCTGGCAAAATGTTTTCTGAAAATGTAATTTAAAATGGAGGTTTGAAGAGGCATTTTCCTCGCTTGTTTTTCGATAAATTATCAGAATGAGAACAGTGGTGGCTTCATAAGGTTCGACTACAGTTCTAATATTCTTCTATGGCTTTTTGCACACCTTGGTGGTATATTACTCTTATAAATGTGGCAATATATACAATATATTTAGGAAAATGAATTATTGTCATTCAGAAAAGATTGAGGGGGGGGGGGGCGTTCCCCGACCCCCCCCCCCCCCCAAATGACGGGCCTGCACTCATAATGTCTGCGGAGCAATAGGTTCTCGTATTCACTGGTCCAATGGACAAGTGGCTTTTACTTTTCATTTCGGGGTGTAATGTGATAGGCCTCCTCGTGGTGCACCCTGGGTAACGCCAAATCTATCACACGTCATTGTCATCGCTTTTTATACAAATACAAATACAAATACGACGCCACAACAGGCAAATTGCCCAACGAGGTGGCTGACTTAAGAACATCATGGATCCCCGAGCCATTTTTTGGAGGCCGTACCTACTACTGCTACACCCCAAATGCACCCCCCCCCCCCGCGGAACCCCCCAACGAACCCCCAACGAATCGGTACATGCGGGAATGTGCGTGTACGTGTAGTGCAACCTGACGTAAAGTTTTTTTTTTGTTTCTGTGTAACGCTTGTCATGTGTAGTGCTGTCCCCAGTTTTTCTAACTATGAGTGAAGTGTTATGCTCATATACTTCACCTTCAATAGCCCAAATTACATGTTTATTTCGACACATCTTGCAGTACATGTCTTGCGTCTCGTTTTGTCCTGTACATGTTTGTCTTCAGTGTCCAACCCCTCATTGTGGGCCCCGCTCCGGCGGGGAGGGGTCCTCCCGGATGGGGCATTGCTTCTAGAGTATGCTCCATCCGGGACGCTGTCTACCTGCGTGTTTGCCGTGCGTGGAGACCCGTAAGGCTGGAGATGGGGATCCTGGTTAGCCTGATGCGCTAGCTTTGGCCTCGGATTCAGCCGAAACGGGAGGCCTGGATTAGCCCCGTCCAGGTCAATCGGCTGTGGTCGCCTCGGTGGCTGAAGGGGTTACACTACTGGGCAGGTAGAGGGGCCGGACGTCGTTGAGGTTTGTTGGTGCTGCTTCACGACGATCTTGGATCTTGAACGCGTCTGCTCGCCTGCTTTGGTGGTGTATAGCTCTCACCTAACCTGACGTTGCTACTAACCTTCACCGGTTACGTGGGCGCGTCCCCTCGTAGGGCTCCATGGTGGGCATGGTGGGTGAGAGTGGAACAATACCCATTCAAATATGGGAAAAACAAAAAATGCACCAAAACGTCAAAGAACTGCACTTAGTGAAACAATTGTCTCAGAAACCGCTTCTTCAAATCTGTCATCTGTCTCATTCTTCTTCTTGCATAGCTCTGATATCAATAAACAGCTGTCAAAAGTATCACCATTCCTGATTGATAAAGCTCTCTATGGCGCAGTTGGAACTCTGAAATCAGTGAAGGCTCTCCGTTCAGGAGACCTTCTCGTCGAAACTAACACTCCCAAACAAGCCGAACTCATTCAAAAGCTCACATCTCTCGGGGACATTCCCATAACAATCAAAATCCACCCCACGCTGAATTATTCACGTGGTGTCATCTCAGACCCTAACTTAATTAACATGGATGAAGATGAACTAACCCAGGAGCTAGCGTCTCAAGGCGTAACATCTGCCAAACATATCATGAGCCGCAAAGATGGCAATCTTGCTCCATCACGTAATATAATCCTGACATTTTCATCCCCAACATTGCCGAAAGATGTCAAAATCGGTTACTATAACCTCCATATCCGGCCATACATACCTAACCCTGTAAGATGTTTCAACTGCCAAAAATTCGGTCACTCACGAATGGCGTGCCGTGGTCAACCCACCTGCGCAAAGTGCGGCGAGAGGGACCACATTTCGGACAACTGCACTAATTCACCATTCAAGTGCGTCAATTGCGGTGGCGACCACCCCGCATTTGACAGGAAATGTCCGAAATGGAATGAGGAAAAAGAGATCCAGAAGATCAAGGTTCTCAATAACATCTCATATATTGAAGCACGCCGTCGTGTAATCCCTAACCAAACTCCAATAGCTAGTACATCATACTCTAATATGGTAACAAATCCATCAACAGCTAATAAGACTAACAATGTCACCAAAGCATCTGTGACAACTCAGACCGAACCCATAGCTGATACATCCACTCAAACATCATCTAACCAACCATGTAATAGTTGTGGCTGCTGTTGCTCTGCTGGAATACGGAAGGAGTCCACCACCTCCGAAGAAGCAGGAAAAGCAACAGCGAACACATTCAAAGTAACTACAGCTACTAAGCCAAAAATCAATAGTGGAAATAAATCTAAAATTAAACTATTCAAGACCGGATATTCAAGAAAAGCCATTCAGAGAGCAAAGAAGAACCCTACAGTACAAAACATGTCACTGCTTGATGACAAATCAATTGGTGACATGGATCTCGATAATCCCACAGAATCCGGTGGTACTCGCCGGAAATTAGACCGAAATAAGTTCAAGGACCTTGAACCGTCTACATCCATTTAAAATTTATGGCCAACATTATTCAATGGAACATTCGTGGTCTTAGATCCAATTACGAAGATCTAAAGGATTTAATCAATCGCTATCATCCTGTTTGCGTGGCACTCCAGGAAACTTTCACGAAGCCCTCGGAGACATGGAACATTAGGCGACATTCCCTGTTTCGTATTGACTACGATGACGGGAGTAGAGCCTGCCGCGGTGTTGCTCTGCTGGTTCCACATCATGTGTCGTCGCGCGTTCTAACGCTGCGCACGAACCTGCAAGCCATCGCGGTGGAAATCTCTACAGGCCTAAGAGTTACCATCTGTTCCATTTATTTGCCACCAAATGACACATTCTTACAGAGAGATCTAGAACAACTGATTGATCAATTACCACCACCATTTTTTCTTCTTGGAGACTTCAATGCACATAACATGATTTGGGGTTCTAACAGCAACACCCCTCGTGGGGAAATGGTTGAACGATTGTTAGATGACATGGACCTTACCATCATGAATGATGGTAGTTTCACTCATTTCCATGCCCCAAACAATAGTTTCACTGCAATAGATTTATCATTATGCTCACCTTCACTCTTGCCGAACTGGTCCTGGTCGGTTGATCCAGACCTCCACGGGAGCAATCATTTCCCTCTAGTGGTTAAGTGCCTTGATCGAAGCCATAGCATACCTGAGGGTCCTCCTCGGTGGAAGCTTGTGGCCGCCCGATGGGCAGACTTCACGGTCAAGGCAGAAATCACGGAGGATATGGTTTCGCAACCCGACGTCGACCATTGTGTCGACCTTGTGACCAGTTGTATGATCTCAGCAGCCAATGAAACAATACCCAAAGTCTCCTCGAAACTTCCTAAATTTCCTAAACCTTGGTGGAACCACGAATGTAATCTCACTATTAAAGCACAAAAGAAAGCGTGGAGTAGGTTCCGGCGGTATCCTACCCATGACAACAAGTTGGCATTTTTAGAAGCAAAGGCGATAGCAAGAAGAACCAGGCGCCAGGCTCAACGCGAGTCCTGGCAAAAGTTTACCACGGGAATCAATTCATCTACTTCATCTAAAGTCATTTGGGACCGGATCCGAAAAATCAATGGTCATTATCAGTCTCATCCCATCACCATTTTAAATACCAATGGCACTATCATCAGCGATGTGAGGGATATTGCGGACACCATCGCCGCCCATTTCGCCGCTGTTTCCAGCGATGCGAACTATCCCCCATCGTTTCATCCCATTAAATCATCAGCCGAACGTACATCATACACCTTCCGGCCTTTTACACCGGAGGGATACAACTCATTGTTCACCCTTCATGAACTGACGACGGCCTTGCAGCGAAGTCCTGACTCAGCTGTAGGGCCCGATGCTATTCATTATTCCATGATTCGGCATCTCTCATCTGAATCACTCTCACATTTACTCATATTATTTAATCGGATCTGGGTCAGTCATTCATTTCCTGACACCTGGCGAGCAGCCATAGTTCTTGCATTCCCGAAGCCTGGCAAAAATCCTCAACAACCTAATAGTTACAGACCTATTGCTTTGACCAGTTGTCTGTGTAAGCTCATGGAACGCATGGTCAACTATCGCCTTATGCACTACCTTGAGGTTAACAATATTTTATCTAAACATCAAAGCGGCTTTAGACGGTTCAGGTCAACAACATGCAATCTGTTACGCCTTGAGACTTCAATCAGACAAGCATTCGTAAAGAGGGAGCATATGATAGCCATAGTTTTCGACATAGAAAAGGCCTACGACCGTACTTGGAGGCACGGAATTCTCTCCGACCTCTATAATTGCGGCTTGCGGGGCAACTTGCCCATTTTCATTAAGAACTTTCTTGCTCGCCGCATCTTCCAGGTACGGATCGGAAGCACATTATCAGCTCCCCAAATTCAAGAACAAGGTGTACCTCAAGGTAGCATTTTAAGTGTAACACTTTTTATTTTAAGACTCAACGGGGTGTTGAACCAACTCCCGTTGTCTGTCACTGGCGCACTCTACGTGGATGATCTGTTAATATCATATCAATCAGTGAATATAAGGTCAGCCGAGAGACAATTACAAACCGCACTCAACAAGATCAGCAAGTGGGCTCATGATAACGGATTCTCTTTCTCCGCCGACAAAACCGTCGCTGTGCATTTTTGCCGGCGTCGTGAGCTTAATGATGACCCACAATTATTTTTAAATAATAGTCAAATACCTATTGTAGAGAATACAAAATTCCTCGGCATATCATTTGACAAGAAACTCACTTTTAAACCTCATATTTCACAATTAAGAGCTCGTTGCATGAAGACGATGAACCTCTTGAAGGTCATCTCTTCTACATTGTGGGGAGCAGACCGTAAGTCGCTCCTCCATTTATATAAAGCTTTAATAAGATCGAAGCTCGACTACGGCTCCATTGTATACGGGTCAGCACCTCGGAGTTATCTGAGTGTGCTCGACCCAGTCCACCATCTCGCCCTGCGGATTTGCTCTGGAGCTTTCCGGACATCTCCAATGGAGAGCCTGTATGTCGAATGCAACGAGCCATCACTGACATCAAGACGCCAGCAACTTTCCTTGAAATATTATATGAAGATGAAGTCTCTTCCAGATCATCCACTTCACCGTGTTATTTTTAATCCCTCATTTCATAGACTTTTTGCTGCTCGCCCTTCATGTGTCCCATCTTACGGTCTTCGTATGAGAGCACTTGTGGAAGAACTACAATTAGACATCAGTCGTGTGGCCCCAGTTGCTTGGCAACTGGCACCATGGGAGCAGTCTCTGCCAGATGTCTCTCTATCATTATCATCATACTCTAGAGCCACCACAGCAGATGTCATATATCAACAGATATTTTTCAGGCACAGGGGTAGGTACAATAGGTACTTCCCCATATATACCGACGGCTCAAAGAGCCCTGGGCATGTCGGTTGTGCCTACATCTGCTGTGAGGAGACATCTTTCAAACTATCAGACACATTCTCTATTTATTCGGCAGAACTGTACGCAATCCTTCAGGCTCTACGTCACATACGACGCAAACGCCACCGACGATGCATCATTTATAGTGACTCTCTCAGTGCATTACAAGCACTGTGTTCTTTTACTTTTCACACTCATCCATTCATTCATGCCATTTTCCATGAGCTAAATTACCTCACTCATCATGGTACCACAGTAAAATTTTACTGGGTACCAGGTCATGTTGGAATACCGGGCAATGAAAAAGCAGACAACGCAGCTCGAACAACAACTAACATCGATAATAGCCTTCTGGTTCCTGCCAGTGACCACTTCCCAATCCTCCGAGAAGTGATGCATCGCCGCTGGCAGGAGCACTGGAACAATCAAGTTAACAATAAATTGCATGCCATCAAGCCCACACTTGGCCATTGGCGTTCGAGCTGCAGAACTAACCGAAAGGAGGAAGTTCTGCTTGCCCGGTTGCGCATAGGACACAGTCGCCTCACACAATCATATCTTTTATTACGAGAGAGTCAACCAGAGTGCCCTCATTGTCAAAGTCCATTGACCATTGTTCATGCTTTTACTTGTTCACATCATCGTCATCATTTTACGACCGCTTTTGGTCATAGTCATCTTTCACTTCATGACATTTTAAATGACAACAGCGATGCATCTCGCATTTTTAAATTCATCAAGGCCATTGGTTTTTATAACAAATTATAGTTTTACAATTCATGTCACTGTTTTACTTTTCATGCTGCTTTTTATCATGCGTTTTTTTTTTAATTTTTCGACATGACAAAAGGACAATCTTTTTTATAATCATGTGTTTTGGCGCAGTTTGACCAAACTGGTCCTTGCGCCAATAAACCTAAAATCCGATCCGATCCGACTTTTCATTTCTAACGCTAGACTAGATCGGGTTTTTTTCGTAACTTGGTATAGAAAAATTTTCTTAATATTTGGCAAAATTGCTGGTTCAAAAATAGCAGATATTTTAACCATTTGCCTGATGGGTTTTTAATTTTTTTTAGCACAGAAAAAAAAAAGTTAGGTTTCTATTTATTTATTTATTTAAAAGCTCTTATTTAAGTTTTTTTTTTTTGGCATGGAATATAAATAATCTATTTTTAGATAGATTATGTAACTGAACTAGATTATATATCTATGTAATTAAATTGCAAGATGCATGAAGCCATATCGTGTGTGCAGATTTAATTAAATGTTTTTTTTTTTTTCGTTAGCAACCTCTAGGGGCAAAGATTACGTGCTAGGCACGGGCGAGTCAATTTCGGAAAGAAGCGGATGCCTGCGTCAGGCACGGGCAAGTGAAACCTGAAAACCATAAGTGGTGATGCCGGGGTTCCAATGGGTAGCAACAAACGATCAAACCCCCTTCATCATCACTCTGCAGATTCAGTAGCAGTTGTGCGCTTTGCCAAGTACAGTTTGTATTCACCATTAAAAGGATTAAATCCATACATTCCACCCGACACCTAAAAGGATTCATTTTTCGGGAAATATCTTTAATCATACACGTGCCCGCATAGGACCCGTGAATATTCTACTTCAAACTGGAACATGAATAATACGAGTAAATGTGACTAAATTTATGTAGTAAACACTACATATACATTTAGTCACATTTGCTTATATTTACACTAACGAACATCATCTCCAGACAAAAGCAGCATCAAAAACCGAAAAGAAAGCCAAGGCAGGGCCATCATTCTTATCTGATCTTATCAGTCCAATACGGAGGTCAACAAGCCCTGAATCACAATCAAGTGCAATTCAACTTAAGAGAATGGTATTAATTGTGGCATGAATTATTATCAAACCGATTTCGAGAGCGCTGTGTGTGTGCTCACTCTCTCTTTCTTCTCACTATTTTCTCATTTCTGTGAACACATGTACAATAAAACATCCCGGGAAGTTCCCGGTAACGGGAATTTTCGCTACAAACCGTTCACGTGACGTTAAGTTTATGCCGGTAAGCCCCCCCTCTTCTTTCCGGAAGTAGTCACTGGTTACATAGGTTGAACGGAAGTGATTAATTCAAGATGGTTGACGAAGGAGCTTAAAGCAGTTTTCGCGGCGCATAGGATGATGGGAGAGAAGGTCGATGTCGACCTCCAATCCACCCCAAGAAAGATGGGCTTTTTTTGATGAGTTTTTCTTCCCTACGAGGGGAAAAAAGTTGTCATGCCGGTAATTACCACCAAAGCGACCCCCAATCTTGCACAAGTGAACGAGGCTCTAATGTGGATCATTTACACACCAGGAACTGCGGGTCTGGGCAATACCGTCTAGAGCAGAAAGCCTTCGCCCGCGATATTTTCGATGCTGTGACGTCATAACCCTCCGGCCTAAACGAAAAAGAGATTTTTCTTCTTCTCGGCGTTCTCCCCGAACCGACGCTACTTCTCCCAAGTAATCGCCATTAAAACATTAGTTCGTAACGAACGCACGTTGTCATTTAGAGATATTTTACTAGCAATATGCCTGACAAGTGCTGTGTACCACATTGCAAAGGAAATTATGTGTCAGGTCCAAAAGTATCTGTATTTTAATTTCCAAAGAGTGAAGAATTGAAGAGGAAGTGGTTGAATGCCATCCAAAGAAAGGACTTCGTACCTAATAATCGCAGTAGCGTAAGT
Source organism: Pholcus phalangioides (assembly GCF_987345545.1). Lineage (NCBI taxonomy): Eukaryota > Metazoa > Arthropoda > Arachnida > Araneae > Pholcidae > Pholcus > Pholcus phalangioides. Next base: position 6,141,265 of record NW_028301618.1, read on the forward strand.
GCTCATTTCGTATATTTTATTCTTTGAGAAAAATTAAAAACAAACAACGCAATGAAATGCAAAATATTAACTCTGATTCACTAACGTATTAAGAATAGAGATGGGACAAATAGTTATTCGGCGGAATAACCGAGTACCAAATATTCAGCTAATATTTTGGCCAGAGATCAAATATTCCGTGGTCGAATATTAATATTTTAAAATTCATCATAATTGTAAATGAAATTAGTGTTTTTAATTAAAAAGTAAAAATCATTGGTAATTTTAAATGATATTGAATTTTGAGTATAGAATTTTTTTATTTGAATAGATATTGAAAAACTGATAATTGGGCGATATGCCATGATACTGACAATAAAATTTGACAATGATACATAGTACGTTAATACTACTCACAATGATTTTTGTTTTTAATTAATTACAATTTAAATCATTATTTACTCCTAACTAGTAATGCACCATATAATTTATGAACTAGTTTGTAACTAGCTATGATAGTAGTATATAATAATTACTTAACTGTATTATATAATTTAGCAGCAGATTATTTGTCCCGTCTCTTATGGAGAACAAGTAATGGTCAGAGTAATGGAAAGAGACTAAATTAATTTCATGTTATTACCAATAGCCATCAGTCTGATTATGCTTATTTTATGTCTAGGTATGTAAACTGAATTTTCTGGCCACGGATTTGATAAAAAAAGTGGCAAGACTGTAACAGCTCCGTTGAAAATCAAGAGAAGAAAGAAGAACGCTGTGCCATGCATCTTCGAAGGATATCCCTCAACTTCTATGGTACTTCCTATTGAACGAAGATTATCTCCAAACTCCAAAAAAACACAGAGAGAATGAACGCTTAAAAAAAGCCCTCGAGGAAAGTGTGACTGGTGCAGCAACATATTCTCAACAGAGACAGATCAGCAGCATGGAAGATCTACAGCAATGTGTTGAAACATTTGGTTTTGACAATTTTTACGAAGTGTCAAATCAAAGTGGCAAATTTTGTGTTTATCATTTGGATATACAACCATACCCACAGATTTCGCATTCAGTGGTTGTAAGTAATCTTGATGTTTCTGTTTATCTAAAACGTATTACATTGAAAAAAATTTCAAAATTTACCCTCCCATATAAGTTGACAAATTTCAATGACTTAATTGACATATTAGACACACTTAAAAGTATGAATCCTATGTGTGAGGAAAATTCCTCTAAAATAGATTTCTTAAATGATGCTCTGTCTTCTTTGAAGACTGATGAAAATGAATTACTTATAAATTTTGTAGAGGAACAAATTAAGATTGCTCTTTGTGCAAAAAATAATTTGAAATACTCTAATGACATCATAGTATTTGCTACTCTGTTACATTCAATTTCGCCACATGCATACAAATTTATAAGATCTAGCAATAAAATGATACTGCCTCATCCATCAACTTTGAGGAAAATTAGTCAGCGATTACCGGTTTCACCAACCGAGGAGATGAGTCAGAATTTCTTAATGTACATGAAAGCTAGAGCAAAATATATTTCTGATGCAGATAAAAAAGTTCTTGTTGATGAAATTTACATAAAACCTTATTTTCATTATAAGGGAGGTTCCGTAGTTGGCATGGCCTTCAATACAGAAGAAGCTGTGGAGAGTGCTTTTGTGTTTATGGTTTCAAGCCTAATGTCCTCTTTTAAAGAAACTGTGCATATTTCACCTGTGTTCAAGATAAATCATGAATTGTTGCATAATGTTATCCTAAAAGTTATTTTAGGTTTAGAAAATATTGGTTTCACAGTTATTGGTGTTGTCACTGATAACAATGCTATCAATAGAAAAGCAATGAGCTTGTTCACAAAGCCACGTAAGAATTTATATGTGTGTGGCGTACCGATCTGAAGAAAGATTGCGATGCGTGAGACTGTTTGTTAGAAAAGGATTATGACGTCATGCAGACTGACTTTATTTTTTTGTATTCGGTTCTTTTGCCAATATGCTAATTTTTACAGTGTGGTTGCAAAGTATATAAGAGAACTAATCCTGTATTTTTCACTCACTTGATTTTTTGTACTAGCGCTGGTCGTGTTATTCAACAAATAATTTTTAACGTTTTTAACAATTTACAACTATTTAATTAATTTTTTATTAATGAAATTTATGTTCTTAGTTTGAATAAAAAACCTTCTAAATATTAAAAATTATGGAGTCGTAGAGTGCTGCATTTTCGCCTCACTGGTGACTATTCCCAAGCTAAGAAGCTACTGATACGCTGGACGTCCAGTCAAAAAGGGTGAGTTAAATTTCAATTTCGGGATCTCTTCGAGCGAGGCTTGTTTGTCACGATTTTTGTGCATTGCCATTTCTCACAAAAAATTCGAATTAATAATTTTACTAACCAAATTTATGCCCAAGATTAGTCGAATTTAAATTTAACAAGATGCCAAATCAAGAAAACAAGTCATCAAATGACGAATTAAAAAATAATTCGGATATTGCTAGAGTAGCCTTTAGACCGCCACCATTCTGGGAATCTAATCCCGATTTGTGGTTTGGTCAAATTGAATCCCAATTTTTTATATCCGGTATTACAGATGATAAATCAAAATTTCACGGCGTAATTTCAGCTTTAGACGCCCAAGTGCTTGTAGCTGTATCGGATTTAATAACTCAACCACCTGAGAAAGATTTATACCTGACGTTAAAGAATCGCATCCTTAATGCTTATTCGCAGTCGGAAACGGCGAAACTAAAAATGTTACTTCAGGATTTACAGTTAGGAGACCGAAAACCTTCTGTACTTTTGCATGAAATGCAATCATTAGCTAACAATAAAGTTAGCGCCGAGGTTTTGAAATCTTTGTGGATGCAACGACTACCAATTTCCGTTCAACAAATTTTGTCGGTATCCGATTCTTCCAGACCAGAATGAAATTTTTCTTCCCGGGCCTGGCCCTTTCGGACCATCTGCGGGCTTACAAATTGTAGCCACAGGGGCTACGTGTGAAGAGAAAGACAAGAGAGTATGTGTTTTCTTTTTTTTGTGCATGTGTATGAGAAAGTTTGTCAAGATCGGGATGGTCAGTTACGTTTAACGACTGGTCTGGTAACAGATTTTGCTGGTAAATTGTGCCACAACCTTCTGTTAGTAGTTTTAACAGAAGAAGAAGACAGTGAAATAAAGCTGTGAAGAACGTACCAATTTTTTTTAAATTTTGCGGTGAGAGTTCATTTCCGCCGGACAATGCGACAAGTTTTGTAGTAGCAAGGGGGGGGGGGAAGGGATGGGGGGGATAGAGAAAAGGTGTTAGTATTTTGTTGGGGGGGGAAGGAGGTGACAGAGGAAAGGAGGGGGGAGGAAGCATGACATACCACACACAAAAGCAACAACAGTATAAGTGGAAAAACTCTTGCTCTATTTGCCGTTTAGAATGCAGTAAGAAAAATTTGCCGTAAAATACGAATATTTTGCCATGGATCGAAAAATTGGGTAAAAAAATAAAACTTGGTTAAATAAGGATATTTACATACAAGGTCTTGGTTACGAGAATTCTTATGAGAAAATAAATATATACAAGGGCAATCTGCCTCGAAGGGGGGGTCCTCAGGTCTCAAGTTCTTATGAACGAGTCACGAGCTGATCGTTGCCCCGATCCGCTTGGAGCGAGTAGCTCCCATCAGGATAGGGAAATACTGCAAAGCAGCCCAGCTTTACATGCTAAGCCTTTTTTGGTGTACGCGAGGGAAGCCCTTCGTTATTAGGGTGACCATACGTCCCGTATTTCCCGGGACAGTCCCGGTATTTTCTGTTTTTTTGGTCGTCCCGACTTTTTGGCAAATATGTCCCGGTTTTTCCCGTATTTTACACGAAGCCTACATGAATATTTACTCTTTATTGAAGTCAAAGATTGACATTATTTTTCATCTCATAAATTATTTTATGGTAATTACAACTATAAATAAGAATATTAATCTCCCACATTCGTCTTGGTGAACGTTTTTCTTCGTGGAATTCATTTTAATCCACTTCAATTTGCAGTAATGGTTCATTTCCCATCATTTTGATTTTTCTGTAATTTCAACAATATTTGGCAACTTTGTTTGATTTTGGCGTCATGTTTAGCAACAATTGGCAATGTCCCGTATTTCTCTCGAGGAAATATGGTCAGCCTAGTTATTATAATAATAAAAACTTTCTCTTTTTTTTACCGCAGCGCCCTCTGACGAGGCGTGGGGAAAACAGCTGTTGGCAGCAAGCCAACGTCTTTTTCCTTTCTTTTCCCTTATTTTCTCTCTTCGTGACGTCAGTGGAGGGGATGAGAAGATTATTTTCTCTCTTTTTCCTGCTTGGAGGTGATTCTGCTCTGCCTGGGATAGGCAATTGAAGGAAAGAAGAGCGGACTTTTAAATGGGGGAACTCCCCCTTTGAATGTTTATCAATGAAGAAGTGCGTGCTTTGATATGCGTGTTTTTATAGATCATGCCACTGGAGTGCCCAGATTTGTTTTGGCCTCCGATATTTCCTTACTTCGTCAGTGGCGTAGTCAACAATATTCCTGATGTGGGGGGTAACGGGATTCGCTCATTCTATCGAACTGGCTCTGGTTTAGCTCAAGTATGTATGGCCAGAGGTGCGTTATCTGCAGGTCGAGGCGGATGTTTGCGTTACGAAGGAACCAAGGTGCTCTCAAAAGTTGTCTGAGGATTTTATTCTGGCGAACTTGCAGGCCCTTGATATTTAGTTTCCGTGCGTGGGCCCAGACTAGTGAAGCGTATAGCATTGTGGGACGCAGAATTGTTTTTGTATAAGATTGTTTTGTTAATTATTGACAGCTTGGCTTGGGGGAATGTGATCTTGTTTAGCATACCCATGATATTGACTGTTTTTTTCCTGGCCATTTGAACATGCTCTCGGAAGAGAAGTTTCTTATCTAGAAGCACACCCAGATATTTAACAAGTTGCACTGGGGGGGAGGCTATGGCCTCCGAATCGAAGAGTGTGCCTGGGAAGTTTTGTTTTCCGGGAAAACCACATGAACTGGCACTTGTTGAAGTTCATGCGTACGTCGGAATTTGTACACTACTGTTCAATGTCTAGGGCTGCGTCCTGGAGATTCCAGAGGGCGTAGGCTGGCTTCCTGTGGCTGCATAATACTGCTGCGTCATCCGCAAACAAGGCAATGATGCCATTTCTTGGGGTAGGGAAATCGTTCATGTAAAGCAGGAAGAGTTGTGGGCCAAGAACGCTCCCTTACGGGCCTTGAAGAGGAGAGGGTCTGGCTGATTTTTACTTGGAACGTTCGGCCCATGAGATAATTGAAGAAGAACAGTATGAAATGTGGTGGGAAGTTCATGTTTATTTGTTTACCAAGTAGTGTTGCGTATTCACGCTTGTCAAACGCCTTCGAGATGTCGCAGAACAAGGCTGCGACGGAGTCCTTGTAATTGAAGGCGTTTGTCACAAATTCTGTGACTCGGAGCAGCTGCGTGACACAGGAGTGCTCAGGTCTAAAACCATGCTGCTCGGGGCGTATTATGTTGTTAGTTTCAGTGAAATGTAAAAGCCTAGTGGCTATGACTCTCTCATAGAGCTTAGAAAAGTTCTTAAGGAGCGATATGAGGTGGCAACATCCGGGTCCGTTTCGGGTTTGTGTATGTCCCGTATGACTGCGTGCTTCCACGGAACCGGGAAATGGTTTATGTTGATTGATGCATTAATAATGTTTGAGTGTTGTCAGGTGGGCAGGGGCCATAAGTTTAAGTGCCTTGTTGCTTATGCCATCGGCTTCTGGGGTCCAGTTTTTTGATTAGTGCTTTTAATTCATCTTCATTTGTGTTTTCCATATGTCCAGGATTATTTTCTCTGTGATAGCGTATGTAGTTGGAGACCCGTTGGCAAGTATTTATTGTAGTGTCCCTGGGCTGAACCCTGTTTGGGGAGAATTGGCGTTCATAGGCGTCAGCGAAGGTTTCGGCTGTGTCAGACTCAGAGAAAACGAAACCATTTCCTTTTCTGATCTTAGTGAGTCGTGTTTGCGGGGGTCTGCATATTTTCCAAGCGCGCCACAGATTCCCATTTTCAGCTGTGGCATTTCCAATAAATTCTGAGAATCGGTCATTAGTATAATCTGCTACATCTCGTTTGATTTCGCTTTGTAGACGGTTTAGGAGCAATTTGTCCAAACGTCGTCTATAGCGCTGCCAGTTTTTTCCGATTCGATTTTTAAAACCTATTTTTTGGAGGATATCTTTCGGCAGGCCATATCGAAGATCAGTGAAGTGTATTTCGCTAGAAGCCAGGTCAATGGCCTCCTGAAAGCGATTTGACAGTTGGGTGACAACCTCATCAATTTGCGTGGGCGTTTCCTCAGTGATTGTGATAGATTCGTCATTTTCAGTGATTTCTTGGAATTTAGTCCAATCGACCCGTTTAGTGATTCGTTTAGATCGTGGGATATGAAAGTCGACCTCGAAGAAGACAGGGTTATGGGGGGGGGGGGAATTTAGTATGACTTTGGTGTGCGTGTCTATGTCACAAAGAAAATTTTTAGAGATTCCAAAATCTATAACGTCAGGTGCATGCCTTGGACAGCCAGGGATGTGGGTTGGAGTGGGAGATGAGTGCACTTGTAGGAATTTGTTCATGCAGAATCGGCGAAGGGCCACGCCATGCTTATTTCTTTTTTAACTGCAGAAAAGGGGGTCCTTGCAATTCCAGTCGCCCCCGACAAAAACTGGAGTGTTTGTATCAAAAATTGCATTAAGAAGGTTGACGTCTATTTTGTTCCTGGGCGGCTTGTAGATTGAGCAGAAAATGAATTTTTTGCGTTCGACGAATATTTCAACTGCAATGGCCTCCATTTCTGTTGAGGCAGGTAGCGCAATATTTTGAAAGGGGATAGTGTTTCGCACATAGATTGCGACTCCGCCTCCCCTGTTTAAGGTTCTGTCCCTGCGGGCCATTGTGAAACCCTGTAGTTTCGGTTTGTTGCTGGGAAGTAGCCAGGTTTCAGAGAGCATTACTATGTCTAGTTGAGCTCGATGAACCTCCTCCTGCAGCTCTTTCAGGCTATTTTTAAGACCATTACAGTTCCAAGCCATAATTCGCAATGGTCTGGGGGGGGGGGGCACTAATTGTTTGAGCTATTATTGAGCAGGGATTGGAGTAGTAAAATTAAAGTTGATATATCCTCTTTTTGGAGCTGTGTCAGTTGTTGGACAAGCGTTTCAGGTATTGAGTTTGTGGGGGGCCGCGGCCACCTGCTTGGGAACACCTGGTTCCGCCGTGTGATTCTGAGTGCTCGTTGGGGTTTCGGGTCCAGTGGCGTCCTGGGCCAAATTTGTGTTTGCTGGTTTGTCATTTAGTTCGGAGTTATCCCTTTCTGGGAGTGACTCATAGGCATCTTCGTACGGTTCCTCGTCCGAGTCAATTTCCTCAGTTCTAAGAACATAGTAATTAAATGCAGCTGTTGCTGCTCTCTTGCTAGTGTCCATCACCTCCAGCTTGGAGGGATAATTCATTTATTGGGGTTTGTTCGTATATTTCAGCTAACGGGTGTGTCCCGGGCTTGATTTCGTTGTGCATTTTAGTCTGTTTTTCATGTAATATTTTTGCTTGCTGGGCTAAGGGTAGCTCAGCTGCGGGCTGTGGTTTCGGTCCATTCACTGGCCCTTGGGGCCGGGTAGGACGTATAGTAAGGGTGTCAGTGCCAAGTGTGTATTCTTCTTCATTTTCGGCAGTTAGCGGATTGGTTCCCAGTTGGGTGCTCGCAGGCTCTGGGGGGGGGCGCTTCCTGGGAGAGGGGGAAAATCCTCTGCAGATAGTGGCCGGAGGTGAAGGGGGAGCAGGGGGATGATAATTCTGCCATTTTCCTGTTTCCGTTGATTAGGGTGCCTAGGGCATCCCGGAAAAGTGGCTGTGTGAGGGCCACCACAGGAAGCACATTTTATTTTTCTTCGGTCTCCTTTATCTTTACATTTGCTTGCTTCATGTGGCCCGGAACAAAATGCACATACGGGCTTGTGTTTGCAAAAAAGGACCGTGTGATTAAACGCCATGCATCGTCTGCATTGAATTGGGGCGGCGTTTCCCCTATAGCGTTCAATGTCTATTGGGATACCCGCTAATTCTTTGATGTTAGCAAAGTTTTTGTTTTCGACGGTGATTTCCACCAAAAATAAGGGCAGAGGCCTGTTCCCTGCTCTGGTCGTCATGTTTGATACTTTGACTGTGTTGATGTTCTGCTTCCGGAGCTCCTCCTTTATTTCGTCAGGTCTGACGTTGGCTGGGAGCCCTCTAATTACAAATTTGAGCGTTTTTTCAGAGTGTAATTGAAATGTATTGTAGTTAAATTTTCGTTCATCAAAAAATTTTGTTGCTGTTCTGTGGTCGGTCTCTGTGAATACTTCGACCACTAGTGTATTTTGTGCTGGTTTCGAGAGGGGGGGGGGATTTCACATAGGGCTCGAAGGGCGCCGAAGTCTGTCAGCCAGGTGTTCCCCCAATTTTTTAGTATAATGGCAGGTATGTTTTTTCGCCTTCGAGGGCGGCGTGCAGGTTGGAACCCTGCATTATTTTGATTTTCTTGATCATTTTCGTCTTCGTCCGACGAGGGCGTCGGAGCATTGCTTATGTTTACATTTGTTGCAGGGGCATTGCCCGGCGAAGATAGGGGGGCGTGTCGTTCGGGTGAGCGTGTCCCACCAGATCTGAGGAGGCGTTTCCTCCTGTAATGTTTTCGTTCGGGTAAGCAATGTTTACCGAATCAAGGGGGGGCGTTCCCTTCAGTCTTATTTGTATTCGGGTGGGCGCTGCCCGCCATATTGGGTGTCAGGGCTCGCTCTGTTGGTATAGCGTCGTGTTCAGGTTCGCCTGCTGCTGGCGGGGAGGGGGGGGGGAGGGGAGGCAGATGTCTAATTTCATCTGGCACAGCCTGATGTTGACCTGTGTCATCAGTGACGGTGGTGTGATCTGAAATTGAGCTATCCGCAGTGGTGCTGGAATGAGCGGGGGAGCCGTTGGGAGATCCGGAGCTGTTTGTGCTCGTAGTATATTCAGTGGTATTTTCCGCCGAGGGAGTATCGGTTTTCTCCTCGGAAATGCTTGAGTTTTGTTGCTCTGAATTATTTGTACTGTTGTCAGAAATTACTGGCGTGTTGTCAGTTAAGCTGAAACGCAAATTAATGTTGGCGTTTGAGTTTGTTGCGGACCCGTGGGTCAAATTTCCTGTTGTGTTCAGGGTTAAGTCAGACTTTTGCGTGTCTGAAGAACTTTCGGGGGCAGTTGAGGACCCCAAATTTGAGTTCAATTTTTTTCTTCTTCTTTTTCAACTTTTTTCTCCGGCCCCCATTTGCGAGTGGGGGGGGGGGGGGTCAGAGTCACCCTGCGTCATCGGGGTTGAAGTTAGGTTCCGCTTGAACATAAGCGCCCTTTTGTGGCAGCATGATTTGTTTTCCATAAGGTCGAGTAGATCCCTTGCCTCGCAGAGGAACTCGTCATGGCCCTTAAGGGCAACCTTATTTTCCCCATTCTGCTCTATTTGGTAGTAATCTATCACAAGGGCTTCAAGTTTTTTCTAAAACTTACAACCGTTATGGGCCACGTTATCCCCAAAAACAATATTCTTAAGTTTTTCTATCCATGGCAGAAAAGCCTTCCCAAACTCTGCCCTGGGGCCGGATTCGTCCAGGTCCCCCGCGAGATTCTTCAATTTAGATACGGCTTCGGCGCCGTCAAAATCGGCAAAGGGGCAGATTATGCCCATTTTACACAGAGCACATGCAGAGAATTTCCACTCACCTGTTGCTACTTACCATGTGTACCACTTCCGATGAAGCTTTGGATGTAGCAGGGAGCGAGGGGGGAAAACTTTTTTTTTTTGTGTTTTGGTATCTGTGGATAGCACGCCGCTATCTAGCAGGCCATGCCAGCCTTACTTCCAACTTGAGTTGAGTTCACAAGTGGGCTATGTCAAAAATAGACCTTGAGAGCGATGAGCCCCGACCCGTCCAGCCTATGCCTAGGGTCCGTATTTACTTCCCTTTGGCAGGGCGGTATTCCACCTGCCCTCACCACCTACGGGAGAACTGCACTCGCACTTCGCAACGCTGAAGGAGGGTGGGGAAAAAATCGACCGCACGTGACGGCGTCTCAATTCAGAATTTTTTGTTGTTTTGTTAAAAAAATTTTGTATCCGATTCTTCTTTGGAAAATTTGTCTAAACTTGCAGATAAGGTTAATGAGGTTAATTCCTGCGTTGTAGTCCAATCCGTAGCGGATATATCAGATATCGTCATCTAATATAAATTTGGAGGATTTGAAAGCCGAAATTTCTGAATTACGTCGGGAATTGCAACAGTCTAAGCGACGACCTCGATCTTACGATAGGAAAAACAGTCATAGGAAAAGGTCGAATAGATCTTGGAGTCACGATCGTAGTATGTGCTGGTACCATCGCCGATTTGCTGAACGCGCTCACAAATGCGTGAAGCCGTGTAGTTTTCAGGGAAACTAGTTGGCTCGTCTGTGTCTGCGGCAGCAGATGAAAGCCGTCTTCATGGCCGCCTTTTCATTTTTGACCAAAATACAAAAATAAAATTTTTGGTCGATAGTGGCGCTGTAGCGAGATGCTTACCGAAACATTTTGCAAAATGTAGGCAACCGAAGGAGCTAAAATTATACGCGGCAAACGGCTCATGTATCAATACATACGGTATTCGATCAATTGAATTAAATTTTGGACTCCGTAGAAATTTTCCTTGGAAATTCATAATTGCAGACGTATCTAGTCCTATAGTAGGTGCAGATTTTTTAGAACGATATGGATTATTGCTAGACGTTAAAAATCAACGTTTGATTGATGGTTTAACTTATTTCTCCAAGAGAGGTGAAAAGTGCCTTGGACCTTCATTAGGCTTGACTCTTGTGTCCGCGGAAATGCCATACCACAAAATTCTTGCTGAATATCCTAACCTCTTACGTCCCAATTTGGGAAATGACCTGAAATGCCATTCTGTTACTCATCACATTGAGACTCGAGGCCCACCTGTCCATTCAAAAGCACGACGCTTGTCTCCAGAAAAACTTTCCTTCCTCAAGAAAGAGTTTAAATTATTGATGGAACAAGGCATAATTCGTGTTTCGAAAACTGAGTGGTCGAGCCCCATTCATATGGTAAAAAAAACCAGCTGGCGACTACAGAATTTATGGAGACTTCCGTCGTTTAAACGCTCAAACATGTCCAGATCGGTACCCTTTGCCCATGGTTTAGCAGGAAAAACCGTATTTTCAAAAATTGACCTGGTAAAAGATTATCATCTAATCCCGTTGGAATCATCAGATATTCCTAAGACAGCTGTCATTACTCCCATTGGATTATTCGAAAATACGAAAATGAATTTTGGGTTGAGAAACGCAGCTCAAACCTTTCATGGATCAGATTTTCCGCGATTTTGATTACGTCATACCCTATCTGGACGATTTGTTGATAGCGTCAAAAGATGAGGAGTCTCACAAACAGGATATAAAAAATGTCCTGAAAAGGTTAGATGAATTTGGATTGGCTATTAAAATAGAAAAATGTCAGTTCGGAAAGAAGGAGATAGAATTCCTTGGATTTCTAGTAACTGCTAAGGGACTTTCCCCAACTCATAGGAAAATTCAAGCCTTAAAAGAATTTCCATTAGCGAACTTCGTCGATTTCTTGCGATGGTTAATTATTACCATAGATTTATCAAGAACGCTGCGGAAATTCAGGCAACATTTTATACGACTTAGTCGCAGGCAAAAAGATAAATCCGAAATTCCATGGTCAGAGGAAACCAAATCGGTTTTTGAGAATGCAAAAAACGTATTGGCTGAGAACACACTTCTTGCACACCCGGTTCCTGGTGCTCAATTGAGTTTGGTTACCGACGCTTCGAGTATTTCACTCGGCGCGGTGTTACAACAAAGCGTCGAGGGTTTTATACAACCCCTAGGACTTTTTTCACGAAAAATGACGTCAGCAGAGCGTAACTATAGTGTTTGTGATCGAGAACTGTTGGCCATAAGACACTTCAAACACATGCTTGAAGGCCAACAGTTCATTATATTTTGTGATCATAAGCCTATCTCGTTCGCGTTTGTCCAGAAATCAGATAAGTGTTCCCCGCGACAAATTCGCCATTTGGAATACATAGGACAGTTTACTACCGATATCCGGTATATAGCAGGTAAACATAACGTTGTTGCTGACGAATTTTCCAAAGTATCAGAAATTTATGTCCCTACTAACATTTCCAACGATGAGATGGTTCTCGCACAGAAATCATTTCAGTCTTTGCTCGAATCGGATTCTGGTTTGAGATTGAAACCCATAACTGGTTTCGCAACGACGCCGTTGTACGTCGATGATTCAACGGAAAACCTGAGACCGTAGACAAGTCTTTGACAGTCTACATAATTTGTGTCATCCTGGCGTCAAAGCTACTACAGAACTCATTAGACGTCGATTCGTTTGGAAATCTTTGAGAAAAGATTGTAGAGAGTGGACTAAAAGCTGCCTTAGCTGCCAACGTTCTAAAGTGCAACGGCATGTGAGAACTCCGTTGGGAAACTTCCTATCTCCAAATGCTCGATTTTCACACGTACATCTGGATGTTGTTGGACCGCCTTCGTGAGAACATACGTACGTTCTGACTTGTGTTGACAGGTTCACAAGGTGGCCGGAGGCTTGGCCTATGAAAGACCAGCGAGCTGAAACCATAGCCTCTTCTTTCTACGCCGGATGGGTATCCAGATTTGGAGTGCCGGAAATTATCACCACGGACAGAGGAACAAATTTTAAGAGCAATCTCATGCAAAACCTCTCAAAGTTCCTTGGATCACAGCGTTCTAGAACTACAGCATATCATCCATGTGCCAATGGCCTAGTTGAGCGCATGCATCGTCAACTCAAGGCCGCTATTATGTGCCACACCAAAGTCAATTGGTATGACACCCTTCCGACAGTATTGTTTGGAATCCGGTCGTCACTAAAAGAAGACATAGGCGCCTCGTCAGCCGAAATGGTGTATGATGCAACTCTGGTATTGCCTGGCCAGTTCTTTAGAGATTCATCTAGTTCAACTGTTCCTGCGTCGGATTTCGTCAGTGATTTGAGGGAGAAGATGCGGAGGTTACGACCAGTGTCTACTTCACAACACGGTGTTCCAAAAGTGTTTGTGCATCCTCAAATCAACGTGTGCACGCACGTCTTCGTAAGAAAAGACTCCGTGCGTAAGCCTCTGGAGCAGCCATATCAGGGACCCTTTCCTGTTCTTCACAAAAGTGATAAGTTTTTCAAGTTGAATTTCAATGGTCGACATGTCAACGTGTCGGTTGACCGGCTCAAGCCGGCATACTTCGTATCTGAAGAACAGCCACTGCCTGTCCTCGGTGCATCTTCGGGAGCCTCCGTCAGAGGTCTATACCAGATTTGGTCGACGCGTGCGTTTTCCACGGCGATTACATGTCGGTTGACATCGTTCGGGGAAGTTCTGTGGCGTACCGATCTGAAGAAAGATTGCGATGCGTGAGACTGTTTTTTAGCAAAGGATTATGACGTCATGCAGACTGACTTTATTTTTTTTGTATTCGGTTCTTTTGCCAATATGCAAATTTTTACAGTGTGGTTGCAAAGTATATAAGAGAACTAATCCTGTATGTTTCACTCACTTGATTTTTTGTACTAGCGCTGGTCGTGTTATTCAACAAATAATTTTTAACGTTTTTAACAATTTACAACTATTGAATTAATTTTTTATTAATGAAATTTATGTTCTTAGTTTGAATAAAAAACCTTCTAAATATTAAAAATTATGGAGTCGTAGAGTGCTGCATTTTCGCCTCATGTGTATCCCCATCCTCAGTGTCCATCCAGACCACTATTTTTTGTTATAGATAGTGTGCATTTGTTAAAAAATATCAGAAATAACTGGTTGAATCAAAGAAATGATGGCAAGTGCTATTTTTACCCGAACTTTGATGTTTCAGTTGGCATCTTTTGCGTCATTGAGACAACTGTATGACATAGACTCTGCAAATGGGCTAACATGGAAATCTCTCAGACCTTCTAATTTAGGGAGACAAAACGTCAAACTTGTACTCAGTCTTCAATAAGTTTGTTTGCGAGGCTTTAAATATATTGGGTTCAGACAGAAATATCCCCCATTTTACTGATACTGCTGAATTTATCAGAGTAATCATAAAGTGGTGGGAGATAATGAATGTAAAAAGTGCTTTTAAAGGCAGAAATCAAAGGACCCGTTTATGACCCCTATGCAAGAAGATCATGATGAAAAAGTTGATTTTCTAGAAGATTTCCTTGTGTGGTTGAATAGTTAGAAAGCAATTAATTGTCTAACGGGAAGGCTCTCAAAGGAAACTCACGAGGCTCTCGAACAGACAACAGCTATTTTGGAATTAACAAAATACTATATAGAAGAATTGGGATTTGTATATATTTTACCTGGAAAAATCCAAACGGATGATTTGGAGGCTAGGTTTGGCAAATATAGACAATTAGCCGGTGCTCAATACAATGTCACTCTCTGGCAGGTCTTTGAGTGCGAAAAGAAACTGAGAGCGCAAAGCTTGGCATCGGCTGACATTCCTCTTATAGGTGGAACATTCGCACTGGAACATGACGATGTTCCAGTTAATTTGAGTGAATGCGAAGGTGAAAATGTTTGTATAGTAGATGATGACATAAAGGCAGCCACTAAATATTTGAAAGTGTTCATGTACATAGCAGGATATTGCTCCCATGCCTTAATGAAAAAACTCAAATACTTACAATGTAAAGACTACCTAACTGTTGAGAAAGAAATGTGTGTAAACGATGAAAGTTTTATACTCATAAAAAATTTGGATAAAGGGGGTTTGACGTGCCCAACTCCTGTAGTAGTTAATTATGTTCTATATAATTACATTGTTACTGAGAAACTGAAAGATGATGTTGAATTTATGTTGAGAGCAAAGCATAGAGAAGTTCTTGTAAACACATCTTTTACCACCTTGGAAGAGTTTGAAATTTTAGGAAATGTATATGAATGTTGTAATGGTCACAGGGAAGCTGATATTGCTCAACAAATTTTATGGATTTCATCTAATATTTTACTTAAAAATCTGTGTATGAATAAAAATGATTTGATGACAAAGAAAAAAGGGGAAATTAGGAATGAAAAATGTGCAAAGAGGAAACTTGAGTGTTTTAATCAAGTTCGGTAAATGTATAAGTAATGGGTCACTTAAAACATTTTAATTAGTTAGCTCCCAAACTTGAAATAATATTTACTCAATTACTTTTAAATATCAGTCAAACATTTATCCATCATTATCAGCTCAAAATTAATTCCCCCCTTAAATTAATTTTTTATTTTTAAATCTCTTGAAATAAGTGTCTCATTACTGGTACATTTACACCTCCCTTTTTTTGAAAAAAAGTTTTACATAAATGATGGTAGTTATGATTTTAGTCCTTCACAGAAAATTGGCATCAAGTTCTGAATATACATTTACCTCACATGCTTTGATGAAAAAACTTAAATGCTCAGAGTAGAAAGAGTATCCAACTACTGAAAAAGAAATGTGTTTAAACGATGGAAGTTTAACCAAATTTCGTATGATTATGAGAGATAAAGGGGTTTGTCGTGTCCAACTCCTGTAGTTGTTAATTATGTTCTATATAATTACATTATGACTGAGAAACTGAAAAATGATGTTTAATTGAACATTTGCATTAAACATGAATTCAAGATTGTTTTTCAATTCAGCTGGCAAGTTTTATTTCTTGTGTAATTCCATGTGTGTAGTGAAAAACATTGGATAGAATTCTTGATCCCCCAGCCTATAAATATCATCAGGTTCATATTTTATTATAGATCACACTTTGCTTCATAACATAATTCTCAAAATTAATCGTATTGTTCTTGGTTTGCTTTTTTTTCTGGCTTATTTCTAAAGAATCTTCGAATAAAAATGAATTTTTAAGAGAAGTTATAAATAATAAAACAATTTTATGCAAAGAAACTGGTGACATTGAAAAAAAAACTATTTTTGAAATAGATTTTTATTACTATACTTGAATCACATCTTAGCATAGAATGTTATGCATTTGTGTACGAATGAGAATCATGCAATCATCTATATCTAATCCATAGTTTACATTAAAATTTTCTGGAAGAAGCAAAGTATATTTGTTTGTTCATTAGTTCTTTTTTCAATAAGATACAAATTACATGAAAAGTTTGTATATATATTTTTTTAAATGACAAAATATATGGTGAATATTGCATGTCTAAATGAAAAATAAAGGATATTTTATATATAGTTGAATTGGTCTCAAATTTCTTTTGGTATTCAATGGATAGTTTTTTGGTTATAATGAACAGAAATGAAATTCCGAAAAATTAATTCTCTTGGGAAAATTTTGATGTCGAATGGGGTAATTTTTCAAATATTGTCAAGTTTTCGTAAAAACTCTGGCTCTAATTGATATTTGAAAATAATGTTGAATTATAAGGATAAAGTCGTCTATTCGAGTGCTCAATTCTTAGCTAATTCAACCTTTTTTTATGATGAGAAAAAATATATAAAGACGTTACACACACAGTGTGTGGGTACTGCTGGAAAACGATCGTGCAGGGAAGACGATTCAAGGACGGAATTCGATGACGTCACGAATCGGGGAGCTTCTGCTCTTCTAGAAGATATTGGTCTGGACTCTGGACATGTGCAGATTTTTCTTGGCTGCCGAAATTCACAGCCTGTCGTAGACTGGTTCTCTTCATGACGGATTAAATCTCAGCTCAGAGGCTAAGTAACAGAATTCAAAAATGTAGGTAGATTTTTGTATTCAGGTTAAGAAAAAAATAAAACTCGTTTAAAATTACCTTGATAGATTTTCCTTGTTTAACAAAAAATAGCATAATTCGTAGTTGAGATAATTTTTTGTTATTAAAATTTTCTGTTTATAATGGCAATAAACATTCACCGTTTGATACATCATGGGGTAAAGGTGATTGCGTCACTAATGAATTGTGTGGATTGTCTATTAGTTGGTATTTTGATCACTAGATGGCAGTACGTCGAATTTACAGTATGGACCTCCCAACGCCACCTTGGTGGTTGCTGTGTGTTATGTATCATTGAAATAATCCTTCATCCTCCAGGGGCGTCGGAAGTGTTTCTAAACTGTGGGTGCTCGTCTTTAGTTTTATATCGGAAATTTTAATTTCTGAATCAATTCTGGGGGTGCTGGGATCCACAAATTACTATGGGTGCTTGAGCACCCCCGGCTCCGACGCCACTGTCATCCTCCATATTTACTTTATTTTTGAAAATCTCTATTTTTTCTCGCGGTTTATACGGGAGTAAAAATGTATTTCGGAAGAGAGTAAATGGATTTTCGGAAATGTATTTGTGTCCCGGACTTGGGTGCCACGCTAGGCGACAGTAGATTTCTCCCTTTTTCCTCAGGAAATAGTGGCGAACTAGCTGTCTTCCGGTGGGATACAACATATATCTCACCACATAGGCAGTGCCATCGTAACGCATGGGGGCCCATCGGGGCACCTCAAGGGAAGAGGAGGCTTCACAAAAATGAGATTTTGGATAGTTTGGACGTAAATTTGCCTGGAAGGGCATCATAAAAAGCACGTGGCCCGATGCCCCACGATGCTCTAAAGACGGCCCTACAATGAGGTCTTAAACAGGTAGTGGGTAAGTGCTAATGATTTGTGCCGCAAATAATTGGTTTTTTGTTTGATATGAGAATTCGTCTCTTTTTGTCTTAATTTTGAGTTAAATTAATTTGTGTATATATTTAAACAAATTACTAAATTATGGAACAACGTAATGTTAATTCAAACATACTCATTGTAAAACCTTGAATTCAAATTTATTGCTTTGGTCATGAAAAAAACTTGAATTAAGTTTATTTTAATATGTTTGTGTGTGACAGGCCTACGACAGAAATCAGCCGCTGTGTGGTCAGAATGCGATGCGAGGTGGAACGAATAAGAAAAATTTTAAATTTTCCGTGTTATTTGCCGTTGGCTTTTCCGTTATCGGTCAAACCACTATCCTTCACTGAACTCTTTCAATTAGCAAATGTTATTCAACCCGCGATGGTGTCAAAATGATAACATAGAGAGCGCTTGGCAATAAACAGATGTAAAATATACTGCCATCTGTCGAGTAAAATATAAAATGTAGTCAATGTGTAATTCATAATCTGTTTCAGAATATTTCTCAAAGTAATATAGCGTGATGACAATTTTGTGTGATATAATTTTTTGATAACAAAACAATTACATTTTAGTTAACACGTTCAATTTTTTTTGTCAATTGACAAGCCTTAAAAGTATTTTTTTATATATAAAATAGATACTTTTGTAATTGAGCAGCGTTAGATGTTGAAATTGTTACTATGCGGCCTGATTGGTAATTGCACCAATGGGCAGAGAATTGTATATTGCCGGTCGCACACACTAAAACGCAACTGGTTCCAATTTTTTTTGCGTGTTTTTCGTCTGTCATAGTGGACGCAACGAGAATTTTACCACGCGCTGCGGTTTTTTTTTTAATTCTCCATTCTTCTTTTAGCCGAAAATGGAGCATTTGGATAACGAATTGATTATTATAACTAGAGCCCGGATTATATGCAATGCATATTTTGTCCTTTTTTAGCATTAATACTTATAAATGCATAAAATAAGAGAATTTTCAGAATTTTTTTTCTTGAGGTAGGATTTAATGAATTAATGGAGATGTTTGCTGTACAGTATTTTCAAAATATCAACCGCTTTAATGTACCGTATTTTCCTGTGTATAATCGGCGGTGGCGCATAATCCACATGCGAAATGGGCGAAAAACTGTCAGGCAATGATTTCGGAACGTTTACTTTGGTTACTGTGGTTCCCAACAATGCGTTTCTGAAGTGTATGCAATGGTTTGTCACATCTTTAATGCTGCCATTATAACAGTTTATTTCTTTATAATGGTTCGTCACTTTTCCAATCCTCCCAGTCCAGTAATTGAAAACCTGGGTATTATGGCTAGCCTATATATAGGGTGTCCTGTAAGTGCTAATGCGGCCTTTATCTCATCAACCGCCCATCGTAGAGGTATAGTTTCAATTTAAAAAAATACTTAAAAGGCGTTTGAATAATATTTGCCGCACAAGCTGGACATATGACGTCACTAGCAACCATAGGCGTACGCAGAATTTTCTCGAGGGGGGTTTCAGATTTTTTTTCCTTGTAGGGGGGGGGGGGGTTTACGTTTTTCCTGCAAAATAACACTATAATCTTGGCAGGTAAAAAAGTAATTCTTCTTACTGACGAAATTTACATGAAACCTTATTTTGATTAAGGAAACAGTTATTTTCCGGACATTATGCTGAGGTGAACTCGGAAAGAAAAGTCATCACGTCTCCGCCGGGACTCGAACCCAGCCCCTCCTGCATACCGGGCAAGCATGCTGCTACCATCTACACCACTGGAGAGACCTGACCCTGCCTTTCTTATTTCACGCACTGTGGCGTGAGGCGCTGAAGTAGAGGCATTAGTAGCCTCTCTTAACTTCAGGAAATGGCCCAGTGGTGTAGATGATAGCATGCTTGCCCGGTATGCAAGAGGGGCTGCGTTCGAGTCCCGGCGGAGACGTGATGATTTTTCTTTCCGAGTTCACCTCAGCATAATGTCCAGAAAATGACTGTTTCCTTGATATATCTCGAGCTGAGAAAAAGCCATCTATCTCTCTTTTATTTTGATTATAAGGGAGGTTCTGTTGTCGGCATGGCCTTCATCACAGAAGAAGCTGTGGAGAGTGCTTTTGTGTTTATGGTTTCAAGTTTAATGTCCCCCTTTTAAAGAAGTTGTTCATATTTCGCCCGTGTCCAAGATAAATCATGTATTATGTTGCATAATGTTATCCTGAAAGTTATTTTAGGTTTAGAAAATACTGGTTTCACAGTTATTGGTGTTTTGCACTGATAACAATGCCATCAATAGAAAAGCAATGAGCTTGTTCACAAAGCCTCATAAGAATTTATACAGTATGTGTATCCCTATCCTCAGTGTCCATCGAGACCACAATTTTTTGTTATATATAGTGTGCATTTGTTGAAAAATATCAGAAATAAAATAACTGGTTGAATCAAAGAAGTGATGGCAAGTGCTATTTTTACCCGAACTTTGATATTGAGTAGACAATTCTCGTACAGCAGCTTTTGCGTCATTGAGAGACAACTGTATGAAATAGACTCTGCAAATGTTGTCTGATATGCAAGAGGGCTAACATTGGAAATCTCTAAGACCTTCTAATTTATAGAGACAAAAAAACGTCAAACTCGTATTCAAAGTCTTCAATAAGTTTGTTTCCGAGGCTTTGAATATATATATCGGGTCCAGACAGAAAAATATTCCTCATTTTACTGATACTGCTGAATTTAACAGAGTAATCATAAAGAAGGGGGGGGGGGTAATGAATGTAAAAAGTGCTTTTAAAGGCAGAAATCAGAGGGACCCGTTCACCCCCATTCAAGCAAATCACGATTTAATTTTCTAGAGGATTTCCTTGTGTGTTTAAGTAGTTAGGAAGCGATGAATTGTCTAACGGGAGGGCTCTCAAAGGAAACTTACGAGTCTCTCGAACAGACAACAACAGCTATTTTGGAATTAACAAAATACTGTATTGAAGAATTGAGATTTATATATATTTTGCCTGGAAAAACCCAAACGGATGATTTGGAGGCTAGGTTTGGCAAATACAGACGATTATCCGGTGCTCAATACAATGTCACTCTCAGTCAGGTCTTTGAGTGCGAAATGACACTGAGAGTGCAAAGCTTGGCATCGGCTGACATTCCGCTTGAAGGTGGAACATTCACACTGGAACATGACGATGTTCCAGTTAATTTGAGTGAATGTGAAGCTGAAAATGTTTGCATAGAGTTGATGATGACATAAACGCAGCCATTAAATATTTAAAAGTGTTGATGTACGTAGCTGGATATTGCTCACATGCTTTAATGAAAGAACTTAAATACTCCGAATGTAAAGAGTATCTAACTGTTGAATAAGAAATCTGTTTTAAACAGATTTAATGATGAAAGTTTCATAATCATACGAAATTCGGATAAAGGAGGTATGTTGTGTCCAACTCCTGTAGTTGTTAATTACGTTCTATATAATTACATTGCTACTGAGAAACTGAAAAATCATGATGAATTCATGTCTAATGGAAATGTTCAATTAATTCTAATTTAAAGATTTTTTTTCAATTCAGCTATCAAGTTTCATTTCTTGTGTAATTCCATGTGTGTAGTGGAAAACATTGAATAGAATTTCGCTTCCCCCCCCCCCAGCCTATACATATCATCAGGTTCATATTTTATTGTCTTGAACATAGATCACACTTTGCATCATAACATAATTCTCAAAATTAATCAACGTTTGCCAATGATGTGTACAGCAAGTGCATTTTCGAAACAGACCCACGATGAGTTATGAACAACTTTGGGTTCTTTAGAAATTGCAAAATAGTTATTTCTGTGTTGACGAATTGGGTTTTGCATGTTTTGGCTGGCAAATGTATACAACGCTACAACAAGCAAAATGCCCGAGGTGGCTGAAAAACAGATGCCCATAACAAATATGGATGCCATATATTCCTAAAACGCAAGAACCCAATTAAAAAAGCAATTACAAAAACTATAAACAATATATATATATAATGTATATATACATACTGTATACAGGGTGATTATAAAAAAACTATCCCGACATATGGGCCCCCAACTACCATACCATTCACAGAAACTGAATGAAATTCTGGCATAAGGTATTTTGAGGTATGCGCTCAAGAATGATATGGAAAACAAGTGTCACTCTAACAGTTACGGTTACAGTGAGAAAATTTCGAAAATATCAAATGGCAACACCAAGTTTTTGTATTGGAATGCGATCTTCATTGTGAAAAACCCTAAATAGCGTTCGAACGGCAACTGTAGCATGAAAATCACCGGCGGTAGATAGGCTAAAAGTGAGGACAACCAATAAGGACAGAGAAGCAGCATAAAATAAAGCATTTTATTGTGGTTCACAAATTTTTCACATGACCTTGTGGAGGACTAATCAGGCTGGGATCTCAGCCGAAGAAACGGTGTGACGAATGAAACGAACCTTAATGCTCTGGTGCACGGCAAAGTCCTTTTTACTTTTTCCTTGCCTAGCTCCGGGGATTTTCGTGCTACAGGTGCCATTCCAACGCTATTTAGTGTTTTTCAGTATGGAGATCGCATTCCAATACAAAAAACTTGGTGTTGCCATTTGATATTTTCGAAATTTTCTCACTGTAACCGTAACTGTTAGAGTGACACTGTTGTTTTCCATATCAT
The DNA here is from genome assembly GCF_987345545.1 of Pholcus phalangioides. Taxonomy (NCBI): domain Eukaryota; kingdom Metazoa; phylum Arthropoda; class Arachnida; order Araneae; family Pholcidae; genus Pholcus; species Pholcus phalangioides. The sequence continues at coordinate 6,163,676 of NW_028301618.1, forward strand.
TCTTGAGCGCATACCTCAAAATACCTTATGCCAAAATTTCATTCAGTTTCTGTGAATGGTATGACAGTTAGGGGCCCATATGTGGGGATAGTTTTTTTATAATCACCCCGTATATTAATTTAATAGAAAGGTTTGGGAAATATAGACAGGTACTAACAATATTTCTTTGAGGTAAGTTTTAGAATGTGGGGAGGGACTCTGTTTATTTTTTTCCCGGCTTATTTCTAAAGAATCTTCGTATAAAAATTAATTTTTAAGGGGAAAGGTTATAAATAATAAAACAATTTTATGCAAAGAAGAAACTCGTGACATTGAAAAAAAAAACCCACTGTTTTTGAAATAGGTTTTTACTGCTTGAATCACATATTAGCATAGAATGAGAATCGTGCAATCACCTATATCTAATCCATAGTTTACATTAAAATTTTCTGGATAGAATTCTGGAAGGAGCAAAGCAAAGTATGTTTGTTTATTCTTTCGTTCTTTTTTCTTCCTTTCGATAAAATACACATCACATGAAAAGTTTCTTATACATTTCTTTTTAAATGACTGAAAATATATAGTGAATATTGCGCATGTCTATCTTAATGAAAAATGAAGGATATTATATAGTTGAATTGGTCTCAATTTTCTTTTGATATTCAATGGATAATTTTTTGGTTAAAATCAACAGAAATGAAATTCCGAAAAATTAATTCTCTTGAAGAAATTTTGAAGTCAAAAGGTAACTTTTTAAAGTATTGAGTTTCCATTAAAAACTCTGGCCTTAATTGATACTTGAAAATAATGTTGAATTATAAGTATAAACTCGTCTATTCGAATGCTCAGTTCTTTGCTAATTCAACCTCTGTTTTATAACATTAAGAAAAAAATATAATAGCAACGTGGGTCAAATATATAACGTATCGGCGTTACAGTGTCTGGTACTGCTGAAAAACGATCTTACAGGCAGGGCCGTCTTAAGAGTATGATGCGCCCCCGGACCGAGTGATTTTTCTGAGGCCCTAACACAGGCAAATTCTCGAAAATTTCAACCACATTTCATTTTCGTAAGGCCCTTCTTTACTCGAGGCCCCCGGGCCGTGCCCGGGTGGGCCCATGCGTTAAGACGGCATTGCTTACAGGGAAGACTGGATTCGAGGAAGGATCTCGATGACGTCACGAATCTCGGGGTAAGGCTTTCTGCTCTAGAAGGTGTTGGAAGTGTCATGTATACATCCGGACCTGCTGCACTCTGCCGTTGCTGGATTTGTGACTTGCCTGCGATGTGTTATTTCCTGTGGTGGTAGTGACACCCAAAGCGCTTGTCACATCTGTAACAAACGATTTCGAGGCATTCTGTTCGTTATTTGCGTATCTTTGTGTACGTCAGCGCCGCTTATCGGCTGTTTTTGTGTTTTTTCCCGTCTTAAAAAAATTCCCGTGACCTAGCGCTGGTAACCCTACAAACCGTTTTTTATTTCTGTTATTTTTCCTGTTTTTATGAATTTTTAAAATTTCTACACAGACTTTATGCCCACCCTGTGGTATACCATCGGAAGACAGCTAGTTCGCCAATATTTCCTGGGGGAAATCTACTGTCGCCAAGCATGGCAGCCAATTCCGAGTCACAAATACATTTTTACTCCCCTATAAGCCGCGTAGCAACAGAGATTTTCGAACATTTTTCGAACTAAAGGTGAATATAAAGGATGAGGGATTTCAATGATGCATAGCACACAGCTACCACAAAGGTGGCGTTAGAAGGTCTATACTGTCAATTCGATAGATTGCCATCTAGTGGCCAAATTAGAAACTAATGCGCGATAAACAAAATTGATTAGCGACGCAATCACCTTTACCCCATGATGTATGAAACGGTGAGTGTTTATTGTCATTATAAACAGAAAATTTTAATAACAAAAAAATTATCATAACTACAAATTATGCTATTTTTTGTTAAACAAGGAAAATCTATCAAGGTAATTTTAAACGAGTTTTATTTTTTTCTTACCGTGAATACCATTATCTACTTGCATTTTTGATTCGTGTTTCTCAGCCACTGAGCTGAGATTTTATCCGTGATGAAGAGAGCTGTTGACGACGGACAATTCTGAAACTAGTGATGGGCAAAACGGTTCTTTTCCGTGAGCGGCTCTGAACCGCAGCTCTTACACGGCTCTTTTGAAGAGTTGATCAAGAGCGCCATCTAGCGAAGGGTTTTATAAACTCTTGTGATTTAACCTCCTCCTTCCCCCCCCCCCCCCCCGCAAACAATATCTAGATTTTTTTTTTTCAATTACAGCACACTGCGTTTACGCTGCAGTTGATGGACACGCGTTGCGTTTCAATTAAAAAATCAACCAGAGAAATATGCAAAAAATCAAGCTTTTCTCTCTCTCTCTCATTCCAAAAATAATAATAATAAACTTTTTCCCTTAGGGGTCATTCAAGTATTACGTCAGCATCGAGAGGGGGGGTTTCGGATTTGCTGACTTTTGATGATAAGGGGGGAGGGGGGGGGTTTGAAGGTTACTACGTCATCAACCACCCGTTTCTGAAGATATGGGGGGGGGGGTCAGTGTTTTGCGACTTTTGCTGACAAATGGGGGGGGGGGAGTCAAAAATGGCTAAAAATCTGCTTACGTAATACTTGAATGGCCCCTTATAGAAGATGGTTTCGTGCACTAAACCAGACACGTAAGATGGTCAGTGCCGTCTCAAGGCATGGGCCCACCCGGGGGTCTCAGGAGAAAAAAAGCCTCAGAAAAGTCATTTGGCCCGGGGGCCCATGTTGCTCTTAAGACGGCCCTGAAGATGGTGAGAAAAAAATCTCCATATTACTGTATTTGCATGAACATCCATGTTCTCATTTACGTAACAATCGATAAACGATTTGTATTCATCTCCTGTCTTCATGGGCGGAGCATTGCTCTGGGCATTGCTCTTCCCCAGCGTCAAAGATAGAGTCGACTGATCTAATGAATAAATGTATATGTGAATTGACATCATCATCATCGTGCCGCCCCCCCCCCCCAGACTTCCAAGTCTATCTTTGCCTATGGTCGTCTTTTTTAATACGCCGGACAGCTTTTGATGTAGATTTTCGAGACATCTCACATAAAAATAAGCAATCACCGTTTTTTTTCTCTCGCACAAAAGTCATTTTGTAAGGAGTCGCGAAAGGTTCTCGTACGGAATACAGCTAGGTATAAAGGTGTAGACTACGACACATTAGGAAAAAATACTTCGAGAGTGCGGGTTGGGTTCACAAGGGGTTACGTTGATAAACTTGAGTGATAACAACTCCCCCTCCAGTTCACAAAAAAAATGTATTGGTATAGGCCATTGTTCCCACCCTTTTTTTGTCCCAACGGCCCCTTCTTCAGAAATTTTGTTCTCCCATCCCCCCCCCCCCAACGCAATCTAAGCCATAGGATCCTATGTTATACCCGTAGCTTCTACCGCCCCCGGAACATTCCATCGCCCACGTTGGGAATCACTGGTATAGTCGCAAAGGAAGAGGTCGACAATCGTCCCCCCCCCCTTCTTTTATTCATTATAATAACGACTGAAATTACATACGAAATTTTAATTGAAAAATCACAACTGAAACAACAAATTACATTGCGGTTGAAAATTATGAATGCAGGGGCGACTGTTCAGCCGCGTGATCCGTACGTTCACATGGGATATCGCAGTTAGAGAGATTAAAAAGCAAAAAAAAAAAAATCTTATGTACCCAAAAAAATTAGAGAAATGGTGTCTGTCCGCTCTAGGTGGGGTGCTAAATCCATGATGAAAGGGCAAAAACAAATATTATTGACCAAAAAAAAATTAGGGTAAATGATTTGTCTGCTCGTAGGAAAGGCATCAAATCTGAAGTGAAAAATCGAAAAAAAATTAGGGGACATGATTTCCGTCCACTGTAGGAAGGGGTTGGGGCAAATTTGTCACGATAGGGCAGAAAAAATTTATTGACCAAAAAAACAATTGGGGAAAATGATTTTTCCTGGAAGCCAAATCCGACGTTGAAGAGCTAAAAAAAATTTATACTGGTCAAGAAAAGAAAAATCAGGAAAACGATTTCTGTCATCTCCAGGAGGAGCAACAAATCCGAGCTGAAGAGCAGAGCCGTAATGAGAGCACCCTCCTCCCCCCCCCCCCCCCCCACCAATCCAGGGATACGCACCTAGATACTTTTTAAGCCGGAACAAACTTGCATTTCTGTGCCCCGTATAATGTAGAAGGAGCAGTTAAAAGAAGTGCATTCCTCTCCCCCACTAGTCCAGCGCCCGAGCCCCAGACCCCCCCCCCCTTTGTTGCGGCTCTTCTCTATCTGGCTAAAAATTACTGCCTATCAATTCAAAGCACTCCGAATCTTGGAAATTCGAACATCTTATTTTCAGGAGATCTGCCTCTTCTACACCTCTCCTCCCCGCGGACGTGCCCATGCGTAAAGGCCCCTACACACGCTCAGTTATACCTGCGCAGTTATGCCTGTACAGGCCAACTGTGCAGGCATAACTGAGCGTGTGTAGGGGCCGTCAGTTGACCTGCACAGGCGACCTGAAGGGAATGGTTTTTCGATTCGGTATAACTGTGCAGTTATGCCTGCGCAGGTATAACTGAGCGTTTGTATGGGCCATCAGGCATAACTGCGCAGTTTTTTTTCCCCGCTTTCTTATATTCGCCCTTCTCTTTCTTTCTTCCCTCTTCTTTTTTCACTGATAATGTAATAGAACAATAATAACTGAATAACTTGTTTTGGAGAGGGATTCCATTTAATTAGAAGAAATTTTTCTAATGGCGTAATTTTCACGATATTTTCTTGCAATTTCATATCGAATAAAAAAAATCGAAATAAAATTTTAGAAATATTTCGACCATTGTTAAAAATTCGCAATTTTGTTTCTGAAATCACACTTTTCAATCAATTTGCCCGAAATTATGCACCGAAACACACAAACTCTATATTCAAATAATGTGATATAACTATTAATTGTTCATTGATTATTTAGAGAAGAGGTTTTTAACCAGGGTTCTTGGAGATTTTAGGGGCCCCGTGACATCAGATTATTTTAGTATTCTTTCACATGTACTTCCTTTAGAAATCAAGCAGGTGTTTATACGAGTCAGTTATTGTTTGCAATTTCAAACGCAGGATTCCTACTCCTTTCTTGACCGAAAACCAGCAAGCATCAACAGGACAAAAATCACTGCAATTTATTATTTTCTTTTACATGTAATTCTCAATGAATCGCATTGAATTTGTTTTTTGGACACATCTCGTCAGATTGCAACGAATTTCAACTTTCAGCTCAAACATTGAAAGAAAAAAATTCAGGTGAAATTACGCTAGTTAAACGTAAGAAAACAATCGAAAAATTCTTTGAGAGAGATATACGATTGATAATATAATTGTATCATTGAGTAATACTATTAATATACATACTATGCTTCATAATAAGTCAATTTTTTAATTGAGTTGAATTAATCGTAAGAGGTCGCGTGAAAATGCAGTTTTCTTTCAAGGAAAAACACTACGTAAGTTACCGTAAAAATTTTCAAGTCAAAAAAATTATTTTTTTTAAATCGACGCTATCGCGAAAAGAAAATACTATCATACGATGCTGAAGGAGCATGTATCCCCTATCTGTATATTCAGAGGAGAAACGATGCTTGTTTTCGAAGATAAAGTCGACGCTCGTTATGAGAACTTCACGTTATAGCGACAAAGACTGGTAGGGTAAGTCCCAAATGTTTTATATTTTACTTATATAACGACCGTCCCAATCAGGCCCGACCACACCCCCAAGTCTTCCTCCCTCGCTGCGACCTTGCTCCAAATATAACGTCCATTCTCGACGAGACGAAGGGGTCGTTATATCGGGCGTCGATTGTAATACCAAAATTTCTCTTTTATTGCCTGTACGTATTGTCATAATCACTGTAGATATGGATAGCATTCTTGATAAGCATGAGTAGGCAGTAGTGCCTTTTACTTAAGTCATGAAAATCGGTCATTATGAGAGGTTTTAGTAACATCAAAATACATTATTTTACTTATAGTGTAGATTCAACAAACATCTTCCGTTACAGCAGTCTTCCTCAAAGTGTGCGTCGCGGCTCTTGGGCGTCACCCCCCCCCCCCACATCCTGCCGTAGGGCACATAGGCTATTCTCTTTGCCGAGCCGCCACTATAGTGAATTTTTTAACGTGGGAAAAAAGTATGATTGGAATCATCTCGGGCTCTGAAACCAGAATCCTGATCCCAATCCCATCTTTGTGGGGGTTGGGGGGAAATGGCTCGAATAATGACAATATTCATTAGTAAAACCAGCCCCGGGGATGCAGGACCCCAGATGGTGTGGAGATCTGTGACAGTAGGCTTTACCGATCAATTTACAGTTACAATACATCTGGAATGTACAGCGCACATTCAAAGGGAGAATAAAACACTTTAGCTCTGATGAAACAAGTACGAATTTCTGTGTGCAATATTAGTTTTTTTTTTTTTTTTTTGCCCAAGGCCCATATTTACAAAGGCTTCCTTGGTAAAATGGTCTGAGTTTTCGAAAACTGATGTTTTCCTCTCGTCCCTCCATCACCCCCTTGTGTCCATTCATAGCCTGAATATTCCTACTTTGGGAAACACCGATTTCAACACTCCACCAGAGTTTAGTTCAGAGTTCAGTTTAGTTTTCACGACTCGAGGTTTATAATGACGAGCGATCTTCGAAACGGGCAGCGCGAATGTTTGGAAGAATTCATTGAAATGTATAGGAATAAGAAATGCTTGTGGCAGGTGAAAACTAAAGATTGCCATAACAAAATTAAGAAAGATGATAGTTATGAGAGATTGGTGTGGAAAATGAGAGAAATAGATCCTCTAGCGAACAGAGACAGTGTTGTTAAAAAAATAAAGTTTGCGAAGCAATTTCCGAAAGGAATTGAAAAAAAAAAGCCTTGAGTAGGTACCTTGATCCATTCTGAGAAAATTATGCCAATCTTTTAGTGCAAATCTCAATTCCTGTAATAATTTAACGTGCGAATATTGTTGCCTTTTTTTTAAACCAATCTTTGTACCACGTTACCCGTTTTTTTCTTTTTTTTTTTGAGTTAATAACTTTCAGTGCCATAACCAATCCAACTACACCCAAAGCACACATCATCTGTGGAAATCATACTAGAAAATTCCGAACTTTATAGACTATGAAAAAATCCGAACTGATCAAAAGACCGCGAAGACAGAGATCGAAGAATGAAAATATCCCCACAGATTGCCTAGAACCGGTTCCAGAAGCTTCGCCTGCACAGGTATAACTGAATGGTGTGGATGCATCGAACCGTTCAGTTATGCCTGCGCAGTTATGCCTGTACAGGTATAACTGTGCAGGCATAACTGAACGTGTGTAGGGCCCTTTACATTATCAGTGAAAAAAGAAGAGGGAAGAAAGAAAGAGAAGGGCGAATATAAGAAAGCGGGGGAAAAAAACTGCGCAGTTATGCCTGATGGCCCATACAAACGCTCAGTTATACCTGCGCAGGCATAACTGCACAGTTATACCGAATCGAAAAACCATTCCCTTCAGGTCGCCTGTGCAGGTCAACTGACGGCCCCTACACACGCTCAGTTATGCCTGCACAGTTGGCCTGTACAGGCATAACTGCGCAGGTATAACTGAGCGTGTGTAGGGGCCTTAATAGAACAATAATAACTGAATAACTTGTTTTGGAGAGGGATTCCATTTAATTAGAAGAAATTTTTCTAATGGCGTAATTTTCACGATATTTTCTTGCAATTTCATATCGAATAAAAAAAATCGAAATAAAATTTTAGAAATATTTCGACCATTGTTAAAAATTCGCAATTTTGTTTCTGAAATCACACTTTTCAATCAATTTGCCCGAAATTATGCACCGAAACACACAAACTCTATATTCAAATAATGTGATATAACTATTAATTGTTCATTGATTATTTAGAGAAGAGGTTTTTAACCAGGGTTCTTGGAGATTTTAGGGGCCCCGTGACATCAGATTATTTTAGTATTCTTTCACATGTACTTCCTTTAGAAATCAAGCAGGTGTTTATACGAGTCAGTTATTGTTTGCAATTTCAAACGCAGGATTCCTACTCCTTTCTTGACCGAAAACCAGCAAGCATCAACAGGACAAAAATCACTGCAATTTATTATTTTCTTTTACATGTAATTCTCAATGAATCGCATTGAATTTGTTTTTTGGACACATCTCGTCAGATTGCAACGAATTTCAACTTTCAGCTCAAACATTGAAAGAAAAAAATTCAGGTGAAATTACGCTAGTTAAACGTAAGAAAACAATCGAAAAATTCTTTGAGAGAGATATACGATTGATAATATAATTGTATCATTGAGTAATACTATTAATATACATACTATGCTTCATAATAAGTCAATTTTTTAATTGAGTTGAATTAATCGTAAGAGGTCGCGTGAAAATGCAGTTTTCTTTCAAGGAAAAACACTACGTAAGTTACCGTAAAAATTTTCAAGTCAAAAAAATTATTTTTTTTAAATCGACGCTATCGCGAAAAGAAAATACTATCATACGATGCTGAAGGAGCATGTATCCCCTATCTGTATATTCAGAGGAGAAACGATGCTTGTTTTCGAAGATAAAGTCGACGCTCGTTATGAGAACTTCACGTTATAGCGACAAAGACTGGTAGGGTAAGTCCCAAATGTTTTATATTTTACTTATATAACGACCGTCCCAATCAGGCCCGACCACACCCCCAAGTCTTCCTCCCTCGCTGCGACCTTGCTCCAAATATAACGTCCATTCTCGACGAGACGAAGGGGTCGTTATATCGGGCGTCGATTGTAATACCAAAATTTCTCTTTTATTGCCTGTACGTATTGTCATAATCACTGTAGATATGGATAGCATTCTTGATAAGCATGAGTAGGCAGTAGTGCCTTTTACTTAAGTCATGAAAATCGGTCATTATGAGAGGTTTTAGTAACATCAAAATACATTATTTTACTTATAGTGTAGATTCAACAAACATCTTCCGTTACAGCAGTCTTCCTCAAAGTGTGCGTCGCGGCTCTTGGGCGTCACCCCCCCCCCCCACATCCTGCCGTAGGGCACATAGGCTATTCTCTTTGCCGAGCCGCCACTATAGTGAATTTTTTAACGTGGGAAAAAAGTATGATTGGAATCATCTCGGGCTCTGAAACCAGAATCCTGATCCCAATCCCATCTTTGTGGGGGTTGGGGGGAAATGGCTCGAATAATGACAATATTCATTAGTAAAACCAGCCCCGGGGATGCAGGACCCCAGATGGTGTGGAGATCTGTGACAGTAGGCTTTACCGATCAATTTACAGTTACAATACATCTGGAATGTACAGCGCACATTCAAAGGGAGAATAAAACACTTTAGCTCTGATGAAACAAGTACGAATTTCTGTGTGCAATATTAGTTTTTTTTTTTTTTTTTTGCCCAAGGCCCATATTTACAAAGGCTTCCTTGGTAAAATGGTCTGAGTTTTCGAAAACTGATATTTTCCTCTCGTCCCTCCATCACCCCCTTGTGTCCATTCATAGCCTGAATATTCCTACTTTGGGAAACACCGATTTCAACACTCCACCAGAGTTTAGTTCAGAGTTCAGTTTAGTTTTCACGACTCGAGGTTTATAATGACGAGCGATCTTCGAAACGGGCAGCGCGAATGTTTGGAAGAATTCATTGAAATGTATAGGAATAAGAAATGCTTGTGGCAGGTGAAAACTAAAGATTGCCATAACAAAATTAAGAAAGATGATAGTTATGAGAGATTGGTGTGGAAAATGAGAGAAATAGATCCTCTAGCGAACAGAGACAGTGTTGTTAAAAAAATAAAGTTTGCGAAGCAATTTCCGAAAGGAATTGAAAAAAAAAAGCCTTGAGTAGGTACCTTGATCCATTCTGAGAAAATTATGCCAATCTTTTAGTGCAAATCTCAATTCCTGTAATAATTTAACGTGCGAATATTGTTGCCTTTTTTTTAAACCAATCTTTGTACCACGTTACCCGTTTTTTTCTTTTTTTTTTTGAGTTAATAACTTTCAGTGCCATAACCAATCCAACTACACCCAAAGCACACATCATCTGTGGAAATCATACTAGAAAATTCCGAACTTTATAGACTATGAAAAAATCCGAACTGATCAAAAGACCGCGAAGACAGAGATCGAAGAATGAAAATATCCCCACAGATTGCCTAGAACCGGTTCCAGAAGCTTCGCCTGCACAGGTATAACTGAATGGTGTGGATGCATCGAACCGTTCAGTTATGCCTGCGCAGTTATGCCTGTACAGGTATAACTGTGCAGGCATAACTGAACGTGTGTAGGGCCCTTAAGACTGCACTGGTGAGTAGACCAAATAACAATAATAACAACAACGAGAATGAGATTCCTTCCCCTTCAAGAGATGCATTCAATCCGAGGTAAAAGAGCAAAAAATAATAGTAAATAAAAAAGAACGCAGCGAAAGGGGGATTGTAAAAGCCTTTTGTGCAAAACAAACCTTGCAAAAGGGGGAAAAAGAAAGCGTGGCCAACGTCTTCTTAGAAGGGAGGGTGGGGACTTGGGAAGAGACTAGTTGTTAAGTTCTGCAGAACAGTGGCAAGCGAAACGGCTCCCGGAGGCCTTTTAAAAGGACACGGCTCACTTGAATTTCTGCTGCTCGCGGCTCGTCACGGTTCATTTGTAGCCAATAGGAGCAGGCAACACAAGCGAAAAAAGAAGCGATTCACGGCTCATTTTTGACCAATTACAGGAGGCGTTTTAACAGGCAACGGTTCACTTTCATTTCTGCGGCTCACGGCTCTTCACGGTTCATTTGTAGCCAATAGGAGCAGGCAACACAAGCGAAAAAGGAAGCGATTCACGGCTCATTTTCGACCAATTACAGGAGGCGTTTTAACAGGCAACGGTTCACTTTCATTTCTGCGGCTCTCGGCTTGTCACGGTTCATTTGTAGCTGAAAGGAGCCTGCAATATGAGCGAAAAGTTCGTATTCCGCCACTCCCCCACTGGGGGAGGGCTGAGTTCGCAGTTATTCTTACCCGGACCGTAACTAGAGGGGGACAGGGTGGAGGGTGACGGTCCCGGGCGGCAGAATTTAGGGGGCAGTAGTTTTAGGCGGGGCAGGGGCGTAGCCAGAAATTTCGTTCGGGGGGGAACCACTTTCATTTCGGGGGGGAGGGGAACCAAAGTGACAGAACAATGGATTTGGCCATCTTTTTCCCTTTTTTCGGTCATTTTCTCACATTTCGGGGGGGGGGGGACCAGACCCCCAAGTCCCCTCCCCTTGCTACGCCCTTGAGGCGGGGGTACAAAGAACACCATTACAAGATAGTCGAATTTTATCATTATAAATCGTTGTGGGGCACCGAAAATGATGTTTGCATAAATCCTAGTTACGGCCCTGATTCTTAGTTTTCTACTTTCTAACACTATAAATTAACTATAGAGGGGCCTTGAAAAGTCCCGGTCGGGGTCTTGCTACAGGATGGGGGGGGGGGTCATGATGATATACAGATTTATGGTTTTTGACCCCCAATCTTTTCATACTTCCGATCTCCCAGTTTTGAAGCCCATTTGATGAATACGTATAATTCGTGTCTGAAACTTCTTTTGGTCTGGGCCGATTTCTGCATTGACGAGAGGGTTTGCCCAGAGCCCCTTAATTATGTTGGGCCTCAGAAAAACCACTTGGCAGAGGGTCTCTTAAGACGGCCGGCCCTGTTAACGAGTACAGGCATCCTGGAAAGTTAGAATAGCCAAAGTTTTTAATGAACCACGCCTTTATAATTTCTAATATATCATGCTATCATTTTTATAATATATAATAATAATAATTTTAAAATCAATAACGCGACGACCATGTGAAAACCATGTAACTGACATAAAATGTGCGGAAAGCCATTGTTAAAACCAAGATAATAAGCATACTATCAGGGGCGTAGCCAGAAATTTCGTTCGGGGGGGGGACTACTTTCCTTTCGGGGGGGGGGGGACCAAAGTGACAGAACAATGGATTTGGCCATCTTTTTCCCTTTTTTCGGTAATTTTCTCACATTTCGGGGGGGGGGGACCAGACCCCAAGTCCCCTCTCGCTTCGCCCTTGCATACTATGCTGCATTATTATTATTACTTTTTTGACATTTTCGGCAATTCTATCTTTCAAGTTGAGTCTTGTTTTGGTACATGAAAAATTGGTCAATCATTAGAAAAATGTGAACACCAACGAAAACACAACACACACACACACACACACTCCATAGCCTTTTTTTTCTATACATTTATTTACAGAAGTTGTGGGCAATCGGCAAACTTTTTTCACATAATTCATAAATAAAAAATACATAAAAATGAAATGAAATACATGGAGGAACAAACCCCTGCTTGCGAACTAATCTGGCTCACTTGAAAAAAATTTACCCATGAATTTCGAAACAAAACATTATAATTTGAGAAATTATGCATTACCAAGTGAGGTCGAATAATGTGTTCGGAATAGAATCATGTTATGCATTATACATTTTGTTGCGATTACAACCGTGAAGAATTTAAGTCAGTACCACATCATCATAGGCGTAAAATAATAGGAAATGTCGGGAGCAGTAAATAGTGGTTGGGGAGGGGTGTTCAAAACTCAATATTTGTGTAGAAATTTAGGAATCACGGAGATGCAATAAATTTAGAAAGGGGCCGTGACAGGTGGTTTGGAGGGCTGCAGAGAGCTGAGAAGAAAAATTAAGGTGTGAAGAAATAATGCTTTTATATTGACTATACACTTGCAGAATCCAACGAAACCAGGGCCGTCTTAGGGCATGGACTCACCCGGGCCTCACCCCCCACATTTTGCAGCAGGTTCCCTAGGATGGGGTTTTTCGCAGGCCTCCGGCTACATTTTTCACAGACCCCCTTCTCTATATTAAATTTAGTGGGAAAAACAAAAAATGATGAAAACCATATCAGGCCCTGGGATGCAGCTCTGTCAGTCCCACTCTTGTGAGGGTTCATGCCCGGGGTCTCATGTACACAAGTGACTCCACCTTATGATATTTTGTATAGTGCAATAAATTTTTAAAATAAGTAGGAAATATGTAGGCTGTTTATTTCCTGCTAAGTGTAGGACTACCATAGCATCACTTTGCCTGAGGGGGCCCATGATGTTGATACGGTCCTGAATAGAATTCGGATTAGTGGGCAGCTCAATAAATTCTAAGCCAGTGGTCTGGAGGCCAATTTTATTTGCAAAAATTTTCATTCAGCATAAATTCACTGAAAAAATCAATTCAATACGTATAAACGATCTTGCTTCTAGATGAGGGTCGAAGACTCAGGGGCGCCACGAGAAAAAAAATATTCGAAGGGGGCGACGGGCAAAAAAAAAGGAAAGAGAAACGCTGCTTTATATAATAACATGTGCACAAAAAGTGCATAACTAGTTCTTTTGTGTAGCTTATAGAGTGTAGAAAGAAAGAGTAGCTTTTTGTTTGCAGGCCTTTATGTTTTTTGTTAAGTTTTTTGCAGTTCACCACCACAACTTTACTCACAACAGAACCATTCAGTGCTTAACAACAGTTTTAATTGTCCGAAATACACGAACGATGTTGTTTGTTCACTACATCTTTACCGCGGGATATGTGATTGTGGTATTTCTCGGACACAAAACTAGACGCATGGAAACGGAAAGGTGTCAAAAAAGAAAAAAAAACCGCTCTTCTGTGCCTGCCACCCGTGTTTTTGTGCACTCATTCGCCATATGAATATGCATCTTCTTTGCGTCGTCATATTCCCACAATAAGCCGGAGAGCTTTCATGTCATTTTCTTCGTCCCCACATAAGTAGTTAAATATACTGTGTCAAGTATCTCATCACAATAGTTAACAAATCCCTGGGAACCTTTCATTCTTCAACTAGGGAACTTCAACGCTAGTCTAGACTAGCGTCCCTCAGTCGGCATCCACACAAGCACCCCATGTTAAAACCTCGATAGGATAAATAACTACTGAAGGTAGGGCACAAAAGCAAATATTTACAATGGCTCCGTACCCGGGACCATTCCTATGCTCTTTCCCCCTTTGAAGCCAGTTTTTGATTTTTAAAAGGCTTCGAGTTTGAGTCTGCTGGTCGGTTCCCCAAGGGGTTTCGTCGATTAACTTGTCTCGAGAGAACTCCCAAAATATAAACGTCTTGATCAGAAATTTAAGCTCATCTGTCCCTAAGTAAAAAAATACATTAAACCAATATGCAGTGTCTGTTAGGGTAAATTTCATCTATGCGTTGATTATGCATAATCGCCGACCATTTTGATGAGTTTGATAAATTTCGTTCAAACATGTATTCCGAATTTATCACATTCACTGTAACACATAAATACCGTAATATTTTAACTTTAAACGTTCCTATTTAGCACGGATGGAATATATTAGAATTCTACATCAACAACAATCAATACAGTGTACTCAGTACACGCATACTTAGAAATAATCAAAATATTAAGAAACTAGTACGCAGCAGTGCCAATTGAGTCACTGTTCATTTCGAAGTAGATTTTAGCAGGAGGCAAAGAAGACCGGGAAGGGGGGACTAAAAGGGAGTCACCAATGAAATTCTTGTGGGGGAGGTGGAATTAAACAGTAAAGAAAACTTCTGAAGAATTTCTTTTTGCGATCCAAGCAACGTCTATATAAAACCCTTAAGCCAGTGGTTCTCTAAAGCTTTTTTTCGCCTTCGACTCCCTTAGACTCAGTGTCTATCCGCGACTTCTCAAAGCAGTCTGAGAATCGCTTCGAAGCACTTAACAAGTACACATCAATAGCACACCAGCTTTCCGCGGCGCCCACTTTGAGAACCACTACCTTAAGCAAATGATTCGTTTTTCTTTTAGTCACCTGAAAAATCAAAAATAAGTGACGCACATTACACTTCCTTCCGTGGTAAGTTGGTACGATTGTCAATTGCTTCAGCATAGTCTCCCCACGTTTTTTCTTTTACCGCCCTCGTCTCAGAGAGAAAACTTTCCTCACTGATCCTGAAACTCCTCAGAGCGAAATTCACTATTAGAAAAAATAATTCTATACAAATCCATTTTTTCGACCCACAATGCTTTACGTCTCATCGGTGTTCGCCCACGAACGCAAACTAAATATAAAAACCCTGCAAGTGAGACAAAATAAAATCCTTCGACAGCTAACAAAAGCACTGGTTCCTTCGTTACATCAACATATGAACGGACCTTCAACTCTCCCATATTTGGTCATCCGTACAAGAATTAAACCTCAATCAATTTGACAGAATGGGCAACTCACAACACCAACATATAAGAGACGTTGGGGACTACGACATGATGAGATCTGGAAATTTCGAAGGCCCAAACAAATTTTGGACCTCCCTTGGAACGAACTCTAATTCAGTTCCACTGAACACAAAATTGCAAATAAATGTGTTCAACCAAGAAATACATTTTTAATCAAACAAAAACAATTCTTTTAATCGCCAACCCTCTAACACAGGAGTTCTCAGCCTTTTTTGACTTGCGGAGCCCTTCTCAGTATATAATTTTTATTGCGGAGCCCTGTATGACTTGAGGAGCCAGATTTATATATAATTTTTTATGGCGGAACCCTTTATGCCTCTTTTTTTCATGTATCAATCTAATTTACTGATTTATTTTATTTTCTTTGAGTCACCGCGGAGCACCGGTTGAGAAACGCTGCTCTAAAACAAAAAGAGGAAGGCCAACAAAAACAGCTGTCTACATATAAAAAGCCCCAACTGAAGGTACGAAATGTTTGAAAAAAAAATCCATTTAAAAGAAATAATAATAACAAAAAAGTAACGCACTTGCTGACAACAGGAGAATAGCACTTCGCTCGTTGTCAGCGGATCATCGCCCATGAATTCTTCCTCAACAAAGGGCGCTGATGATCGGATCGCAGAGACAAATTTATTATTATTAGTTCACAATACAACATTATTTAGTTTACAGTACAACAATAGCATCGATGGCTTTCCCTCGATGCACCAAAAAAGGCTTAAGTAAAAAGGCTTAAGTTGTAATGTTGTCATCCGTGGATGGCTCTCCCACCGAGACCAACAATTCAAGCACTCTTCCGCGTCAGAGGGCCCTGCAGAATGAGAAAGAGTTCTCTCCTATTGTAAATATATGCTTAATCAAGTTTGAAATTATTTTACCCAGGAATTTGTTGAACTTTGCTCAACATGTATATAAAATTTTTTATTGTGTCAACAACAATATTGCCCCAAAAGACCGACATCATTGAACCATGATATCACAAATTGCTACTTCATTAAATATTTTTGAAGCAAAAGCGCATAATTTTTTGTTACTTTTGATTTGTCACTGTCAAAATTTTCACCCCCTCCCTTGACATCATCTTCCCCCCACTAACAATAACTAACCAAATTTTCCTCCTATATATTCACCCACCTCCCACTTTTTCTTCTATTTCCTGAAAATGACCAGAAAAAAAAAATTGTCGAAGCTCGCATTAGTGAGTACATGATGGAAACTTTCTCCAATTGTCTTTTCGACACCTTTTTTTCTCTATTCTCTTCCAAGTGTAAACATTTTTAATAGAAGGTTGTGGAGCGTTTTATCTGCAAAATTGTGTTAAAAAGTGACAGTACCAGACAGTTACCCGGATTTGACAAAATTTTTCTCTTTTACACAACCGCACTCACATAATACACACACACACGCACACACACACACACACACACACACAAATACTCACTTGCCTTTCTCCTCACACGTAGTCTCCACGAGGCTACAATTTGTTTGTAAGCCCACAGTTGACCCGTAAGGGCCAGTACCAGGAGGCAAAATTTCATTCTGGTTAAGTCTGAAACGTTTGGAACGATCCCACAGAAAATATTCTCCATCGCAGTTTTTTTCAACCTTCCTGAAAACAAGGACCAGTAAAATGTCCGAAACAAATTTACGGACCAATTGTGTCCCGTATTACACACACACAGTGTTTTCATTATATTACACTACATTACGATAATTATGGAAAAAACTTGTAAATATTTATCTGGCATATTTGTCAGGTTTATACATAAAAGGCCAGTATTACACTATAAAAGTTTTGTCAAAGTGCTTGTATAAAACTTGGAAACATACAACCAATAAACTGATCGATTGCATTTGCTCGAATGTAATCGATCAGCTTATTCGTTGTATTTTTCGAGTTTTATACAAGCACTTTTACAAAACGTTTATAGTGTAATGCCGACATAAATCAGGTTTAATTTTTTGTAGCAATTTTTTTGGAATTTTAATTACAATCGATGATTATGCCTACTTCGGACAATGTTTCTGATGGCAATTGATGATGTCCCGTTTTGTACAGATTATTATTTAAGATGCCAGTTTATACCGAATTTTATTTTTCTCAATGAAATATGATCATCAGGTCATATTTGAATATTTTTTTCGTGAAATACATTTTTGTTTACTGTGATTTGCAGTAGCCCTTTATTTCCACGCCATTCAGCAATTTTAGCAGTAATTAGCAAATTACACTTGAAGCAATGAATTGCGACTTTCGACTAAATGTAGTGATATCTCGTGTTCATGATTGCAATTTTGTTGCATTCCCCCTCGATGATGTGGGGAACCTCGGTACAAAGGTATAATTTTATTTGAAGCCGTATTGTAATTATTAACGTCTATTTCAAAGGGTGAATAATTTTATCGAGTGTCCATGCTGGCCACTTATGCCATCGTCGCGGACCAGAGGTTGAGAAATACTGCTATATTGTATTCGTAGCTATGAACGCCCCACTGATAAGTTTCATAACCCCCCCCCCCCCCCGTCATTTCATGGGAAGGGGATATCACCCACTCATGGAGAAACTGGTCAAAAATGCCCACAAAAATAAGAATATAAAAACATAGAATGAATCTGCGGAAAAATTCCTGAATAAAAAAATGCAGTCGATCCCGCTTATAATTTTCTACCGCTTCGTACGACTTATTTTCGTGGTATCAACATTAAGTAATTCTCGTGAAGATTTTTCCTGTTTAAAGCGTTTCTTCACTTACAACGTTTTCTCATGACAATTTTTTGAAAAACGTTATAAGCGGGATCACTGTAAAAACAAATTCTGAATGATTTGACGACTTGTAAAATGGAGTAAAATTCAAGTTATGAGGGAAATTTCAATAGAAAAAAACAAATATGTGAGATATTGCAGGGGTGAAATGGGATATTGTGTAAAACTGTAATTTTAAAAATTGTGAGTGAAATATAAGTATAATTATGCATGAAACTTGAAGACGACAGAAATTTCAATGAAAATTATATGTGGAATTGTGACTAAAAAAATTATGAGTATGAAATTATAATACAAATTATATATATATATGCATGTGAAATTTCAATTAAAAAAACCACGATTAAAATTTCAATTAAAAATCACGATTAAAATTTCAATTAAAAATCACGATTAAAATTTCAATTAAAAATTATGCAAGGGCCGCTGGGTTGCACAACCGTACGACCACAGGAGGCGCCGCTCTAAGAGGACGCCAAATCAGAGGTGAGAGAGCGAAAAAATATTTATATTGATCAAGAGAAAAATTAGGGAAAACGATTTCTGTCAGCTCTCTAAGAGATGCAATAAATCCGAGGTGAAGAGCAGGGCCGTTTTGAGAGCATCTTGGTCAGTGGCGTCGGAGCCGGGGGTGCTGTGGGTGCTCGAGCACCCACGGAAGTTTGTAGAACGGGTTCGAGCACCCACAGAATTGATTCAAAAATCGAAATTTCCTGCATGAATCTCAAGACGGGCACCCACAGGTTCGAAACACTTCCGACGCCCCTGATCTTGGTACTCCCACCCCAATGCAGAGCAGTAACTAGATACCTTTTGAGCCGGGACAAGCTTACATTTCTGTGCCTCCGTGTAATGTGGAAGGAGCAGTTAAAAGGTGGATTCGGCTTCCCCACTAATCTAGCACCCGGGTACCGCACCCGCCTACTCCCCCTCCCCTTTGTTGCGGCCCTTCTCCATCTGACTAAAAATTTAGGCCTACCTCTTGCCTACGCCTACTATTAAAAAATGTAACATCTAATTTTCATGAGACTTCCTCTGAGGGACCTCACGAACACCCCCCCCCCCTCGGGGACGTCCCGGGTAGGCCCGTGCGTAAGACTGCACTGGTGAATAGGCAAATAATAATAAGGAAAAAGATTTCGTGTCCCCTCCAAAAGGCGCACCATATCCGAGGTGAAAGAGGGAATATTTAAAAAAAAACAAAAAAGAAGAAAATGATCTCTGTCCACTCTAGGAGGGGCGCCAAAATCGTGAAGAAAGAGCAAAAAAAAGTTTATTGACTGCAAAAAAAATTTGCGAAAATTCTTTCTGTCCACTTAGGAGGGGCACAAAATCCGAGATGCAAGGGTGCAATTTTAAAGAACGACGCAAAAAATTTGGGGAAATGATTTCTGTCCGCTGTAAGGGGAGGGGGGGGGGGGGAGACAAAACCGAGGTGGAAGAATGGAAAAAAAATTAAAGAACCACAAAAAATGAAGGAAAACGATTTCTGTCTGTTCTTAGGAAAGGCATCAAATCCGAAGTGAAAAAGTCGAAAAAAATTAGGGAAATGATTTTTTGAGGGGCGAAAAATCAGTGATGAGAGATAGAGCAAAATAAAGAAAATCTTATTATTCAAAGAAAAGTTAGGGAAAATGGATTCACTCCTCTCTAGGAGAAAGTCCACATCTCTCCGAGGTGAGAAGGCGAGAAAAAGAATTTTAAATTACCAAAGAAAGAGAAATTTAAAGAAAATTATTTCTATCCTTTCGAGGAGGGGCGCCAAATCCGAGGTGGAAGAGCTAAAAAAAATTAATATCGATCAAAAGGAAGAAAAATTGGGTAAAATGATTTCTATCAGCTCAAGAAGGGTAACAAATCCGAGGTGAACAGCAGGGCCGTATTGACAGCAATCCTGGGACCCCCCCCCCCCCCCCCCAATCCAGGGACGCAATTAGAACTTTTTGAGCCGGGTCAAGCTTGCATTTCTGCGCCCCCGTGTAATGTAGAAGGAGCAGTTAAAAGGGTGCATCCGACTCCCTCACTAGTCCAGCGCCCGGGCACCAGACCCACCTACTCCCCCCCCCCCCTCGCCTAGTTGCGGCCCGGCTCTATCGGGCTAAAAATTCCCCAAAACTTTTGAAAATTTTATTATCTCATTCTCACGAGGCCTCTACATCTGAGATCCTCCGGGGATCGCCTCATACGACTGCACTGGTTAACAATTGAAATAACAATAATAATAAGGAAAATAATTCCGTCCCCTCTCCAACAGGTGCACCCAGTTCGAGGTGAAAGAGCAAAAAAAGAAAAACGTAAAAAAATAAAAATATATGTAACAAGCAAAAGGGGAGGGGGAGAAAGAGTGGCCAACGCGTTCTTACTTCTTAGAGGGGAAGGTGTGGGACATGGGAAGAAACCAGTTCTAACAATCACAGAAGGCCTTTTAACAAGACACAGCTCATTTGAATTTCCACGGTTCATTTGTAGCCAATAGGAGCAGGCAACACAAGCGAAAAAAGAAGCGATTCACGGCTCATTTTCGACCAATTACAGGAGGCGTTTTAACGGGCAACGGTTCACTTTCATTTCTGCGGCTCACGGCTCTTCACGGTTCATTTGCAGCCAATAGGAGCAGGCAACACAAACGAAAAAAGAAGCGATTCACGGGTCATTTCTGACCAATTACAAGAAGCGTTTCAACGGGAAACGGTTCACTTTCATTTCTGCGGCTCTCGGCTTGTCACGGTTCGTTTGTAGCCAACAGGAGTCGGCAATATGAGCCGTCAGCCGCCACGGTTCTTTTCACAACGTTTTCAAAAGCCTGCTTGTTCTTGGTAGTTTCTTGTATGCGATGGAAGTGTAAGAGCCGCGGTTCTTTTTTTAAGAACCGCGGCTCACTCACTCTTTGAAAAGAGCCGCTCTTCTAGACGGTTCATGAGCGGATCGCCCATCACTATCTGAAACACAAAAATATTCGCTTCCTCCCTGGCTTTATATCATACGGTTTTGTAATTCCCGAATTTCGGTCCATTCACTTCAATGTATTTTCACTTTTATTATTACATGCCATGCTTTAAACATACATTGTGGATATGAAATACGAAAAACGCTCTCTTAACATAGAAAGCAATTCGGATATAACATACTACCAACAACAACCACATAGGGGGGGGGAGGGCTCTAGCCCTGGGGCCCGGGACGGTTATCATTTTTTTTTTGCTTTTTCACGCTATAAACTACAGAAGGGGCCCGCAAAAGATCAAAGCATAGGGGCCGCGCTACAGGATGTGGGGGTCATGTTAAGACGCCTTCATATACTGTGTATTAAGGAGTTCTAGGTCATGTCGCTCCCTTCCTGTGACGTCATAGGTAGCTGTTTGGAGGCCACCATGGAGGTTTCCTCCATGGGAGACCACGGAGAGAGTGAAAAAGGGAAAAGAAGAGACGAGAACCGCTTGGCTCTCTGCCAACAGCTGTTCTCCCCACTTTTTCTTCCTTGTGAGAGGGTACTGATGTAAAAAAAAAGAAAATTTACTATTATTATTATAGTGGAAGTGGGCTTCCCTTACATACGGTAAAAAAAAAAAAAAAAAGGGCTTAGCGAGTAAAGTCGGCCATCCTGCAAGCATCACTCGCTTCGGGAACGACCGCTCGCCCCTCACAGCTCAATCTTTCGAGCCGCTCACGACCCGGACATCCGGGCCGGACCCCCACTTCACTTGATGAATACTGTATATAAAATTCATTTATTCAAGATAGATTCTCAAACATATTTACTCAAGAAATTTTTGCTTCTCACTTAATATCCCAGAAATTTTTGTACAATTTTCTTGCACCTCTTAAATTTGTCCTAAAGGACGGAATATCCTCTCGAACCATGGCATTTTTTTCGAAGAAGAAAAAAATTCATGAATTTACAAGTATCCGCAATCAAGAGTTAGAGAATATCACTTTTTGTTGTTGCTTGTGTGATTTCATGTCTCCTCCCCCTCCCTAACAAAACTAACTCTTTTTTATGCTATCCCCCCCCCCCCCATTTTGTTCTTCTATTCCACATTTCCGAAAAAAAACACAAAACTTGTCGCATTGTACTGACCGAAGCCGGACATGATCTCATCGAATTCTTTCACAGCTTATTTCACTGTCTTCTTCAACTTTTAAAAACACTATGTTGAAAGTGACTTTGAGGGGGCTAGCTGATGAACAGGAGCCACTACTTGTGGAAGAGATTGTGTGCTTGAGTAAAACCATGAACTGGAGGTGCATAAGGATGGCATTCAAGAACAAGTGGTGAAAAGAAGTTGACGGTAGATGAAGTTATGGATCTCTTTTGCACGTACCAGCAAGAGTTTCTGGATGGTATCTCGTGTGAGGAAGAGAGAAGTAAGAAGAAGTCCCCCCCTCTCTCTCTCGCATAAAATGAGATTAGAGAGGTGTGTAGAATGTGGGAATATATATATATATGAAAAACTCCATAGAAAAGAACTCCCTCCCCCACCTCCCCAAATATACCTGTAGCAGTGTGCGAGCAATGAATCATTCGGATTGTTACAAAACTGAGATAATAGTAGTATTACTGGATACACATAATATGTCAGGTCTCGTTTTGTTAACCAAGTGAAGCAGTATATCCGATCAAAGTTTTATAGGGAACAAATACAACGCCACAACAGGCAAAATGCCCAACGAGGTAGCTGAGAAAAAGATGCCCATAACAAGTATGGATGTCATGTGTTTCAAAATTACAGCAGCCCAATTAAAAGCCGCTGTGGTGGTCGAGTGGTCATAGTGACGGAATCGCATCGCGGGGACCTGGGTCTGAGCCCCACCGTCACCACAGTGGTGGTCGGCTGAAGTTAGTTTTCTGTGGTTCCCAACTTGAAGACGCAAATGCGAGAAGATCTCCCCGTTAAAAATTCTCGCCACAGGGAGCAACAGTCCTACAAACAGTACAAATATTCAGTCATTACACTTCACTCACCTCACTGCTGAGATATATATAGCAGCACTAAAAAATCATGCGCAACACTAGATACGGTTAGGTACACATACTTACACTTCCGGCACAACTCACTAGGTAGTAGACACCCATGGCGATAGACCTGAGTTGTGCTCGGCTTGAGAAAAAAAAACCCAATTAAAAATGCAATTACAAACAATATATATACATGATAAAAACAATGCCCATAAAGAATGCTTATGGTTGTCATTCCAAGTACGGATAGCTTATCGATTTACCCCAACATCGCAGGGCCGGATTAACCATTAAGCAAAATAAGCACGTGCTTAGGGCATCAGTACAAAAGGGGGCACCACAAAAAAATATCAAATGTACATTTATACTTTTAAATGTACATTTTTTTTTCAACATCGATCATCCGATAGAAGATCCTAAAATTTTAAGAACACACTTGATTGTACAGTTGAAGATCATTATCACATATTGGATGGCACAAAAGATGAGAAACTAATAATATTGCAAACTAGACCACATTATTTTGCTGAGTTTTTCGATTAGCTTTTCGTAAAGTACGCCCAGGGCTGTCTTAACATTATCATACGCCCACATACAAAGTGATTTTTCTGAGAGAGGCACTACAACCTAGCTAAAAATTCCTACCTACCTATTTGCATATTTACTCTTGAAAATCGGAACCAGATCTAATTGTCACTTGACACCCCCGGAGAGGTGCACAGATGAGTCCCATGCAGTAAACCAAGTTCTACAGAATAAGGATAATATTTCTGGGGGGTCATTAGTGGATAAACTGTGTATTTTGATCTATTGAAGTAGAAGAAATACTAGCAGATGTAAATTACAAACTTGAAAATCTATCCAAAAGAAAAAAAAAATACCCAATATAACGGGGATTCATCAGAAAATAAGATACCTATTCGCAGGGCCGCGACTGGATACTTGGTTAGCCGCGACAACTACTCATTTAGGCACCTCCCTCGTAATGCTGAAGGATAGGTTAAATGGTTAAATTTCCGCACCCTTTTGGGATGCGCCCGGAGCACCAGACCCGCCTTCTCCCCACTAGTTACAGCCCTGTCTATTGGTAATATTTATGGTCATTCTAAGATTCAATGGTTTCTCCTTGGAGTGTTGTCACAGCCTTTATCTCATCTACCGTTCGTCTAGTGGTATGGTTCTAATTTTAAAAATGTGACCAGAAATCAGTCTGTATGAGTTTAGAGGATGAAAATACAGTGTACACAAAATAAAAAGTGTAAATTTTTAAATACGATCCCCCCCCCCCCCCTCGTCCTCCAACTTCCAATTAGACAGTTGTTGCTCTTTCTCTTTTGAGCCCAACAATCAAATTATATGTTTTTAAGTGCATTATTCCCTGGGATATTTAAATTCAAAAATCAAAGACAAGTCCGGGCTTAAGAGAATTTCGCAGCCCAATAAAAAAAAAAAAAATTGCGGCCCCTCTAAAAATTTTTATGTAGTTCCTCTCCGACTTTCAAACTTTTCGAGTTACGAACATAAATCTGGAAGGGTATTATTTTTTTTCAGAAAGAACGCATTATATTACACTCATTTTTTTCATTATTTCAGGAACGCGTTGATAGTCTGGATCGTAATCAAACACGATCTATTGAGAGGGACTGACATTTAAATTAATTTTACAAAATTCATAAATTATTAGTAATAATTAACGTGGTCCACCTGCTGACACTTCATCGTGGCTCGAACCATATTGAACACACAAATTTTTGTCATACTTTTCAAGTGCTTCATCATCCCTTTAATCGTAACCCCCAAATATACGTTGCAATTCGACTGATCTTTTTTTCGAATTTTTTATTGCTGTTTTTGTTTAATTAATGTAAATTAATAGAAGTAAAGGAATCAAGTACTGGAATTCCATGACCCCACCAAAGGGTGGGGCTCACAGGCAGGATCGTCTTAAGAGCAACATGCCCCCCCCCCAAGCCAAGGGATTTTTTGGAGGCCGTACCTGAAAAATTCACGAAAAATTCAACCACGTCTCGTTTTTCTGAGGCACCTCTTCTCTTGAGGCTCTTTGGGCACGGCCGGGGGTGGGGGGGGGGCATGCGTTAAGGCGGCACCGCCTAAGGCTCGCACCAGACGTCCTCCTTTTTCAGTTTTGAATCTGGTAACCCTATCCGAAGACCACATAATCCGTATTTTCACTTATTTGTTCGATCATCCATATTGTCTGAATTATTTTGTGGAAGGAAATAATTATTTTTTGTACATAAAATCGATTATTGCAAATGTACGAATTTTGTTCCCGAAATTTTTGTCTCATAAAAAATTTTATGCTAAAAAAAATGACAATCTCTCTCTTTTTTTCATCATCGCATGAGTTGCCTGAAATTTCGAGATTAGATGGCAGCACCAACACTAATCAAGCCTCTGTCGTCTGCTTTTCTCTAGGTTCCTTGTTTTGGACGTCTCCTTATGCCCTGAAGAAATTACTGAACTGAAAGTTCAAACTTCCAGTTCTATTTGTGAGCTTAGCTTGTAGGGAACCAAGCAAACCGACTTCTTGTCTGTGTCGTCTGCTCATTAAGAGGTTATTTGGTTTGGACGTCTCCTTATGCTCAAACAAAATAACCGAACTTTCAGTTTGAATTTCCAGTTCAGTTTATAAGCTTTGTTTATAAGGAACTGAGTGGAATAAAGAATATAGTTTTTTTTACTTTGAACTTCATCATCATTACATTAGTCACTTTTAAATTTTAGATCAGATGGCAGCACCTACTATAAAGTGGAGCGTGGAAATTCATTTCTTACGGTCTTACTTGTTTGGAGGTCAGTTGTTTTGGATATCCCCTTGGGTTTTGAAAAAATAAGTGAACTGGAAGTTTGAGGGAGCACTCGTCTGGCAAGCAAAGCTGCATTAAGAGTATCTTTCAAGCGGCTTTGCTGGCAAGCGAGCAAAGCCGCCTCTTAATGCAGCTTTGCAAGCGAGAGACCGGGTTTCGAGTCCCGTGGGGGCAGTGATGAATTCTCCTTCCTTGTCATCTTCATCTCATAACCAGTCTTTCAATGAATCTTGTATTTGGGCACTTTTGCCAAAAAGTTGGGATGATCAGGGAAACAAAAGACAAAAAAATCGGGATTGTGTGAGATCTCATTCATCGAGCAGAAAATGGCATTTGAGCCGTTGGCCCCGTATAATAGCATCAGACTTAGTATACTGGTAGTTCAAGCCGTCTCTATTAACAACAACAACAACGGTTCTTGGTGAGTTGCTTTATTGCAATAGGGGAACGAATTGTATCTGTTGCTTCGTGTGGAGGTTCATAAATTACGTAAATGCTCTCCATTGCAATTTTCGTCTCACGTCCAAATGTTTCGGTGTCATAGGTGGCGCTGCTCTCAATTTCGTTGTCTTCGTCACGGAAGCGTGCGTATAAAAACATTATTACTCAATATTTGTCATCCCCTTGTTTCCAAATGGGGGCAAGATCCAGGGTATACACGCCAAGTTGGCGACTAGGCAATATCGCCAAATGTGAGAAATATTTGTTGATGTTTCTCGAGCTGAATTGCAATGTTGCAGCACATTAAATCGGTTTCTTGCTAAAACTTTCAACATGTTTAACAAAATAAGTGACAGCGTCCTTCCAGATCAGTCATTCCTTTAAACCGAGCATAACTCTGGTCTATCGTCATTGAGCAACTTACTGCCTCATTATCCACTTCCAGGTGCGAGTTGTGCCGAAAGTGTGTCTATGTTCTGATTCCTGATATACCTAACTGCCCTTGTGCATATCTAACGTCGTGCATGAAGTTAGTGCTGCCACCCGTATTTCTCGAATTGTGAGTGAAGTGTAATGCGTGAATATTTGTGCAGTTGTAGGCAGGGCTATAATTTTTTTTTTTGGGTGCAGCCATGGTTGTGAGATATGTTGCGGAACTTTTGAATGGGTAGATCTACTCGCATCTGCGCCTGAGGCTGGAAAACAATGTAGAAAATCAACTTCAGCCAACTGCCATTCCACCACCAGTGGGATTTGAACCGAAGTCATCATGATGCAAATCCCTCACGATGTACCCACGACAACGCTGCTGCTACTATCTGTGCTGAAAATGTCCCCTTCCCTTCCCCCCCCCCCAAAAAAAGTCATGGGAAAACTTACTTAACCTTTTACTCTGAACAATTAACTTAAGATGGCGCCAGAATTACAGGGAGGGACGAGAG
This sequence comes from Pholcus phalangioides, assembly GCF_987345545.1. Taxonomy (NCBI): domain Eukaryota; kingdom Metazoa; phylum Arthropoda; class Arachnida; order Araneae; family Pholcidae; genus Pholcus; species Pholcus phalangioides. The sequence goes on from NW_028301618.1 coordinate 6,190,961, forward strand.
GGGTAAATTTAAGGAGGGGGAAATTGGAAGTGATTTTTATTGCGAAACATATCTCAAAAGTGTTACGGAACTTTAAAGTTTGACAGTGACGGTGCGAGTGGCAAAATTCTTTATGATTAAGCATGATTATAATGCATTGGGTGCAATGGTTTCTGAATGGGGATCAGTGTCCGAATGGATAATATCTTTCACAAGTGGTTGGCATACCATTCAGGAAACATAGCAGAAGGATCCTCTGAAGAAGAAAAAAAATGGCTACTTGGAATGCAAACGTTATGTGGAAAAAAAAACCAGAACTCATTATAAGGGCGGCATATATCTCTGAAAAAAATGTCCACAGATTAAAATTTTCGGTGAATGAAAGAAGGCCAAAGAAAAAAAATATTGCTTGAACGTTCCTAAAATATGACAGATCACTAAAAAATAATTAAAATATGACAGATCATAGGAATCCGAGCCTTATTGACGAGTTTCTTTCAGTTGACCTGATTCGAATTCCTTTTTCCCCCGAGAGACTTTCTCAAGTGATCTATGAAATGTCATTTTCGTTGTCATGTGATGTATGATGTTGATTCGCTGGTCATGTCATTCCATATTATGTAATTGGTCTCTCACCATCACATCTTGTATTCCTCCCCCTTTCCAGTCAGTAATATATTATAATCGCAATTTTCACCCTTCCCCGTTGTTAGGGGCCATTCAAGTATTACGTCATCACCGATGGGGGGGGGGGGGTTGGATAATGCTTACGTCATCAACCACCCTTTATGAAAATATGAGTTAGGATTCAGAGGGGCGGAGCTGATGACGAAATTTTGCTGACAGGGGAGGGGGTCAAAAATGGCTAAAAATTTGCTTGCGTAATACTTGAACGGCCCCTTACACATTATTCCAAGAATCCCACTTCATACATTTAGAATCGGAGATCGTGTCTTTTAGCACACTTTTTTACCTAGCACCAAAAAATAATTCACTTTTTTTCATGTTGATACATACAATTTGTTGCAACGCACTTAAGTTTCTCTCATCAGATTTTTTTAACGAAGAACGTTGCACCACTCTGCACGTGTCTGTTAGAACCAAAGAACAACGTTGCTGGTTGTCAGGCAATTTTGTTCAACCAATCACATTAGTTTTTTTTTTTTGCCAAAATGGAAGAGGGCTGACTATCTTGATTTCCTGGTGAACGCTCTCTCTCGCTTCGGAAACATGGTCATGTGAAGGTCAGAGTGCTGGGGCAATTTGGGTTTCTCCCTTCAGCAATATTAATGTTAATACTCGTTAATAAATACACTGATGTGTTTAGGTGAGATAGGAGTCATTTATATATAGGTGTTGTGTGGGTTGGTTAATAGGAGCGGAGAGAAAAAGTGCACCCTTTATAAGGCATATCCACGCACATGCTTTATTTCCACGAAATTGAATACACAAGTATACTCATATTTCCCATTAAAAAAAAGTCACGAAAATGGAAATTTACCAGCAAGATAAATTCTTTGCAGGTTTGAAGTCACAAAGCCTCTGCCCAACAGAGGCAGTTTAACATTTTATAAGTGTTAATACAATACAATAAATATTATCTACAATTTGATAGTGCAGAAAAAATTTTGTCTGTAACATACGTGCATGCGAATATGCAAATGAGACATAAGAGGGGACGTAGGAAAACTGCTGCATCTATAACCGTAGGCGTGATTTAGGCTCTGTTTTTTTATGACTCCTTCAAACATAAATATTTAAAAAAATGAATAAGAAATGTAGTGGCCTATACTGCAATATAAATGTGTTGGAATATTTGTGAATCAATGAATGATAGCGAGGCGCAGCTTCACGAGCCGTTATTATTGTCAACTTAATCCACCTTGAACCCCCATTATTGTTATTACATCAGTATTATTTTATATAATTTTTATCAATATCATTTCACTTAGCAGGTTTAAAGCCCTAGCAGACAAACGAAACAGTAAAATACAGTCTGAGCAGGCAAGCACAGAGAAAATAAACACAAACGTGACTGAGGTGCCATGTTTGGCAACTTTCCAAAGGGTATCTAAAGTCCACGTCACCCATTTGTGACATATATTAGAGAGACAGTATCATTCCTAACGCCTCCAGGATAAAAAAAAAAATGTTGGGTTTTAGCGTGGGGGAGGTGTAGGTGTCCCGTTGTAGAATCGGGGGGGGGGGGGGAATGGAGTGATTCAACATTTCGCAACCAATTATGTGGGAAAAGAAAAAACAGTGGTCATGTTTTACCAATACTTATTAACCATAGGTCTCATTTGACCAAACAGGGTGTATGGTCACTGTACTTATCATTTAGATATAGTTATCATGCAGTTATTGTTATCAGAAACCCAGAGTCCCCAGATGTGCTCACAAGTGAGGTAGACTGTATATAGATATTCAGGGTTCACAGGTAACAATTCACTGCCATGTAATTCAGACAACAGTTAGACACAAATCAGTGAGCGGAGAATAATCGAGTGAGTCAGTAATCGATACAGTAGTTAGTTAGGGAGTGAGTGACAGAGTGGTTATAGTGTTGGTGAGTAATTGAGAGTGTGCAATAGAGTGAACAATCTCGTGAGTTGATGATAGAATGTGACCTGGTGAGTGATTGACTGAGTGATCTAGCAAGTAAGGAGAGTGACCTAGAGAGTAAATGAACAACCTAGAGATTGAGTGAGTGACCGGCTACTGAGTGTGTGATTGAGTGACAATGTGAGTGAGTGATATAATGAGCAATTTAGTGAGAGCAATATAATGAGTGACTGATTGACCGAGTGAGCAAGAATGAGCTAGCTTTAGTGACGGGCCAGTTTTGCTCATTCATTCACTCACTAACATTTCTCTTTAATTGACTCACTTGTTCACTTGAGCATTCCGGGAAGTGATGCATCACCGCTGGCAGGACCATTGGAACAATCAAATTAATAACAAATTACATGCCATCAAGCCCACACTTGGCGATTGGCGTTCGAGCTGCAGAACTAACCGAAAGGAGGAAGTTCTGCTTGCCCGGTTGCGCATAGGACACAGTCGTATCACACAATCATATCTTTTACTACGAGAGAGTCAGCCACAGTGCCCACATTGTCAAAGTTCATTGACCATTGCTCATGCTTTTACTTGTTCATATCATCGTCATCATTTTACGACCGCTTTTGGTCAAAGTCATCTTTCACTTCATGACATTTTAAATGACCACAGCGATGTATCTCGCATTTTTAAATTCATCAAAGCCATTGGTTTTTATAATAAATTATAGATTTTTACAATTCATGTCATTGTTTTATGCTTTACGTTGCTTTTTATCATGCATAGTTTTAGTATTTTGACATGACAAAAGGATGATTTTTCTTATTTTTATAATTTGTTTTGGCGCAGTTTGATCAAATTGGTCCTTGCGCCAGAAAATTTAAAATCCAATCCAATCCACTTGAGCATTCATTCGCTCATGTCGAACTGAGGTGCATGAATTGTAGTCTGTGAATTTTCCGAACATGGATATTCAGGAGGAGGTGAGTGAGGGGGCCATGACTAAATAAAACTGAAATTGCATACATGGTTTTGCAACTGTAGAAATTTCATGGCGTCCCTCCTCTTTTCTATATTTCAAGCACATATTCGCATGCAGGTATGTTAATAATTGTACGAAACATTTTGTGAGTTATTGTTGAACTTCATGTGTTACTCGCGTTCATCACACGCTTGGTATACTGCTCGCAGTCACATTTCACCACCGATTGTTTTTCCATTGGTTTTTATTTTTATTTCTTACACTGTGAATTTGTTTCCCCGCAGAATTTATTCCTCCGGTGGATTTAATTTTCCATATTTGTGATATTTTTTTACGGGTAGTACCAGTGCACCTTCCGTTTGATTCAGTGAATATTAAGCATGTGTGGGATTGAAATACGTGTTGCATTATTGCAAAATATAACAGGCCTACCCTGGCTCTAAGAGTCCTGGGCATGTCGGTTGGGCCTACATCTGCTGTGAGGATTCATCTTTCAAGCTACCAGACACGCTCTCTATCTATTCGGCGGAACTGTACGCTATCCTTTTCAGTCTCTATGTCATATATGTCACAAATGCCACCTGCGATACATCATTTATAGTGACTTTCTCAGTGCAGCCCATTTTTCATGAACTACATTACCTCACGCATCACGGTACCACAGTAAGGTTTTACTGGGTACCAGGTCATGCCGGAATACTGGCCGATGAGAAAGCAGACAACGCAGCTCAAACAACACTTATCATCGAAAATAAAATTTTATTCCCTGGCAGTGACCACTTCTCAATCCTCCAGGAAGTGATACATCCCCGCTGGCAGGATCATTGAAACAATCAGATAGATAATAAACTTCATGCCATCAAAACCACACTTGGCCATTAGCATTCGAGTTGCAGAACTAACCAAAAGGAGGAAGTTCTGCTTGTTCTAGCTTCAAGTTCTAGCCTCACGTTCCTTCGGAAGTTCTAGCCTCACACCATCATATCTATTACTACGAGAGAGTCAAACAGAGTGCCCTCATTGTCAAAGTCCATTGGCCATTGCTCATGCTTTTACTTGTTCACATCATCGTCATCATTTTACGACCGCTTTTGGTCAGAATCATTATTCACTTCATGACATTTTATCTGACCATAGCGATGCATCTCGCATTTTTAAATTCATCAAAGCCATTGGTTTTTATAACAAGTTAGAATTTCTTACAGGTTACGACATTGTTTTACGCTTCACATAACATTGCTTTTATCATGCATAATTTTACTTTTCCGACATGACAGGAGGATGATGAAAAAAGAAAACAGATAAACAGGAAAAAAACTTTTTATCCCCTGTACGTAATGCATTGGGTTGCAATCCTTGGGCAACTTTATCTTGGCGCCAGTGGGGTGTGCCTAAACTCTACTTTAACCAAGTTATTTTGTGTATCATCTTGCAACATGTACGTTTCCACCGCATTCTTCACTATGAGTCATATGACAATCTTTTGTTGTTTTTTTTCTATCCACAGATGGATTCTCCGAAAAGATCTCTCATTGGCATAGATTTCGACCACACCCTTCTGGACGCGAACAGCGATTCAAAGTTGAGGTCACTCATCCCGGAATCTGAGCTCCCAGACGATGTGAAGAGACTGGCCAAAGACAAGAACGGCTGGACCGCTTACATGCGCGGGATATTCCTCCACATGCACAGGTGTGGCTTGAGGGAGAAGGACTACAAATCGTGCCTTTCCAGCATGTCTCTGATGCCCGGGATGAAACAGTTGCTGACGAGAGCTTACGAGACCGGAACGTACGACATAATCATATTATCGGATGCCAACTCGTTCTTCATAGACTACGTTCTAGAACAGAATTCCATCCGGCACGCCGTTAAAGAAATTTTCACGAATCCTTCTTTCTTCGACGACAGCGGCTGCCTCCAGATAAAGGAGTACCACAACCAGAGCTGGTGCAAGAGGTGTACCCGCAACATCTGCAAAGGATCCGTCCTGCAAACCTACCTCGACGAGATGGCTTCGGCGGAAGACGTGGTTTACGAAAGGATATCGTACATCGGGGACGGTTCCAACGACGTCTGTCCAGCTTTGAAACTGCGTCAGAACGACTTGATATTCGCCAGAAACGGCTTCTGCATGTTGAAGATGCTGAGAAAGCTTCCAGAAGATAACATTAGCGGTGAAGTGGTTCCTTGGGACTCTGGGCATGATATTCTGAAGGTCTTGTTTCCATTGGCCGATTAATCATCACCGGATTTATACCAGTGAGGTGCTCCATATCAGCTTATATATCAGAGTTTCTAAACTTTGATTTTGTATCGTTTTCATAGTATTTTATGGAGGACACATATACAGGGTCAGTATTTATTACATCGTGTTGAAATATTGTATAAAAACTGTTGTAATAGATTTATATGTTGATAACGGGGATTTTGTAGATGCATCATTCATTTTAAATTAATAAATGTATATACAGTAAAACTCTTAACGGACGCCCCTCTTTTATGGTCAAATAGTAATTTCCCCCATGTATAATATAAAAGTATGTATTTCAAAACCCTGATTAACGGTCACCCCTGTTTTAAGGACAATTTTTTTAAATTTCCCCCATCCCCCCCAGTGGCTATAAAAGAGAGGTTTTACTGTATTTTTGGCAAATCTAATGTACGTTAACAACAAGCAAAACATGTATTGCTTGTTTGATTTGCTTTGCAGATGCCAGAAAGAGTTCGTCAAGTAAATTTCAGTATTGTCTTTCCGATACATGGAAGCGCTATTATGTTTGCTCCGCTTCCCTCTCCGGCTGTCGTTGGTTATAGAAAAAATAATATATATATTATTGGGTTGTAGACATGTATCCGAATTAATAATTGAAATAAATAGATGTTTTCCAGTTTTGTTCAGTGTCTTGAGACTTCAAGGTGCAAATGTGTGTGTGAGGCGATCTCTGCATTAAAAAAGTCTCGCCATAGGCCTACATCAGTACAAGTATTCAGTCATCACACTTCTGAAGTATAGATGGCAGCACTGAAAAATCACACACAACACTAGATATGCACTCAAACTGTTAGGTACACACGCTTATACCTCTGGCACAACTCACTAGGTAGTAAATCGCCCATGGCGATAGACCTAAGTTGTATAAAAAGACTATTAAAAAAAAGTAAGTATTTGGCGATAAGTTTCAAAGTGTAACAGCCAGAGACACGCATGACAATGCTTAACACTGCAGCGAGACTCGTCAGTTATGCTAGTTTATTGTTCTATTACTGGTGATGCCATCTGTCTTTCTTATTTTGAAGTTGGTAAGTGGTTGAATTTTCATGTTATGTAAGTATTGTGTTAGAAGAGTCTGTATGCGGAAAGGTTTTTTTTTCAAGTGGGAGACTGGCTTTGATTGATGTTTCAAAGTTAGAAAACTGCGAAAAAAAAAAAACTTCAGCTGACCACCACTGTACTGTCAACTTGTAGACAAAAATGATAATTAGAGATGTAAAATTCTCGAGAATAATCTTTCGGAGAATATTCTCTGGTAGGACTACTATTATAAATAACTTGATGAAAATATTCTTCTGTTATTTGAATCGCTAAATGTAAAAAGGGGTCGTGTCACATTTTTCAATTTTTGTTTTGATGGATTTGTGTAATAGAGACGCTAATGCATCGTTTTATGGTAAAATGGGTCAAGTCTCGCCTCTAGATGTTGAGGAAAATTGAACGTTAAAAGTAAAAAGGTGTCTAGTCCAGGACACATGACCCCCTTTTACATTTAGTTCTCAAGAACGCTAACAGGTGGCAGCAGGGTTTTCTGTTGAGGTTACCTTCATAAGGTTTTCGTTTCGTTGTTTGTTGACCAAGAGTTGTTATTTGACATTATTAACAAAATGTAGTCATTAGTGAATCATGGAAGTAACATCAGACTCTTCTTTGTGTCAGGAGGGAAACGTCTCGACTAAGCAAAGGAAACGAGGAGAGTAAGAAATGCATCAGAAAAAGTTTACCCTCTGTGATAGGGATTTCGCCCTGATAAAAAGACTTATCAAAGAATAATAGATTGTACACAGTGGACCAAATGTGGATTTGATCAACCGGAATGCATCAATGTTTACTGTAATAAAACTTGAAAGTAAGGACATTATCGATTTCAAGATGTGGTGGCCTAATCTGTACAAGAAGAAAGTCTTAAATTTTGAAAGCAGGGGAAAGAATGTCCCAAAAGAACAAACGTTTCTTTTTCTATCGCCAAATACCATCAATTTTTTTTCTTCACAAAGATTCATCCCATACAGTGGAATGTACACAATACATCAATGGTATTAGCTCACGACTCTTCCCACTGAGAAAGCCTGGTGTACCACTAATAATACCTAAAAGCAAGGCTTATTCATCGACAAAACTTCCAATAACCAAAGAAAACATGGACTTGAACAAAACAAAAAGTACATCCCAGTGGAGTATAACAATTTTTTGGGATCAGATTTTTAGTGCACCAACCATTATCTCATTAGAAAGGTAACCGGAGGAGTACTTTTGATCCCTGTCAGGCCGGGATTACACTATAAAGGTTTGATAAAAATTTTTATAAAACTTTAAAAATGCAACCAACAAGACTATCGGTTGCACTTGCGCGAATATAACCAGTACGATTATTGATTGTAATTTTCAAATTTTATAAAATAACTTTTATAAAACTTTTATAGTGTACTAGCTATAATACCCGGCGCTGCTCTGGTTTTCTTCAATGAGGCTTTTTTGGATCACGTGATATCTCACTCTTTTTCTTGAGGGACATACAAACCGTGTCCAAGTTAACCAATATGGCGACCTGCGCGATTCATGAAATAAACAAATCTAGATTTACACAGAAACGTAGAAATGAATATATTTTTTTCTTTTTTTAAGGAGCGCTAGGTATTTCGATCCCACCCCCCCCTCCCTCCCTGAACTTCAAGTTATCCATCTGTCTGTTCCAGCTTCAAAAAATCCTTAGTTAAAGCTGTGGAATTTTTTCGATGCACTTTTCACGGGCTCATAACTAATTTTAAAATATCCTAACCCACATGAATTTATGCAAATAAATATCAAAAGAGACAATATGGAGACATTAATTTTCATACTTGAGAAGATATAAATGAAATCAATGATATTGCTCGAATATCCAACTCAAAAGTATAGGTTTGGCTCCAATTACTTCGTATTTGATTTCCTGGGCTTCGTATATCTCTAAGCGAACTGAATATTTCAAAAATCGAGAATTCAATACAATTTTTAAAATTATTGATGGGGCGGAAAAATTCCACTAATTTCCGCATTTCTACAGTAAAATCGACAATTTTAGCACTGATTTCTATGAGGATCACCCTTTTCCTGACTCTCAAAGCGATGCTGATGATGATTATGACGTCTATTCAAAAAGCCTCATTACTGAGAGTATATTGAAAATGTGGCAAACCATTATAAAGTCATAAACTATTATACATATACTAACAGGATTAAAGAAGTGACAAACCGTTGTAAAGGCATATACACGTTTGAAACGCATTGCTAGGGAACCACGGTAACCAAAGTAAATGTTCGGAAAGTGATTGTTGAGGCCCAAAAACCATTGTTGCCGGACAGTTTTTTTGCCCATTTGGGGCATTTGCCCTGGTCTAACAAAATTTTAAAGTACCCTATTGTTCAAGTCGGGTCCCATTTGGTATATATGCAAAATTTGGCGATGATCGATCTAAAATTGTAGATTTGTATAGAGAACATACACACACAGACAGAAAATCAATTTTATATAGATAATTCCGGTCTAATAGACAGTTTGTATAATATAAAAAGTTAAATAAAGTTTGTTTCACTGCATACATTTGTTTATGTGTTTTCCTGAGACACTTCATTGGGGCTCTAAAATGTTTAATTGTAAAAAAGGGTCATGTCCGTATCAGATTTTACTCTCCTGTGACCATTCTTAAGCAATTAAAATTTAAAATCCTCTCTCAGGGCTTCATTAAATGTATTCCACAGACACTACAATCAATTTTTTTTTACAAAAAACAAATTATTAGAGAAGATATACGTTTTTTGCCTCTCCTGGAAAACTTGAGAAAATGAGACATGATCCCTTTTTTTACATTTAGCGATTCATTTATAATATAGTTACATATCATATCCTTGAGAACATTCTCTGAAAGGACTACTTTCACAAATTACTGGGGAATTATTCTGAAATTAATAATAGTCCTTCCAGAGAATATTCTCCTCGATGAGAATATTGCATTATAATAAATAATCTCGATAAATAACTTGAGAATAATAATTATTTTTGATAAGAACATTCTCTAATAATTTATAATAGTAGTCCTTAGAGAGAATATTCTCTGTCCCCGTCTCTCTCTTCCTGTCAAGAAGATGGGTATATTGAAGTTTGAAAGCAAGAAAATTAAACCAACATGGGGCTGAATTACACAACCTTTAAAGGAATGTGAGTGTTGCAGAATTTAAGTGTATGTGCATTGAAGAAAACAAAGTTCTGTATCTTAGAATGAAGGTGATTGTATAAGAATAGCTTCATTTATCAATCAACTTTGGTTTAATTTCTTTTGTTGTGAACTTATTTCTGAAAATTTATCTAATTTTAAAATAATTTTTTAAGGTTTTAATCTAAAAGTTTTATAAGTTCTAAAAGTTTTTAAAACCTCTCATCATGCCCTGGAGAATATTCTCGAACTAAAAAGTTGTCATATTGGGAGGGGGGGGGGTGATTATACCAAAAAATTGTTTCGTTGTAAATGTTTCAGGCAATGAAAACTGATTTACATTTCACGATATGAACAAAATTAGTAAAAAAATTTAAAAGAAAAATGAATATTCTCGATTATTCTCCAATTTTTACATCCAGGAGAATATTCTCACATCTCTCTAATGATAATTCCTGCTTGTGTCACACAAAGATCTTACATTTTGAACGAACTTGCCTTTTCGGCAGAGTAGTGATCTAACAGCAAGAATTTTTTTCAACAATGGCTGTGTTAATGGGTTTCAGTTTTAATGTTTCAGCGAACAAGTTATATTGGTCTTAAAGAAGTTCTCTGCAAAGCTGCATGTACATTAGCTAGTTAAACTTTAACAGTTTGACAACAAATATAATAGTTTGCAATGTGTTCGTGTGAATAGATTTCAAGTGAAGCGTCTGAGAGATAAACCAACAAATTTAATTAGCTTGGTAAACATTATCTTTTAGGTCAGTGGTTCTCAAACTTTTATCACCCGTGGCTCACTGAGATTAATCTAACAAAGAACCACTTGAAAACACCAGAACAGGTTATTGTTTGTCGAAAAAAGAGCTTCTGGCTGGTTTGGTATAAGAGTCAAGAGCTGTCTTTCAAACTGAGCACAACTCTGGTATATTGCCATAGGTATATTACTGCCAAGACCGATTCGTCCCTCATTTACCAACACCATACAAATTGCTACTACTTAACTGAACGTGCACCTTGTAAACATTCCTCATTGAATTCCTAATGAATTGGTATATGCCAGAATGTTTTTTTTTAGTGTATGTGTGGCCCCTAATGCATTAATGTTGTCAGAGTTGGGCTTGTGCTGCCATCTGTCTATATTTTTTGAAGTGAAGATGCTATAAATACAGGAACTTTGCTTAACAAGCAAAAATTTCGAACAAATTTTAATTCGATTAACGAGCAATGTTTCGCATTACGAGCAAAAATTTCTAACTTTATTTTCCCATTGTGGCAACTGAGCTGATGATTTTTCGTTCATCTACAGACGTGCTGTCAAATTGTGGGTAATCCCAGTTCGGGCATGGATGTTTACTAACACTAACAAATTCCCTGGACGGATCATGCTGATCCCTTGGGGATACGAGAGGATCTCACATTATTTAAAAAAAAAACATTCTTCCCTACAGTCTCTGGTCAGCATGCCTAACTCGTAAAAATGAACTCTGTATGAATGTCACTGTGTTTACGATATGAAACTAGATGTATCATCATAACCATGCATATGAGCACTTAAAGCATTTTTTAAATGTGCTTGGAGAAAACTGTGGGCTAATTGCATTATTTTGGTTTTCTGTGGTTTCCAACTTCAAGGTGCGAATGCGAGTCGATCTCCCCGTTAAAAAGTCTCGCCACAGAGACCAACAGTCATACAACGATAAATCATTCAATCATAACACTTCACTCATAGTTAGAAAAACTGGTGGCAAAAAAAAAACGTTTATTTATGGCATATTTATTTCAAATTTTATTTTATTTTGCGTTATTGGATGAATTATCCAAGTTCCCATTATTTCCTATGAAGAAGTTTGATTCGGATAACGAGCACTTTGGCAGAACAGATTAGGCTCTTTAACCAAAGTTCCACTGTACTTGAGTATTCATGTTATGTAGGTCTGCCTGCTCTCTGCAAAGAGACTTTTAAAATTGGAGACAGGCTCGCATTCGTGCCTTGAAGTTGCGTACAAATAACTGCAAAAAACTATACAAAAACGAATCAATTCGCTAGTGTATAGGCCAGTGGTTCTCAAATTTGGTTCTGGTGCTCTCTTGTTCTAGTGAACATGTATCTGCAGCTTCCTCAGAATACTCTACCAAAGAACCACTTCATAGTATTGAATAGGCACACCTTTATAAGGATAAACTGGCACTCCTGACAAGAATTTTTGTCGCACACACGTTGAGAACCATTGGTGTGGACAACTTCCTGTTTCGAATGTACAAATAAAGATTGGTCGTTGCGAGATTCAATAAATAGACCAATTTCAATCTGGTGCAGGCGAAACATTAATCAACAAACCTAGATCTTTCGAAGCAATAAGTTTATGGGCTAACAATCAGCTCCAGCCCACCTGATACATTAACAGACCTGCCAACCTTCAAAGGGTAAAGATCCAGCAAACATACTTTTGCACATGTCATATATATTTGTTATTTTATTGCCATGTTTAGAACCTACACTACAGACGTTCTCCTGAGGAAAGGGGGGTACCCCATGCGCACCATATCAAAAAAATTTTGTGATACAGTTGAATCCCATTATAACAAACTCCAAGACACCAGGTAAATCACTTTATTATAATGAAATTTCGTTACAAAGGAGTTCCAGGTTTTCCCATTGTCCCTATGTAAACTTACCTGAGGGAATAGAAAAGTGTTTGTTAAAACAAGATTTTCGCTATAATGGGATTTGACTGTATATTTTCTTTTCATTGATTGAGAAAAAGTGGCGCCTCCCAGGCTGGTCCTGGGTAGGCACGAGCAGAATATAATCATCGTTGATGCTTCATTTCAGTGATGGATAATCTTAGATATATGAACTCTCAAAAGCGCAGTTGTATATAGTATTTTTTGAAGACATTTGATCAGAGAAAACAAAAATATACTTCAAAATATGTGGCTGCTGATGGAAAAAAAACTCTAGTGGTATCACATATGTGGTGTACAATCAATTTGTCTTTGTTATTATGTTTGCCGCATGGTTGTTAATAGAATACAATAATAATTACACAAGAATGTCAGTAACCAAGACATTTTTTTTACTCGCTACTCGATGAAAGTGATGTCTTCAATTGAGTAGGTAGGTTCCGCGAACTACGACTGCCAATCTATAGGTGTTTTCCCCAACGGTGACCATAGTCATTGATGTCTCGACATTGTGAAATATCAGGGAATATGTAAAAGAAATAGACAAAAATTTGCTTCCAAATCTTCCAATTTTCTGCTAAAATTCAGAGGAAGGGCAAAAAAGCCTCCGGCTTAAATCCAGAGAGTTGCAGGTCTACATTATTCTCATACAACACATCTCACACTGGCCAATATTGACACAGCAGCAGTCACCAAAACAGACCTCCCAAAGCCGATATCATCTTTCGTCGAATACAAGGATTTTCCGGTTCAAAAAATAAATAGCACTCTTGAATCTAACAATGCTCTAAATAATTTATTTCTATTAGCTTTGCTCGCACAAACTCCAGATGAAATGACGAAAAAACAAACTGAGATTTGATGTTTTAAAAAAATCATAATGGTAACCACAGTTGAAAAAAAAAAGTCTACAATTTGAGTAAAACCTAAGTCAGCCCTTTCATGAGTCACAACTGTTGGAGAAAATAAAGTGATTGGTCGATTTTTTTCACACATTATTTACATTTTCAAATCGGTATCACCAAGTTCGTCAACAGCTCCCTTATTGCTGGATAGATGCTGCATTCGCCTACAAAAAGAGGGGAAAAATACATACATCAGTAATTCAAATACCATAAAATGTTAACATTCAAAGTTAAGGCAGGATATTGATTCAGTTCTAAAACTCGCCACCAAAAATAAACATCGGATTCACAACACCCTTATATAGGCCAGCCTCCTTATCATTAACGCTATGTGACAAGACTATTTCGGTACTTCATTTTTATTACACTACTGCATCATTGGATGACATCATACCAAGATTAAACACTCTTTTTCCTGTACAATCTTTGATTCCTTTCAATTAACATGATGTGTTTACATTAAAATGTGTGGTTTAGTAATAGCAGATGAAAACAGTGGAGGGATTAGAGAGAGAGCTATGAATGGGACAGGAGACAACAGTCGGTGCAGCGCATCTCATACAGAAAAGATATTCACTGGCTGAAAATTTTAGAACTGTTAGTTTTCTCATAAAAATTCAATTTCCCACAGGCAGCCTGAAGAGCATACGTACCTACCGAATTCCGCTTTGCTTGCCCAAATACATTTCCATCTATTGGATCCGCATTCATCCCTCTCTAATTATTTTCACCAGATGAAATACGGCTTCTAATGCTCAACACACACACACTGTTAGGTTTCATGAACTGAGAGGGGGGGGGGATGGATAAATAGTTGGCAATTGTGCACAACACACCAAAACAAAGAAAGCTACTCAATAAAGTATAGGCCATGAAACAATGTTCACATTGAATATTTTATCAACAATGGCACCGGGATTTTCATTGTTACAATGGATGCTCAACAGTCCAGTGTAACAATGAAAATCCCAATCAAAATCAACTATTTCCATTGTTGCAAAAGTATAAATAGAGGTAATACCAGAGACCCTCTGTGTGTGTATGGCGTCGGCCGGTGTTACAGACTGATTCCTGAAGGTTTAGCATTTTGTACATGAACTTTCTGAGGTCGATGAAGTGTGTGATTCGTACGGTGGCCTTGGTAAAGAGCTGGAGCATCCCCCAAGTCTTTTTTAAGGATCACTGTCCGACTTCACTGAGGTTGAAGAAGGGAATTTTATGAAATGCTACTGACCATCGTTTATTATCGATGTTAAGGAGCCAAAGTTTTCCTTTTATATGTTGTGGTCGAGTTAAATCCTCCCTGGTATGTTTGAGGATGTAATATTACCCCATACATTCATCTACGGGGGGTACGGCAGAGGCCAAATCCCCCGGAGTAAAAAATCAAGCGCTATTTATTTTCTGAGATGAATTCTTTGATTGAAAAAAAATTATCATAATATCAAATTGCCAAATTGGGTAAATAGTTGGCAATTGAGCACAACACACTAAAACAAAGAAAGTCACTCTATAAAATATAGACCATGAAACTTACTGTTCACATTGAATATTCTCTGAACATCCTGTTGCCATTTTTGATAAATTCTTTGTTACAACAAGAAACAACAGTTGGTGCTATGTGTCTTATGTAGAAAGAATATTTACTTGCTACAAATTTTGGAACTGTTTTTCTCCAAAAAAGCAATTTCCTACAACCCGAAAAGCGTATGTACTAAATTCTGCTCCAATTGCTCAAATACATTTCTATTTAGTAGATTTGCAGTACCTCTCTTCAATTATTGTTACAAAGGAGTTCGAGAGGTTTTCGAACAGAGCAGTTGTCATGGCATCCATGCTGTGTGTTGTGTTTTAGGCGCGGTTGTATCAGTGTGATGTAAACTTTTATTTCTTTCCATGTAAATAAACTTACGTTTTCCAACAGTATGTACCTATAAATTGGAGCTTAACATTAAAAGTGGAAACTGACGATTCCTGCACTTTCCAAGACGACGACTCCTGCGATTCCCCTGAGTAAAAATGTACAAATGAACAGTACCACCACGACTATTTCTCTGGCTGATGGTATCTTGTCTATCAACAGTTTCTATGAAGTACCTGTACGTGTTGGAAATCGCACTGTTGAGACCACCTCCTTAGTGTTGCCAGAAGCAAAGGGTAACAGATCACTTCTGTAAGAGATCTGCCTCCCGAACAAAAAAATCAATTTAGTACCCTGCGAACATCAGGACCCCAAAGCAGAATATGCCAAAATCTATGACATGTATCGCAGAACAATCAGTGCTACTGCAGAACAATCTAGAAGCATTTCAAAGAACAATGTGTAAAACACCATTATGGGAATTTTTACTGCAGAACATTTCCAGTTAGCTGAGGGGTTGTTGCAGAACAATGAAAAACATTCTGCTATCAGGATGTCTTTAAATTAAGGAAGAGCCTACTCCATTCGTTCAACATCATATGTAGGCACATACCATTGGAAAACATAAGTTTGTTTACACGAAAAGAAATAAAAAGTTTACATCGCTGAGGCAACCATGCCCACAACACACATGGATGCCATGACAACTGCTTCTCGGTTCAAAAAGCTCTTGAACTTCTCTGGCCACGAAAGCGGATATCAGGCACCACCTATATTTGAGGAGGAGGTTGCCGACCACTACACTATAACTTATTCTAAGCACAAAAGAAAGAATAACTAAGTTTGACTATGATATGGTATATTTACAAGCATTTATAATATGATGGTTTTCTAATTAAAGCTGTAGCTAAAATGTGCAAAACAATGATTTGGGTATCAAATCCTGCCAGCTCTGCTTTGAGGTCTATCTATAATAAAATAGTCTATCAGGTTAGAAAGAAACTATTTGACAATTAAGTTTTTGACTGTTTTAATACCGAGTTGGTTTCTGAGGTCAAAACCTTAACCCTGATCCCCCTATCACACATATTTTGATTAAAAAGCTCTATTTCGCTTAGCAAATTGAACACAGGTAGTGAGCAGTTTAGATCAGTGTTTCCCAAGTGGGCATTATCCTTATCTCCAGGGGGATAATAGAAACTACCGGTATAACATAGGACCCTATGGGTTCGATGGAATTAAGGGGGGGGGGGGAAGAGGAAAAAAACTTTGAAGACGGAGGCGATGGAACAAAAAGTTTGGGAAACTATGGTTTAGATAAATAGATCACAAAATTATGTATTATATGTTCTAGATTCTTTGTATGTCTAAAAATTCAAAATCGCAAATTATCTCTCTATACAGATCTACAATTTTAGATCTATCCGTCACCAAATTTTGCATATACAGTCAGCCCCCCGTATTCACAGTTTTTTTCCTTTATTGGAATTTTTTTTCAACTCTCAAAAATCGTCATTCATGTGTTTTGTTTACAAAATTTTAGTTGTGCATATTTAGAATGGCTCGCTAATGACATTACTGTCATCACCAGAGCCGTGGCAGCCTCCAAGAGAGAAACAGTCCTCTTGGGTTGGATTAACCTTTTGCCACAATGTGCACTAAAGAATACAACCACTTCTACAGAGTAAATTGAAGAGACTATAAAAGACATTGTCACGTTAGCAAAACAGGTGGGTGTAGAAGGGTTCAATGATATGGATATAGAGGAAGTCGAACAGCTAAATTAATAGCAATTTAGAGGTGTTGACCGAGGAGGAATTAATGCAGGTTGACTGCTCCTGAAACTGAAGCGGTACCAGATGAAGATCAAGATAAAGAAGTAAAGACAGGTTCACCATGAGTAACATAGCGGAAAGGCTTCGCACGTTCAAATCAGCAATGGATTATTTTCATGGCACAGATCCCCATATGGTACGCTCTTCACATTTAGAAAAATTGGTAGAGGAAGCCTTGTCATCATATTACAACATACTTGATCATATGAAGAAGATACGACAAACAGAAACCACAATGTTCTTTCAGAAAACATCGCCAACAATCGTTGCACCCTCTTTCCCATTTCTTTCTATCCTCTGCGTCACCCTGCTCTTTCCCATGATGTTCAATAAACAAGATATACAAGAAGAAAACTATGGTTTCGGTTATTCGCGGATTTCCCATATTCGCGGTCACCCCCGGAACGTAACCCCCGCGAATACGGGGGGGGGGGGGCGACTGTATACCAAATGGGATCCAACTTGAACGATAGGCTACTTTGAAAGTTCGTCAAAGCAAGGCAAATGGGCGAAAAACTGTCGGGCAACAATTGTTTTTGGGCCTCAGCAATCACTTTCAGAATGTCTACTTTGGTTCCCTAGCAATGCGTTCCAGACATGCATATACCTTTATAATGGTTTGGCATTTCTTTAATGCTGCCAGTATTATGCATGATAGTTCATGCCTTTGTAATGGTTTGTCACTTTTTCAATGCTCAATTAAAAAGTGAATGCAATCGAAGAAAACCCGGGCAGTGCCAAGTATTATATAGCTAGTAATTAATACTTAGTTTTAATTATTGTAATAAATTAATGTTTAAAAATAAAACATTATAATACACAAAAAAATGGTATTTTGATGCTTGCCATGTCAAAAACCCAGTCCTGGCTCAAGCTGCTGGGTTTTTTTTTAGCCTGGAAGCGGGGGGGGGGGGGCGGGTAAATAGTTTCTCTCTGATCACAATGCACCTCAACTGTGGACCAGTGGCACCAAAAAATAAATAAATGTCACTTTATAAAACTGAGACCAGGGTTGGCACAGTATTTACCATGGGTTTTTATTGTCATGGTAAAAACATGTTTTTCACCACTTTCATAGAATAAAATCACCATTTCTGCCGTTATTCAAAAATATATTAATCTACTCATTCTTCATTCTTTCTGAACAAAATGCATAATTTTAAGCCACTGCAAACACAGAAAACAAAAATTATTATATTCTTACTAGCATGCTTATCAAATATATGCTCATTTCATCATATTATTATAAATTCTCTCGGAATAAAGATTGTATTCTTATCATATGCTGATATTGATGGAAGTGAAAACAAGTATAGGTTATGAATTCTGGTCAAATATCTGTTTATAGGTAGTCTTTTAAACAATAATCTTCTGAGTTCTTGGTGGTAATAAAAAATTGGTAAGAACTGCAGTATATTGATTAAATTTTTTTTTATCATAATTAATAATTCGGGGAAAAATTGAGCACAAAATAATCATTAAATAATAATTTCGTTACAGAGTACAGCCTCTCTATCTCTTTACCAAAAATAATATAGTATGTGTATGTATATTGTAAAATATAAGGTTCATTTAAAATGGATTTATATATACGAAAAGAAAACTAAAAATAGGTTATATTTAAAAGGATAATGGCACCTAAAATTTTCTATGTGTGATTACTAGCTCCGGCAAAAAAAAAATTGCATCTGGTCATTTTTGTCGCACCAGTGTCATTTTCTGCACACAAGGGCTAGTTAGAACGGGACCTGCAATTTATTGCCGATCCAGAATGACAGGGTTTCAAATTTGTTCTTTTTTTTTTTTATACCCACAGAGAGGTTGATGCTCTAACCCAGTTTCCCAAACTTTTTGTTCTGTTGCCCCCTCCTTCAGAGAATTTTTTTCTCTCATCGCCATCCAACTCATAGGGTCCTGTACTAAACCAAAAGCCCCCAAAGCAGAATGTGCCAAAATCTGAATCGTCGCAGAACAATTTAGAAGAATTTGAGGAAAAAGTGCAAAAAAAACACTATTACATGTGTGGAAATTTTTACCGCAGAACATTTGCAGTCAGGAGGGATCGTCGCACAACAGTGCTGAACATTCTGCTTTGGGGGCCAAAAGCTACGACCACCCCCTTGGAAACTTCCAAAGTCCCCCGGGGGTGATATTGTCCATTTTGGGAAACACTGCTCTAACACATAGTTTCCCAACCTTTTTTGTCCCATCAACCCCTTCAGAAATTTTTTTCTCTCACTGTCCCCCCCCAATGCAATCTAACCCATAGAATCTATGTTATAACCATAGCTTTAACCACCCCGCAGGGGGCATAAATGCCCACATTGTGAATCACTGCTCAAACCCCTCGCATGGGGGGCTCCCTGCAGTAACAATAATTTTCTGTAGTTATATTGTCACTGTTTCTGTTAAACCCAGTAGACCCCTAAAAACCGTCAGGAAAAATTCTTGACAAGGACGAACCAGGTATCGAACTTGCGACACTTCGAAACATCACTGGGTACTTTTATCTACCTGCGCTTCCATACCCAAATTGTGCTTGGCTCCTAAAATATTTATTTGTCATGCAGATTTTTTTCTTGATCTGTCAGGCACTGATTTATTGTTAAACAAACAGTCTCGTAGTATTTACCAGGTTTTTACCACCAGTCAAAACTTTCATGAAAAAAACAAACTGCAATGAAGCTTTCTACATTGAGTTCGTACAAACAGGTTAGCACACAAAAAAGAAGCATTAGTCACATTCTAATTGAAAATTTCTAACAATGATAATTTTAGTGTTTTTATCTTTCCTTTCTTCTACTCATACATGGAAATAGAGCAGAAATATTTTTAAAAAAGTCATCAATATTACATGTAATTTGTTCACTGTTTATCTTCTTCTCTGGTGGCCAACTATAACGATCTAACTGTATGCATATGTTATAAAATAGACTAATATAATTATTAATTATTGATTAAATAAATATTAATCTTTCTAAAATTAAAAGCAGTTTACACATTAATTACCATCAATACATAAGGGGTAATTGTATTTAACAGATTTTTACCGAGGTACTTACTAGTAAATACCTAGTTTTTACCATCCTGGTAAAAACAATTAGGCTCCAACAAAGGACCAATATACATTTGGTCACACCCACTATCAGAGCTTTCGACCATGAGACATGTAGATTGATTGTCATGTACAGGTGACTGATTAATATATATATGAAGATATATTTCGAGACAGCTAGTTTTTTTTAATGCTCTCAAGGCTAAATTTTGACAATAGAGTTACAAGACAGAACCATAGGCAGGCTCGAAACAAGTTAAAGACAGGCAGAAAATGGTGGTAATTGAATGAATGACTGCCAGAACTCTGATTTATCTTTGAGCTGAGATCTCTTATATCCCAGCATTCTGGCAGAGTCCAGAACACTCCTGTGTATATTGAATCAAGAGAAAAAAATACAAACACACGAAATTGTCATGACACACTTTCATACATTACCTGGCTGAGGATTGTATTCAGCAAAGCGCTTCAACATGTTCCCAATGATGAACGTTGGATCTGTCGGAGTCATCTGAACTGGATCTGGCCGTCGGTCTGGCAGAAGAGTTGTGTTACACTTGATGTCATACACTATAGCTACAACGACAGTTTGCGGCTCCACACCTGGAGCCAGATTCAAACCGATTCTTGTGAGCTGAGCCTAAAATAAAATAATAATATTGGTATATTCACAATTGTAATTTCCACATTTGCTTATCAATACACATATACTGTATAAGCAGTTGAAGAAATTTTGGAAGGTCTAGAATCATGTTGAATTGAAGAAATCAAATAGTCCCATAGTTTTTCCTTCAGCTTTTATGTTATGCTCTATTGAAATTGTATATTATACATGAAAGAATGCACATGTATTGTCCAAAATAATTCTGTAGCGAGCAGAAAATTATTTTACAATTATACAAAGAATAAATACTTAATATGATTGTAAAATAATTTTCTGTAAAAATTAAATTCTGTAAAAATTCTAAAGCTTAACTTCTGTTAATTCTATGAAATTAAAGAAATCATATATGCAGTGTATAGTTTATTTTCTCAATCAGAAGTTCACACCGTGGGAAGTTGGAGAAAATACTGGAAATAATTCGTCTCTCAGCTGCTTGGGAAAAAAACAAATAAAACAACTGAAATATGCTTACAAAGATCAGCATCTTGTCCTTGATCATCACAATCGCAGACATTCCAGGTGGAGCAATCTGAGGGGCTGCAGGAGGAATGGTCAGGCACCACTGCACTGCCCACTTGAGAGATCTATCAGGCACCTGTCAAAGCAGGAAATTTGATTTCAAAATAAAACCAACTTCAAAGTGATACACAGCTTTGAACAGTCATGCAGTCAAACATTGATAACTCAAATTTCCAAAACCTCTGAACAATTTTAGTCTCGTGTTATGATCATACAGCCTACAATTTAAATTTCCTGTAAATCAAAGTTTTAGAATAAAATGCAACTATTTCTGGAAACACTTCGAGTTATGAGAGTTCTGTCTTTTTAGTTCTACAACAATGTCTGATGCAGCAATATACAGTCAACCCTGTTATAATGAATTTCAAGAAAATTAAAATTTGATTTTTCAAGTCCTGAGGCAAGAACTGACTGACTTATCAGGTCCTTGACCAAACCAACCATCAGGAGGGGGGAGGGTTAAACTGAATACAACCAGGCACTGTCACCGAAGTGATGAAGAGTCCCGCTCATAGTCAAGCATTCTCTCAACATGATATGAGATAGGAAATCAAAATAAAAAATAGATACGGGTTATACACAAATGCGCTACATGAAAAACAAATAGAGTGCAGGACAGTCAATACTGTGAAACAAAAATTGTGATGAAGAAATCGTTACTTTTACTGCTTTAGCATTAGAACACCAAATTTGACCACAAGGCTACTTTAACATGTGATTATACCTATAACAATTAATCTCAGAATATTGAAATTTCATGACTTTTCTCAACTTATTGGGACTTTTGATTTCTTAGAATACAGTGAAACTTTGGTTAAAAAGCAATTCATTAATGAACAATTCTCATAACAAGAAAAAAATTTTAACAAATTTTGACTGAATTTAAATCAGTTGCTAGAAGAAATTTAGTTTCGACGGATCTCCAAAGAAGAGGTTAGCAATGAAATGTATGACATCCATATTATTTTGTTATGGGCATCTTTTTCTCAGTCACCTCGTTGGGCATTTTGCCTGTATTTGAGTATTGAGTATGTATTTGTATTTGAGTGTTTATGGCTCGGAGACTGGATTGTCCTGTAAAATTTCACTTTGTGACTTATTAGCTTTTCCATGTCAATGCTACAATTCATGAAGCTCCTTAACATGATGCTAAGGCACAGTAATAGAAAACAAGGTAAAGGATGTGAAAAAAAGGGGACAGGCAACTGATTTTGAAAGCAATACAATGAAAATTAAAAAAAAATAGTTATCCACTAAATACTAAAAAGTATTGAATTTTCTCTCAAATGATTTTTTTTCAGTATTATTTCTCACCAAAAGATTTTTTTCATCACAAACTGTATAAAGCCTTCAGCTACTGACGAGAACTGTAATGCAGCTTTACCTACAAATGCTATGGTGAGCAACATGAAAACTTCAGAAATATCATAAAAAAATATTCCTGCTACCCACCATCTCCAAATGCATAATACGAATACAATCCTTTAATATCCTCAGTGGAGCATTCAGAACTCTCGCAAAAGCTAAGATGGCATTAGGCTTGTATGGTGCACCAATTACCTAAAAAGATTATGCATAGGAAATTAGAAGTCTGCTTCACTTTATAACATAGATGTCATGATTTTTAAAACCAACAAATAAATAATTGACTCTCACAGAAAATCAAAGCCTCCATTTATGCTTTCTCTAGCCACGAGTAGTACCGTTTGACACTATAAAGTGGCAATAAACATTTACAACTAAAGAGCTCTGAACAGACAACTGTGATTTAACGCTTGGCTGAAACTTACCTTCGAGTCGAAATAGCGTTCGATGACCTGAAGCTCTTCAGCCGTCCACTGATCCTTGTATTCTGGATTTGGTGTGATCTTCATATGCAAGGACTGTAGTGTGGACACATTGAGATTGACCCGAAACTGCAGCGTCTCTGATTTGAACAGTATAGCTCCTGGATCTTGGGCAGGGGTGGTAACAAGCATGAGCTGGAGAGAGAAAAAGTAAATGACATCATTATCACACAATGCATTCGATTCATTACTTTCCATTAAATGTTCAAAAGTAAAACTAAAATGAAAAAGAACTTTACATTTTCTTGCTGCACAATTCTTGTAAGACTTTTTCTCATATATACACAACCCAGAAACCGTTCCAGTGGCGAATAATGCTGGGGGATGTGGCTCATTTGTTGCTGACCTCCCATCTGGTTCGGGACAGGTATTGGACCCGGAGTACACAGCATGTCGAAAGCTTTGTGTGTCAGTAAGATCGGAATTCCTCCAGCCCACGACTTTTGTGGTAGGATTCGAGCCACAGGCGTAGCAGTTGGAACACCTAGAATGTGAGATAGGCACATTAAATACATTCATCCATAATATCACTGGAGCATTGAATATGGGTTTTAGGAAAGCTCGTCAGATGCATAGGGCTTCATCATACACAGAGCATATGGCATTACAACCATCATCTCGTTGTGTTTTGACAATAATTCTTCTTCAAATAGGTTTTTAAGCAGTTCTGTCTCAAGATCCAGCCTAAAAATTTATATCTTGTTCAAACAGTGAAACTACAGAAAAATCTATGGTGCTTATGTTAAAGCAGCTTGAGATAATAGCGATCAAAGCGGCAAGACTTGGTAGATTGCAGAGCAACTCTACTATAAATATGGCTTGATTGCTATATTGTGCACAATTCCATCAACATACACTATTTACATTAATGACCATATACATACCAGGTGGTTTAGAATGATCTGCAGACGTACCAGCTTGTGGACTGTGCAACGATGGATGAGCACCAGTTCCAGGACTCTGGGCTGTTCCGATCGGCCTTGGAGATGGTCTTGGAACAGATGGACTACCAGGCCATGTGACGGGTGCTGGAGATGACATAGATAAGTTGCTGGTTCCACCAGGTGCTGCAAAAGGCGATCCACCATCACCATGAGCTAAATGTAGAAAAATGGTTGCTTTGTTTTTGCTCGCTTGTTAACAAAATTTGACAATAAAAATCAAACTTTTAAGTGATTTTTGTGTAATCTGGACATCAGCTTGGTACCAGACCAAGTCGCCAGCCAATGAATGACTCTGAATACCCAGACCACTGCATCCGCAATTTCTATAGATAGAAAATTAATTAAGGTGGGGGAATAGGATGAACAAGCTTACCCTGCTGACCCATGAAATTTGCTGGTGATGGCATCGGCACTTGTGAGGTCGAAGATGAAGGGGAAGGTGTCGGAAGGAAAGATGGAGAAGGAACATGGAGTGGATTTACAGGTGAATTAGCGGCAAACAGATTGCCTGGAGAATGGGCCTGCATGTGAAGCATTGAAGGCGATGGACTCACATGTGATCCCTGAGATTGCGGACCCAATGATGGGGGTGATGCAAGGGAGAATGTGGGATTTGGAGATGCACCATAACCAGGCTGGAAAGAAAAATTGGACAAGCATTTTGAATCAGAAAAACAGATCGATATTGAATTTAATTCATACGGAGATAACTAAATGGAAATAGTGATTATGCAAGAGCTATACTGTACCTTGCATTAAAAACAGCATTTGAATTCAAAATCATAGACATGGAGTGCAGACATCACTAACCTGTGAAAGCATAGAGGTATGAGGTGAAGC
This sequence comes from Pholcus phalangioides, assembly GCF_987345545.1. Taxonomy (NCBI): domain Eukaryota; kingdom Metazoa; phylum Arthropoda; class Arachnida; order Araneae; family Pholcidae; genus Pholcus; species Pholcus phalangioides. Next base: position 6,216,107 of record NW_028301618.1, read on the forward strand.
AGGGGTATGTGGGTTTGATCCAGAAGGTGGCGTCATTGGCAAGTGGAAGCGAAGACCTGACCCACCTGAACCACTGGAAGATACTCCATCTTGACTTCTTGCCTGTGATGGGGATCCTGGCTTAACTTGACTCGAAGACAAGAAGGGATCCAGGGAATCCAATGTAGGAATTGGTGACATGGGGTTGTCATCCTCAGATTGAGAGCGTCTACGAAGGTGGGTTGCTGTCTCGTCAACGAACTTGCTCAGGAATGCCTGGTAAATAAAATTAGACTCTGGATCAGCAAGCTGCATTTCACTCAAAATAATGTCAAGTGATTCAACAAGAATCATTGATTTGAAGTTCCGTACCACAGCAAACTCTATATTTACCTTTATTCCTTGAATGTTCGAAAAATCTTCCACTGCTTTCATTTTATCAAAAACACTGTAAGCTCCATCTCGTATAGCCACAATTTCATCAGAGCGACACTGTATGTCTAAACAGTGACTGCGGAAAGTCAAGGGCATACCTATCATCAGTTGTCACAAAACATTTAAAGTAAAATAAGCAATTTAAACTCACAGCAAATCATGACAACTGTCTCAAAATAAGTCAAAAACAGTTTTTATGAGAGCCTAAAATATCCCATTAGAACTCATTTTCACTCCATAACTCAACCGGCTCCCACATTTATTAAATTGAATACCTCAGCATTATAATCCCGGGTAAACCTCAGATGGAATCACCATGGCAACTACATCTTCTAGAAATGTCTTCAAAAACTGTTCTTCCTCCACCCGCAACTTTAAACATTCCACTAACATTTAACTCCTCTGACCAAACTGAAATATTTCTTCATACCCTTCTACACATCTGAAAAATGGAATTCTTTCACTTCTTGTAATATCAACAAGCTAGATTCAAATACAAATGCCACAAATAGGCAAAATGCATAACGAGGTGGCTGAACAAAAGATGTCTAAAAAAATATGGATGTCAACTAATATCTTATATATAAATGTGAAAGTATGTATGTATGTATGTATGTATGTATGCTCTTTATACAAATCTACAGTTTTAGACCGATCGTCGCCAGATTTTGCATATGTACCAAACAGGACCGGGATTGAGCCGTAGGCTACTTTAAAAGTTCGTCAGAGCTGGGCAAATGCCCGAAATGGGCAAAAAACTGTCGGGCAACAATAGTTTTGGGGCCTCAACAATCACTTTCGGAACGTTTACTTTGGTTACCGTGGTTTCCAACAATGCGTTTCAGACGGGAATATATGCCTTTACAATGGTTTGTCACACCTTTAATTCTGTTATTATAACAGTTTACTCCTTTATAACGGTTTGTCACTTTTCCAATCCTCCCAGTAATTGAAGAAAACCCGGGAAGAGCGCCGGGTATGTCTGCTAGCCTATATACAGGGTATGCTGTAAGTGCTAATGCGGCCTTTATCTCATCAACCGCCCATAGTATAGGTATAGTTTCAATTTAGAAAATGCTTAAAACGCGTTTGAATAATATTCGCTGGACATGGGACGTCACTAATAGCAGAGAACAACAACTACGGTGACAAAACTGAGAATAAAAATGTTCAACTCCAGCTGCCAGTCGTTAAATAATTATTAAGGTAAACATATATAATTTTTTTACGGGGCGGGCAACGTCGCCGGGTATCAGCTAGTTTGAAATAAGATCAAATTATATCAACCTAAAATAAATACAAATTCATCTGCTTCATCCATGACTTTTGATCTTCTCTGGTTTGTATTTAAGGGCTTCAATGTCAACCTCATACTGCTCATCGATTTACAAGTGATTAACTATCTATACATATATATGTTATGGTCAAAGTCTGAAATGCTTCCAGTTTGCAAATTGGCAGAGGTTTGGCCAAAGCCTGAATTTCCGAAATGAAAAGTGTTTGTTCTTTTTAATGCTTTGGCCGGCCAATTTACGAAGTGGCCAGAAATCCCTGGCCAAATTCTTATGGAGGACTCTGTAAGACACTCTAGTAAGTGGCACATCAATTTTTTTTCCATCGCCAATGTGTGATACATGGCTATAAAATCATGGCTGATCCAAGAAGCATTGTTGCAGTTGTCATGAATGTTGAGGACGCTTTGTACAAATTCGAAAAAAAGAACATAATATTCTAAAAAAAATATTTCAACAAATCACTACAAATGTAAAAATAAACTGTTGTACAATTTTCGAAATGTCATAGAAGTTCACCCTTGTTGCAACAAGTGATAATAAATAAAGAATAAATAAATATAAAATAGTTTTAAAGAAAAAGAAATTACCACCACAATAACTTAGTTGCTAGCACTCATTCACTTTAATGTGGGGGGGGGGGGCCTCATGAATAAAAGTACTTTTTTCTATAAAAAAAAGTTAATATGAAGTTAATTTGGACTCAATGACCTTTCATATTACATAAACACAGACTTTTGGTGTTCATATTTTTTGCTTGTAGTTTCGCTTATAGTTTATTCATTAATGCTTAATTAGATTTGAGCAATTAGGAGAAAAAAGCAGGCGATATTAAAATATGTATTCTTAATGATTAACAAGATTTGTTTTAATCAATATGCGGTCAGTTAATTTTAATAAAAAAAAATCCAATTTCTTTAATTTTTTTTTAAATTATGATTTTTTTATACCCTGCTTTTCTCTTCAGACTTTGGCCAGGGATCTCCAGTCACTTTGCAAACTGATTAATTTACTTAATTTACAATGAAATCTGCCAATTTACAAATGGGAAATTTCTGACTTAGACCATGAAGTATATGAAATTGATTTCCTGTATGTGTGCTTGTCTGTGTTCTCTACACAAATCTGCAATTTTGTACCAAACAGGATTCGGCTTGAACACAATAAGAAATTTTATAACTTTGTCAGAGCTGGGCAAAAAACTGCAGGGCAACAATGATTCTTGGGCCTCACGAATGACTTTTTCAGAATGTAATTTCATTACCATGGTTCCCAAACAATGTGTTTCAAACATGTTTATCCATTTACAATGGTTTGTCACTTTTCTTATGTGCATGAAGAAAACCAGGGTAGAAATCAGTGAATGTAAAGCACAATGTAAAACTATTTTTGTGTCCCAACCAGACAATGCATTCTCATATAGGACTCAAAATAAATAAACAGCAAACCAATAATATCGAATAAGTCAGGGTTTGACAAATCGTGCCAGATCACCATGGTAACTGAAAAAATAGAATTGACACCCAAAACATTTTATGCGTGATTAAATTGGAACCCGAAATCAACACAAAATTTTCGGAATTTATCTCTGTGTCACTACTAACTGGAAAAAAATTTATTTTGAACTGTTTTTTCATGGAAAAAATGTTTGGCGCCTAAAAAATCTGGCTGGAGCCTAAATTTTTTTTTTGACTTGTCAAGCCCTGATATAAGTAAATAAATAAAACAGCAAATAGGTATGAGCATTCTATCAAAACTGACATTGTTTAACAAATAAAAATCATATTCATGATCAGTTTTTTAATTTTTTTTTTTTTTAGCAAATAAATCATTATATTTGATGAAAAAAAAAACTGAAAGGGATACACATTCCTGTAGACAACACGGATGTGTGTAGAAGTTTGCGGTATCGCCACGAAAGTCTGGATCGGAACAGCAGGTCTCTATAAGAAAACATATACACAGTTGCAGATTTGGAAAAAAAACCACTTTTCTTTTTTTTTCAACATAAATATCCATAAGATAATAAGGGTGATTTAGGCTTACACTATTGATGACTCCCAGCTCAGGTGCAGATGGAAGCTTACTTATAGACAACAAAGGCATGTACGTGTCGTGAAGAACCTGTAATGGAATGAACATAAATTAAAACATGAAATTTTTTAGTATTTAATATGCTTTGCGAAACAATGATTCTTCACTGAAACATAAAAAATAAGCGTTTAACAACCTGCAGGAGAGCTGCTACAGAATGGTGTTGATTGAATTCATGCTGAAGCTGAGCAGCTACAATCGAGTGTGGGTTACTCGCTGATGCTGTCTGTCCAACTACACCGAATGAGAGATGAAATCTTTTCTCTGAAGGCTTCCAGTATATGGTCACCTAAATTAGGAAGGAATTAAAAATACATAATATATAACCACACGGTCCATGTAAGAATCAAATTGTGCAAAATGGTTTCAAAATTTTATTCTTGGATCAGGGAAACACAAAATTCTCAGATAATTCACATTTGAAAACTGTGATACTTGGAAATGAAGGTCTCTATATTTTACCCAATACAGCGATACCTCAACCTACACCAGTAATTCATTTCAAGACTAGCAATGTAAATCAGTTTTTCAATTTGATAAGAAGATATGAAGATTTGATAACAAGATAATGAAGCAAGTAAGTATTACCAAAATCTAATGGTCCATAATCTATTGTAGTTAACAATTATAATTCATTGTATTCATTTCCACTGATGCTGAATCACTAGCATAAAAATTTAAAAAAATCGAGAAAACCAAAATTATCGATAAATACAGGAATGTCCCATACAGATCATAGGGTCACCCTATTCTTTCCGAGTTATTTTTTAATGCCATTCTTGAGGGCAAAAATTTCCCTTGAAAGAATGTGTTGGATTGAAAAAAAAAAATTATGACAACATAAAGCTTGGTAACAAATTGAGAAGATACAGGTCGGGGTATTACTGTAATCACAATCTAAGTTTTTAAGAAACGATATTTTTAAACTTTTTTAGGGAAGAGCAGTAGTCAGTTCTGTTTAGGAGACCTTAACCATTAAATACGTAATGTATCATGGAAACCAGAAGTACATAACCTTTGGTCCAAGAGCCAAATGCAGCCCACTAAAGGGTTGCATCCAGCCAATGAAAGGCATTCTTAAAAAAAAGTATCAATACACATATGATGATAAATTCACTGATTTTTTACTTGCAAGCAGTAGCCATATCACATTTCTGGCTCATCAACAAATAGCCTAAACCATAGAAACTAGAGAAGCATTCTATAGCAATATCAATTCATGAAATTATCTAAAGAATATTCTGATATGTACATTTTATGAGTAAAATCAAATATAATAATAAAAAAAATCAAATAATCATTATAGTTATGCACATTTTCCCCCTTAAATGCTCTTTTGTTTATCTGAAGATTTTTTTCATGGTTAATAGTTAATGACGTGTGTTGAAAGCCGAAAAAATCATATGAAAAGTTGATTTCGAATTTTACTGCTTATACAGGGGCTTATTGAAGACTTGCAAAGCCTCAAAAATCACACATAAAATAAATGTGTTGAAGTAATATTACTTTCCAATTATATAACTACCCTCTTTGTGATTCAAACTATAGTAAGAAAAGAAATTTGATTATAAACGTCAAAGTAAAAAGAAAGAAATGCAAGCAAAAGAACTTTAAGAAAATTAGCAAAATCACAGCCACACATACTCTGCAAAAAACAAAGAGGAGTTGTTGTTAATTGGGACTTCTACCAGCAAATTCGAAATATATGCCTTATGTGCCTTGCCTTATTATGTATCTTGCCTTATGTGCAAACATACAAAGCAACGTATTTAAGGGTTAAGGATTACTTAAAGATTCAGCACTCTCAGGAAAACTTAGTCACATCAAAAACACTGCATAGGTTTTCCAGTGATATATATTCACAGACTCTGAATATATATTCACAGACTCTGAACTATCCTGCCTAATATGGTGAAAGGGCGGGGCAGATAACAGAAAAGCCGGATAGGCCGGAGTTTAGACCAGAGTTCTATGAAAATGCTCACTACCTCCACCCATACCATCAGAAAAACCTTTTTTATAGCAAAACCTGCTACTATTCATGTTTTCTGAACAAAGTATAGGCAAGTAATTAATAAATGTTTATGTGCTGAATTAACCGTATATTTTAAAAATTCATTACAGAATTAATGGTCTAAGGATAAAGATATTGGGCACATTTAGGGTTTTAGAATGAATTCATTTACATTACCTTAATTGGAGGAAACAAAATCATGTACACTTAAAGTATGAATACATATTGTACGACTTTAAAATGAACAAAACACGTAGTGAATGACGTAGTAATGAACAAAACATAAAACGTAGGCTTAATTCTTACAAAAATTATTTAAACTTATTTCACTTTTCATTGGTAAATGATAACGCAAATGAAAAAATGTATGTCTAAGATTAGAGAGTCAAAACTCACAGCTTTTATTTTTTTAAAAGTCCTTGATGTAGGTGACTGAGGGTTTCTGTCTTTTAGCCCTATTCCGTGATGCAATGTCCCTCTACTTACGCTCCAACCTGTGCAAAAATCAGTCATTTCTGAGGTGTGGTTAACACTGCACGGGAGAATTTAATGGTAGATTTTGCATAGCCACGCCACAAACTTTTGTGAAACTTGGAATCACAGAGAATTATTATGTATTAATTTTTAACGGGAGCCAGATAGTATGGAGACCGGATAGCTGCAAGCAGGATAGTCAAAAGTCTACTGTATTTCCAAAAAAACTGCAGAATAAACATACAAAGATTTTGAGAAGGATGGAGAAAGAATAAATAAACTTACCGTGCTTGCTTTATTTGGTCCATATCCCAACACAAGTTTTTTGTACGTGAATGATTTGACATCCATGATATTTCCGAGAAAATTATGTTGATCTATAGGGGAGAGGGAAAAGAAATTAAAACAGTATGAAACTAAAATAACAGGCAGAGCTTACGGTAAAAATTGCATAGCTTAAAAAAATTGAAAAATTGCAATATCACAGCACAAAATATGTCATTCATGCAATGTTAGTAAATATAAATGATTTTGCAGACTCCTTACAGAGTACTCAGAGTCCGCTGACCCCAGGTTGAAAAACATGTCATTAGATCATGGAAAATAATAGAATTTTAAATTAGATTCACTCCAAACAATGCTTGGAATATTTCATTGAAACTCTTCACACCAGCAGCTTGTGAAAAGAATTATAAAAAAAACATGAAAAATCCCATGCAAGCGCATATTGATCGTTAAAAAATCTCACCATGTTTTAAAACGTCTGAAAACTCCAGGACAACTTTGTACAAATGAGCCATCGTAACCCAGTCCTGGAGCATGTCGTCAACCATCTGAGATACGTGAAGGGAAGTACCAGCAGCAAAATCATACATGTAATACACCGGTCTGCGGGGACCCTGTTCTTTGGCAGACTGACTAGTGATCGGACAGTTACAGAAAACAAACTGTGAAAAAGGGGAAAAAGAACATGGTTACGTCAGATAAAATTTTACCTATGAGGGTAAAACAAATAATTATGAGACTCTTTTTCTTAGCTACTTACTTCAACCAGCCAAGTTCTTGTTCCTTTACCCTGTAGACGTATGGTACAACTCAACAGAGAAGACCTCAGAGCATTGCTTGTGTCTTGATCACACACATCACGAGCAGGCATTCTACAACAGTGAAATTACATTTCTTGTTACAGAACAACATGGAATAAAAGAAAACCACTGCAAAACATCTCAGTTTCATATAATCATACAGCTCAGAGCCTCAACACTATTCATTAAACTTTGATATCTTTCGGCATATGTACCATACTAGCATGCTTTTTGGCATACAAACCCAAGATTATATGTTGAAAATTCCGAGAGTATATATAGGTTATGTTCAAATTTCGATAACGTGGATGGTATCTTCATTAATGTTCAGATATTTCTTCTCAAAGTGGACTCATCCAAGTTTTGATACTTTCTAATTTAAATTTCTAAATCTCACCTTCTGTTGCCATTATTTATTTTAATACTAGTTGTTGGCTTCATTTATTATTCATATGAATAAAAAAAATCGCTCATCTTAATTTAAATCAATGTAACATTTTGTGTCTGTGTATATGTATCTGTCATATTCATTGAGCTAAGTTCATAGACAATTTCTTTGTCTTGTCTTTTCTTTTTTCCTTTGTTTGCTGATTATTACTATTTTTTGAATTATGATTAGTTAATATTATTAGTTTATAATTATTATTTATTTTTTCATGTTCGAAAATTAACTCAATAATAATTGTGTCCACCAGTATGGATCGACAATGATCCCTTGTATGAATTTTCTTTGTTTTGTGTAATGCATGTTTTGTTAATGTGATGAATGAAATTGAAATTCCTTTCTCCCCCACCCTCTTGTGTGACTTAGACCTTTAGTGCCCTCTTAGTGCCTTTTCAGTTTTTACCTTTGACAAGAGCTTTCACCCTCTCTTCCCTGTCATTTACAAAAGCCTCCAAACATATTAACACTCTCTATCTGGGTCATCTTTGGGCGCTGAAAGAGCAACAACTTGGTTAGCACTGAAATAGCTAGCATAGTTGATGATTTTACAAAAAAAAAAAAATTCAATCAGATGTACAGGCGAGCCAACTTTTGAAATCCGGAGATTCTCCCGAGGGGGTCCCCCCCACCTGACACTCATAGACTCGATCAAAAAAAAAAAGTTCATAAAATTGTTTTTTAATCAATTAAGAAAAAGTTACATCCCCCCCCCCCCCACCCAAGGCAGGTTCTGCATTGCCCCTGAGCAGAATATAATTCCATGTCAGTCTTTCCATGCAGAATAGAGAAATCACATCTACATACTGTTCATAAAACATAAGTGTTTCCTTTCGTGGATGCTATCAGTGATTGATAATCTTGGGTATATGAACTCTTAAAAGCTTTATATTTAGCTTTTTATATAGCTTAAAGTTTTATATTTTCTTTCTGAAGATGCTTAATCGGAAGAAACGATTAAAAAAAAATTCAAATTACAAAGCTGCAGACGAAAAAAACTTGTTTACCTCACGGCTGTTAATGGAATACAATAACGATTATACAGGAATTTCGTCAACCAAGGTCATACCCCTGATAAACGATTGCCGATAAACACTACGGAAACAAAGTTGAATCTTTCCCAGTTGCTTAAATGCAGTCACAGACTTTTTTAAGGCTGCTCGATGGAAATGACTACGGCTGTCCTCTATGGGTGTTTTCCCTAACAATGGCGGTAATCATTGATGCCATGACATCGTGAAAGCTCGCGTAAAATCAAATTTTCGGCCAAAATCCGGAGAGCGGGAGGAAGGATGAAAAATCCGGAGTCTCACGCCTAAATCGGGGGAGTTGGCAGGTCTGGATGTAGCAATAAGTTTTCCAATCGAAAATAAAGTACAGAATCTGAGGATTTTTTTATGACAGAGTTGCACATAACGTTACACACAAAAAAATATGACTTCTTTTGAGTTATTATTGGTTGGTAGAGACATCTAATCTCTGGAGAAATGTTTATGAGGCACATTTGTATTTATAGTGAAGCCCTTCTTTCATTTAACATTTAATTAAGATGTAATTTTGGCAGAATTACTTACTGTACAATTTTGACAACATAATTTGTTCCATTTGCTTCCACTTGCTTGCCTTGGTGGCATATTCCTTTTTTGTTCAGCTAAATAAAAAAATATATTCCATTTAAAAAAACATGCATAAAAAGAAAATTAATAACATTATTTTGAAAAAATGTATGCTCACATCCACCAGTGAATTAAACTTATACATAGGATGTGCACATACCTGCTGAGTAAGTGTTGAGAAAGGTATCCTCTCGTCACACATTGCTATGACATGGGCCAACTCAGATATAAAGAAACCTGTATATTTGACCTTCTTCGAGGAACCATCCCCATGTGATGTGAGCTGATAACAAACATGTAAATATTAATCATTCATGTTCACTGATACTGAATAGTTTATGTCACAACTTTTTATTTTATTCATAAATGTCAAAGATCACAGCTCACCTTACGTTTTGTTCCGACAGCAGTTTCTTCTCCTGCAGGATAAAAAAATAATAATTTCATTTTTTCTAATACCAGACAAAAAAAAATTACTCAGTCGACACATCCACGCTATGCATGGATTATGCATATTTGATATACTATAACTATCGACAGTTAAGATTCCATAAAATGTTTCATAACTTGAATTAATGGAACTGTGTAAGTTACTAAAAAAACATGAAATACATATATTGAATTGTGTACCATGACAGGATATACTATTCAGGAGTTTCTCAATTTTTTTTCTCCTACTCCCTTTGAACAATACTGTAATTATGAATTAAAAAAATACTTATTCTCAGAAAGCACTACTCTAGGCTATAGATTAAAAAAAAGGTTTTTAACAGCTGGCTGATGCGAAGTTATACTACATTAAGGAAAAAGAGAAAATTTTACTGCCCTTGCAGGGAATCGAACCCATGAGAGGACGTGGGTTCGATTTCCCACAAGGGCAGTATAAAAAATTTTCTCTCTTTCCTTAAGATATCTCTTCACATCAGCAAGCTGTTAAAAACCTTTGTATGGATAGCAGAGAGTGACATCATCCTCGGATGTAGATTAAATGTCATCTTGTTACTTGCTTTGAATTATGTGTGCGTGGCATAACACTTGATTCTCATACCTACAAAACCCCTCTGTGTTATTTTTTATGAAGCTGAAATAAAGTAGGACTGTAGAAGCAGTAGGTTTTTTTTTTCATGGAAGCCCTACTGTTTTTTGCAATCATGTAAGTGTAATTAGTTGCCAAACCACTCAATTATATTTTTCTTACCCCTGATTTGACACTCCTCCTATATCCTTGAAATAACCAGCATGAAGAATTTATTCACACAGCGGTACACTTCGAAAGGAGTGTTCTAAAATAAAAGATCTCACTTCAGAGTTTTATTATCAGGATGAAAGCATGCCAAAAAGCCAGTCACATGAATCGTATTTACCATCCAACAGTGCCTGGAATGGGTAAATACATGATGGGGCGCAAAGACAAGATAGACTAGCTTCACATGGACAAGGCAGACTACCTGTAGATGTGACAGGTAGTCACACTGCGCATGAATCTTTTCATGCGAAATATTGCCTGATGCAGCTGTACATTTATAACATTACACTGCACCAGATTTGCAGTACAAATATTCTTATTGTGTGAGCTACCTTCTTTAACTGCAATATCAGTGGTTTAGTTGAAGTACCAGTCTGGTGCAAAGTGGAATTCCACGAACACACTATGGCAAAATTTAGAGATGAATGCACGAATGATTATTTATGCTGATGGTTATAACCATCATATCTGTGTGTAAAACTCTCAGGTTTAAAGTCCAAAATCTACTCTTCCGTCAAATATCACATATTTTTGCCCTTAAGAATTACTTGGGTTGCGGTAGCCTAGTCGGTAGAAGTTTCGAAGTGCCATTGTGGTTGAGGAGAATCCTAAATATACATTCAGCTACGAATACAAAGGCCACAACAGACAACTTGCTTAATGAGATAGTCAAAAAAATAATGTCCATAACAAACTTATGAGCAATTTGAGTGCTGAAAAGTAGTATGGTGAGTAGGTTATTTTGTTACCAGAAGTAATGAATGGAAGTAATTTGCTGATCAGGAAGTCTGCTGTTTGAACCAACAGCTCAAATAATAAAATCACTATTTATATTATTATTATTATTATTCAGTTGATTTAATACACAGTATTTTACCTAGCAGGGGGGTGCACAGAATGCTGCTCCTGATGTGCATTACAGAACAATTTTACGAAAAGAGGGAAAAAGATCTTTTCTGTGCTTCTTCAACTATTATGAGAATTTTTTACCCCAGAAAATTTTCGGTCAGCTGAGGGCTCATTTCTAAACAATGCAAAATATTTTGCTTAGGAGCTTCATATGAGCATTACACAACATAAAATGCCTCAACTGTTTTTCTTCAAAATTTTACCAATGCTAGATACTACACCTTCTTCACAGTCTTCTTTCTGCTGTAACTATTTTAATGTACAGAGAAAGTTTGATGCAATGATATTTTTTCAAGTCTTTTTTGGAAATGCCTACAGTTCACTATTACACTCTGCTGCCTCTCAATATAGCAACAATCCCTCTACAACAATATTTTTTTCGTGATCCAAAAAGTATCATTATACCAAGAGGTTTCACTGTATATAAATTTCTGCAGAGGGCATCTTAAGTGATAACAGATGCAAAGTTATTTTGTCTCCTTGACTGTTCCAAGATGACTGAAACAGAGGCTGAATCTATCATCATTTTTATGTTATCATTTTTGTCGCACCATGGTCATTTTCTGCACACAAGGACTAATTAGACCGGGAACTACAATTTATTGCAGATTCCGAACGGCAGGCTTGTTTTTATACTCAACGAGAGGTTGGTGCGCTAACCCCTCGATGGGGGACTCCCTGTGGTAGCAATTTTTTCTGTGGTCATGTCGCCGTTTCTGTTGTACTCCTGTGTCAGGAAAGTTTTCTGACAAAGACAAACCGGGTATCAAACTCGCCACACCTCTAAACATCCTTTGGTACTTTAGGCGAGTATCTTATCGACCTGGGCTAGACTGAATCTGTATTGGTATTTATAGGAGGACCCAATTTGAGTTGCATTTAACATTTTTACCATCTATAAACATCAGAATAATTTCAACCACAAAAAAAAGGCTTCAAACTAAATGAAGCATGGCAAGCTTTTGCATTGAGTAAGGTTGAAGAAAGATTGCAATAAAAGAAAGATTTCAGTCAGAATTTTTTGTTGCGCAAACTATTAATTGAAAATGTCTCTCACAGTTGCAGATAAAACATCTAGGAATTTTCCAATTAAAATGGATCACCGCTCTTCAACCACGAACATTCTTTCCATCATGACATTTTATGTGAAAGCCTTTCTTCAAATCCATTTTTGCACTCAATTAGAAGACACGAAATGAGTGTTTGATTTATAAACTCACCTTCTATCTTTGTACATGGGCCATGGACAATACCAAAGGTGTCCAACAACAAAAAGTTCATTATTTTCAGGTACGTTTTTGGAAGTTCAGTCTCTAATGTACTTTCTTCTTTGATCTCAGGTTTCTCTTCTTCCAATGGCTGGGGTTTAACAACCATGAGATAATAGGAGTTCTTTATCTCACAAGCATTTTTTGGATTTTCACCAAGTCGAACAACCTGAATAAGATGGGAAAAATAAAAAAGAAATTGAGGAAGTCAGTACATTACATAAGTGTCAAAAATATGACTCAATATATGTCAGCCATTTTGGTGTTGAAAGTAAAAATAATTTCTTTCAGTAGCTGCTCCTCCTTACCACATAGTAATTCTGGTGCTTGCATAGTTTGATGAAAAGTTTATGCTTCCCAAACTCGTTGAGTTCATGCCCATCGGGTATGAGGAGTGGTAACTGTTCACTGGGTAGAGCCGGCAGGTGCTGGATGGTTTTCTCACAACGCCTCAATGTAATCCAATACCTGAAATCCACAATGTCAAGTTCTTAAAGAATGCAGTAAGAAGAGTAATAGTTCATAACATAATCAGCAGAAACATAGCAATGTCTAGAAATGGAGCTCTTCTATTTTTGCACCCAGAGTGGCCAAACTGTGCTCTTCATTCTTCAATCTCATTACCCCCCCCCCCCCCCCCAACGATTCAAGACAAACTGTTACTTCAGTGTCACTCAAACCATGCTCACAGAAATGTGTTGCAATGAGATAATGTATATTAACACAATTTCTGTGAGAAAGAAAGCAAAACCATTTTAGAGACACATTGCTGAAACTCACATATATACATTTGGGCAATATATTATTAAAAAAAACACATGAAGTTTTCAGCAAAATTTGCTGCCTGCTTGGAGAGGCACTAAAGTCATATGAGACATGTCTATGCAGAAGTGACCTCAAATCAATGTGTTTGACTTCATCTCTCCAGCTAGCCAGATTGCCGGCAATCCCAAACTCAAATTATAGCCCTCAGTAGCTATAAATTTGATCATAGTGTGTGGGAACCATCATAACAGTGCGGACAGTCCTGTTTCATGCAGCGAAAACATCACTTAATGTAGAGAGAAACGATGTCACTCTCCGCTTTTCATACGGATATGCTGAACGGGACTGCGCTGTCCATGCACAGTCCCGTTCAGCATTCATACATATGCTATAATGATTGAAAATGTCTGTCCTCTGTAGTTCAATGGTTAGAACACTCGCCCGGACAGTGAGAGGTTGGTGGTTCGATTCCCCACAGAGGAATGTGAATTTTCTTTCCGAACAACATCTCGATCTCCGCTTGGTTATCCAGGCTTTCGTACTTTATATCACTTAATGTATTTGATGACTGGTCATAAAGATTGAAATTCTATGGTAACCATGTATGGTGATAACAATTTTGAAAAATGATTATGCCATGTATGTTTCACCGTTAAGTGGAGTTGCAGGCACAAGTCAGCAGCAGCACACTGAACCAATAGTTGGGATGCAGGTTGTCCTCACCAAAACGCAGAGATGCAATCAACACTGTCTTCTGAAAAAGAAGGCTGAGAGCCAGCTGACAGCTACTGATGAAGATGTGAAGACTGGTGGTGGAGCAAAACGACCTGGAGCAGATGCCTCATCTACCGCACAAGCAGTGGCCACTGCAAAGAAGCCAAAGACGGAGTCTTGTCCTAAGACATTTGCCCAAGTGGTCCAAAGCACCAAAATGACAGTTGTAGGGGAAGCATTTCCCTCACAAAAGCTAAATAAAAAGAACGTAGATCTCATTCAGCAAGACATCCTTGAGAAGACTGATCTGATTCCTATAGAAGGTCATCTACATAAGATTCAGGGTTCAGCCCTAACTGGCGGAGCACTGATGTTCTACTATGATGATGCTGAAACAGAGGAATGGGTGAAAACCACCTTCCATGGTAATAGGAAAGTTTTGAGTAGCGAGGCACTCAGTGTCTTGAGTGACAAGTGGCCATAGCCCGTCAACGTCATCTTCAAAACAAAGGATACGTACACCACAGAGCCTGTGACTTTGCTGAGGCGTATCAACCATTACAGCCTAGAGCGGAGGGTGCTACAGAAATCTGTGGAGCCACACTCCGTAAGATGGATCTTTGAGGTTGGACAGGAGTGTGCAGAAGCAATCAAACGGGCCAACTTTGGTGTATATACTGGTATAGATCAGGGAAGAAGCAAAAGAGCTAAAAAAAAGGGGTAAGCAGAAGGAATATAAAATAAAGCCATCAGAGATTACAAGAGAGCCACTTGGAGAAAATAATGTGATATTAATGATATCCCTGCTACGGCAAGGTTGGTCAAAATGATGCCCAAAGACAAAAACTGTAGTTTGAATACCAGCCACTGTGGTGGTCAAGTGGTCATAATGACGGACTCCCGTCGCGAGGTCCCGGATTCGAACCCGACTGTCGCCACAGTGGTGGTCGGCTGAAGTTGGTTTTCTGTGGTTTTTTTCTACGATAGAAAGAGTTTTTCAAAGAAGCAGCATCATTTGTGCAAAGTTTTCTTCTTTATTGATTACTAGCAACAATCCTGTGTTGCCTGGGTTTTCTTCATATACTGGAAGCATAAAAGTAAAATTAGTAACAAAAACCATTGCAAAAGGGTCTGCAATGCATTGTTTGGGAACCAGGGTCACCAAAGTAAACATTCCAAAGTCATTGTCGAGGCTGAAGAACCATTGTTGCTCGAGAGTTTTTTGCCCATTTTGGCATTTGCAGAGCTTTGACAAACTTTTAAAATAGCCTATCATTCAAGTCGGGTCCTATTTGGTATATATGCAAAGTTTGGCAATGATCTGTCTAAAATTGCAGATCTGTATATAGAATATACACACAGACAAAAAATCCATCAATTTTACATGCATAGATATCAGGCAAAAGATTATTACCCCCTTCCCCATACAAATATATCCACTCACTTATCAAAAAGAAAAAAATGGATTAAATGCAAAAAAACTGCTCTACCTCAATTCAGAAATAAGAGGACCGATTTTTGACAAATCTTTATTTAAAGCTTCTTCCACATCTTCCAACATTGGTGGCTCTGAAATTGATGAAAGCCAACATTTAAAAAAAAAAAAATTCTAAGCAATAATAAAATTTATATTTTCAATAATTCGAGGAAACAACGACAGTGAGGGTGAAGATCATTTTTATATAAATATAGAAATAAACAAATGCAAGACCCAGTATGCTTTGATGATGCTATTGACTTTGGCTTTTCAAACTGGCAAGCCAAGTGTTTCTTTGCAATTTGAAGCATTTTGGCTTATAACTCCGCTCACTTGCAAGATTCAGTGGTCATAACTTCATAACTTAAGAAACCACTGTATAAACATTATCTGATCGTGCATTCAGCATGTGTTGCGACATGGATACATTTTTCAAATTAGAGTAGAGCCTTTTTTCTTTATCAGAAATAAAGGCTAAATCTATTTTGTATTGAAAAATTTCCAATGAGAGCAAATATCTTGAGAATTAAATATATATATCTGAAGAAGAAAAAAGATAAAGAAAAGGTACTTCTATGCCAACAAAGGGCTTGAAGTAGAAATTTGCTTGTTCCTGGGGGATGCAACCGGGTAAAAATTGACCTAGCTGGTTTCCAACACCAAAAGTTAATAACATGTAAGATGAAAATAGAATTGTTTATAAATTAAATATGTATATTAATATTTACTATGCACCATTCTATAACTAGCTCTCAGCTGATTGAAAATTTTCTGCAGTGAAAATTCCATTCATAGTCAAGAAAACACAAGGGGAGTTTTTTTTTCTTTTCCTAAAATTCTTCCAAAGATTGTTTTGCAGCAGCAGGATAAAACTGACTGTTCTGTGATATACCCCAGAGTTCTTGGTACATGCTGCTTTCGGGAAGCGACATAGGTAAAATTCTGAGGTGTATCTCGAGGGGTCACATTTCCCAATTGTTACCTCTCTTTCAAATACATCTTCAGGAAAAGACATATCTATATTAATAATTAATGGCGATCACCCTAAGAGAATTTACAGCCAGCTCTTTCTTACAGAGGTTTATCATGATGGTATCTAATATGCCAAGAACGTCCTAAGTAGGATTTTTGTCTGTGAAGGAAGAAAGGTTCAACAATGTCAACACCTCCTCTCCATCATATAAGTAATGATTTTATAACTATGTTATCCTTAAAAGATGCCTGCAGCTCAAGGCCCCCCCCCCTTCCCCACCTCGCAAGTGCCGGTTTTGTATGTGCTTAGCTAAAATTTCTAGATTATTACAATGTTCAAATTTAAGGGAAGTAATAACAATTATGTATGAATGAAATTTTTTTAAACTATAAAAACATCACCATAAAAGCTACAAAGATCCAGTACTTACCAAATTGTGGTACATGAGCTAAATATGAACCAGTGTGAGTATCAACAGTGATCAGAAGCTCTTCAGATATCATACAGGGCTGTAGAACTGGGATATGTAACACAGCGGGGGAACCAGATATCGTACCTACATCATAAACAAACATTAGAGAGATACTAATGTATGAACATTATGTGCTTACTCTGAGAGCAGCAGTAGAATCTCAAAATTTCATACTGATATGATCAATATTAATATGCATCAGTTTCATATCAATGTGAAACTGAAATCAGAAAAATAATACAATGTAATGCTAAGCAATAAGAACAATATCACTTTAAGTGATTTCATAACTTCAAAAAAGTCCACAAAAACCTAATAGCTTATCTACAGTCATGGTAGTTTCCACAAGGGGTAAAGGGTCTGACAGGGTTCAAACCTAACTTATACTGAGTAGGGAGGGGGAACCTGCTTAAGGTCCTGGCTGCTCCAGGATAAGACCATCATACAATACACATACATAACTGATAGTATGCATTCATTTTATTGTGGCCTCATCCTAGCCTGGTAACAATACACAATATAACCTCTCCAGTCTCCAGCTTCCATTAAATAAGCTCTTTCTGTGAGAAGGCCCTAAACAATATCATTTTTTATTTGATGCTCATTGTCGAAAATTTTTCCACTAGCTGATCATAGTCTGCCCTGGATTATTTTTGTGAGCCATGTAAAAACTAAGTCACCACCAATGAATACTGCTCATTACCACCATTGGCATGAAACTTCTCAATATTAATGAATGCTAGCCTTTACTTGAGGGATACTCCCCTCCCAAATTTCATAAATTCCTCATACGGTGAAACTGTCCATACCAGACACTTCCTGTTAGCGGATGCCTCTCATCAACGAACACCCTGTTAGCCGATGCCCCCATTAATGGACACTTTTTTGAATTATGTTGATGGGCCTAGACGTATTTTACTATCCATTGACAGACACACCCTTGTTGGTGGAAAAAACTTTGTCCTATGGGTGTCCATTATTGAGAGGTTCTAATGTGTTTCAGGTTTTTCCATGTACCTATATTAGTCACGTGTTATATGCTCTATCGCCATGCTCTGTTGTCAGCTTGGATCATGAGCTTGTCACCGTACTCCTTTCAATATAACAAGAACAACATATTCAGAGAGAAACAATAATAAAGTTTTAAAAAAGGTAAAAAGTATTTATACTCACACTCAGGAAGTGAGAGATATGGCTTCAAAGAATCGCACAACTCAGCTAGTTTATGTTTTGTTCGAACATGAACGGTGTGTATCAATAGTTTTTCAATCGACAGAAAATCAGACTGTAATGAATAAAACACAAAATTAGTTATATTGAATAAAACACAAAATTAGTTATATTGAATAAAACACAAAATTAGTTATATTGAATAAAACACAAAATTAGTTATATTGAATAAAACACAAAATTAGTTATATTGAATAAAACACAAAATTAGTTATATTGAATAAAACTACAAATTGCTCATATAGCACAATGCTATAAGATTAATGAAATGGTTATATCGGTAATACAACAATTGGCAACCGAAATAAATTTCCCACCTCATGAAATAATGAAATGTTGCAGTACTCCCAGTACATCTTTAACGTGTAATAAACATGGGGAGAACATCCTCCGGATCTTGAAAGGTGCTCCTAAAAATTTTAATGTTCACAAACTATATGTATGTTAGTTTGTAGCCTGCGAGCAATACCCATCTCTTGTATCTGGCCCACAGACTGAAAAAGTTGTGCACTTCTGTAAAAAAACATGTCCATTCAATCTTAATACACATCCACCTTTATGTGGACTCTTGGTTGTCGTGGAAATAAAATTTTCTGTAATACTTTCTAATAATTATATGCTAACACTTTCAGTAATAATATGAAGATTGCACCCTAATTTTTAGGGAAAATTTTTGTCATTGTTGTAATAAGAAAACCACAATGTTCTAATGAAAATGATGGTCTTCAAATAAGTATACACAAGAAGCAACGATAGTCACCAGATGTAACAGGTGCCTACCCAGCATTGCTCAACCTAACCGGGTAAAGGGCTTATATCTCAAACAGGACAGTGACAGGGCCTTATCTGGGCTGAACAGGTATAAATCAGGAAGGTATTCATCTTCCTTCTTGAAATGTATGCACAAAACTAATTACTTTTATAGCTTGGTCAGTCAATTCAGTATCTTTGCTGTTCAGATGAGGCACATGAGAAACCTGCAATGGTTTGCTTGGATCATTGGGATCCATTTGGACGAGGAGGAGGTAAGGCCTGTTGTCGATTCGCATCTGTTTCCTGAAATTATAAAAAATGAGAGCATTGATGCATCAGGTTTTGTAGTTTTATATTCAGCATTATTGATCCAATCAGGCCATATTCTTAAATTAAAGACCTGAATGAATCAAATAGTTGCAAAAAATTGAAATAACAGTAGCAGTATTAGCCTGAAAAATTTGCCCTATCATGGCAATAAGAATTGTACAGGAATTCAATAATAATTGGCCAATATCTTCCGTCCCCAATGGGTAAATTGGAATAATTGCAGAAAGTAATTTTGGTTTTATTTGTCATCTTGAGGAAAAACATGGTCAATTTTCTATCATTCAGTAGTTTGAACATCTGTATGGTTCTATCAATGGGACCTAAATCATGTGTGGGTCTTTTAGAGTACTTTGTATTATTGTTTTTGTTCACTTCCTATTTTTTTTTTTTTTTTTTTTAAAGATAATATTTTGAAAACAATTTTCTGACTAAAAAATAGAAAATTTTTTTTTAAAGAAATTCACAGTTTTTATTAACATGATAGGTAAACTTTCCTAGCACTGCCAGAAAGTGGTCACTGTGCTTTTAGGTTTTCCCAACATGAAGCCTTGTTGAGAAAGCCTGAGTAACTTGACAATATTCCCTATGACTTTCCACCTTGCATGAATCTCTTTTTTCTATGAGCGGTAAGGCAATATGCTATACAGACCAGCAGGGGAAGCATTTCAACCATGCATGGCCATGTTCATGCGAAGAATATATAATATGAGAGCTTGAAGAGAATGTTAATACTTAGGTTTCATGATAATCTTGCAATACAATTAACACAAATTGGAAAAGACTTTCAATGCATTTGCATCTAAAAGCAAAACAATCTTCAAATGATAAGTGTGCCTTGTCACTGAGTAAGGATTAACCTAAAAAATAGAAAATTTTTTTTTAAAGAAATTCACAGTTTTTATTAACATGATAGGTAAACTTTCCTAGCACTGCCAGAAAGTGGTCACTGTGCTTTTAGGTTTTCCCAACATGAAGCCTTGTTGAGAAAGCCTGAGTAACTTGACAATATTCCCTATGACTTTCCACCTTGCATGAATCTCTTTTTTCTATGAGCGGTAAGGCAATATGCTATACAGACCAGCAGGGGAAGCATTTCAACCATGCATGGCCATGTTCATGCGAAGAATATATAATATGAGAGCTTGAAGAGAATGTTAATACTTAGGTTTCATGATAATCTTGCAATACAATTAACACAAATTGGAAAAGACTTTCAATGCATTTGCATCTAAAAGCAAAACAATCTTCAAATGATAAGTGTGCCTTGTCACTGAGTAAGGATTAACCTGTTTATACAGCACATAAAAAATCTGTTTCTATAGTCAACATGTGCTGATAGGAACAATAAACTTATTTGGAGCTAATGATGCAAATGGGTAAGAGGCGATTACTTCACCTACGGGCACATAATGTTTTAAGATGATACCCTACACATTTATGTTGACAGCTTGTCATTGTCCCTTAGGTTATCTTTCTTATCATTTCAAGGCATGTTTTATCAATTGTTAAAGCATAACGATATGCAGAGAAGATACTGATACGAAATTCCATAAAATCATTAGGGGAAAAAACACGAACCTCCAGTATGACACAACCAACCGGCTGCCAGCAATATATTCTTCAACATGGATGTATCCTTCCAATCTGTCTCGGCACAGTCTCAGCACCTAAATGATTCATTTTAAATGAATAATATAATTGACATGAAAATTTCAATGCACAACCAAGTTTATTTTAACACCTTTTTGCTTTAAATAAAATTGACTGTGTATACATGCACCATATTTGCTTCATATTTATATACACATACACACACCACCAAGTACAAACAAACTTTGAGTTTGGGACAAAACCTTTCCCCTTTTTAATGAGGTAGTTTTTAGTAGTACCTTGACATGCAAATAATTCATAGTTACTAGCAAAATATTTTTGCGAAAAATGCATTTAAAAAATTCATATGTTACTGTATTTCATTGCATTAGCCAGCATGCCACATAACTCGGGGACACCAGGTTTTTAAATGGTGGAGTCTGGTTCCCGGCATGCCGGGAAAAGGGAGGTTCAATGGAGATGACAGAGAGAATACATTTAAAAGACAAATATATCTTTTAATCAAGAACTGAATAAACACGCAGATTGGAATAAAATAATTGTTTTCACCCTACAACAGCAAGGGAGACCAGCATGCTGGGAAAGCACTGTACTGCATGCCGGCTAATGCAGGGGAATATGTTATTAGCACCAAATAAAGATCTTTCACCATACGAACACCATGAAGCTATGAGCAAGTGGAAGCCAATCACAACCGCACTGGGTACCTCAAGTTTTTCATTCTGCATATTTCATTAATCAAAAATTAAATCTTGAGGAATAAAGAGAGATTATCTGTCATATTTTTAAATAAACATTCAGATTTTCCTACTGGCATGACCTACATTTGCTACAGGGCGAAAACTTGAGTCTGTTTCAGCTCAAATAACTCATGAAACATTAGTTATAGAAACATACTTTCAATCAGAAAACATTTTCAAATAATGTGTCAATTGTCAGACGTCATTTATTTTACTAAGGACTGTATGTAAACCGAGACAGAAAATTTAATTTTTTATACAGTCATTCTGTCCTATAGCACTAACTTTCAATTACAAAATTGTCTCTCCTGACCCGAACAAAAATAAATTTCTTGTTTTCAAATGCAATATCAGCTAAGATATTTGAATTCAAAATTTTTTTAGAAATAAGGGAAAGAATAGCATATATCAAGGGACAAGCTTGTTTTATGCTTTACGGGTTGCTCTTTTACTCACTTTCAGTTACTTTCAATTTGAATAGCTCAACTACTACTGCACTTATAAATACATATTTTTTTCCTTCTTGCCGAACACACGAGAGACAGAGAAACAACCTCATAATTGGATGTAAGAAAATGGACGATCGTATAAAAAAAACTAAATTTTATATCTTCATGCATTTCCAGTCCTTGGTAAAATAAATGACGCACCTAAAATGGGCGCATTATTTGAATAATTTTCTAATTGAAAGTATGCTTATATAACCAATGCTTCTTGAGTTATTCCAGCTGAAATAGACTTGAGTTTCCACTAATAACAGTACATATGTAATCTATTAATATTAAAAAAAAAATTTTGCATAAATTTTCAAATATATATATATATATAGTTCTCTTCTAACCTCTCAAAAAAAAAGGCTGTAGATAATACATAGCTTTAGAAGTTTGATTCAGAAAATTTGACGCTTCATTAAGATATAATCTATAATGATATGCAGAAAAATATAGTAAAATCGTTGGTCTTGATTTATTTTGTGACGACCAAAAAGGATTTAGAAAATTCTGGTTACAAAATTCAAGAAAGGAAGTATGTGAGGCCAAACTTGTACTATCAGACTGTATGAGACAAGATATGACATTATAATATACCTTTAATCCAGGATGAATTTCTGGATTAACATTGAACTACAAAAACAAATACAGTGGAACCCAGTGTTTACCAATATGCATCTAAATATGTGATTCACGCATCAAACTTCAATTTTAATCTTTCAAATTTTAGGTAATTTTTTTTTTCAGAGTCATTTTTCTCTTTTTTTCATTAAAAGAGTGCCCCTCAACTTACAAAACTACCTTTTAAAATTTTGAAAAGCAGTAAAATTACTCTTCAAAATTATTTTTTTGGATAATGCTGGTGGTACATGTATGAAATGGAACATCAACAGATCCAAATAATATGCTATTTCAAACAGGTTTCTGTTTTGTGAAGATACACATCAAAACACTAATGTTCGATTGACTATGTTTTGATTCTTTTAAATACAAGTTTTTCCTCTTGTGCAGAGAGTTTTCAACAGATTTCACTGTACATAGTTAAATTAAATTCAATACTGTGGAAAGTCCCCAATAAATGATGAATTTTCTTGATATTGATAAATGTGATTCAGAATTCAAGATGTGAATAACTAAAATTTCAAGCTTGTTAACATTCAGAACAGTATGAGAGGCAATATAATTGATTTAATCATTTTTGTTGCACCAGTCATTTTCTGCACATGAGAGCTGGAAAAACTGTGTGACACCCAGGCTCTGTCAAACACTCCCTGCAGTAGCAATCCTTTTCTATAGTCATGTTTCTGTTGTCTCCCTGCATCAGAAAAGTTTCTGACTAGGACAAACTGGGTATTGAACTTGCAACACCTCAAAACATCCTTCGGTACTTCAGGCGATCTTATCGCCTGAATATGAGTCTCAATGATTATATGAAGGATCTAAAGCATAACGGGTATAAGTGTAATCTTAATTATAAGTGTTTCATAACCCCCTTCTGCTCTAAATCTAAAGATATATTATATCTGTATATATACCAGAGGTATAGGGCACTATTTCCATTTTTGTCAATTGGAATAACACTATTAACTTGCAATACTTTCATTACACTACACGTAGAGGTATAAGATACTAAGTCCTATTTCAATAAACAACAGAGATATCCACTTCATAAAACAAAGCGAGTTCCACAGAAAAACATACTAAACAGATTGATAAATGGTTCTCCTGTAAAATTTCCCTTGTGTGACATGGCGTCCTTTACTTACACCATACATATACAATCACTTTAGATTTGAGAATGATATTTAATAAAATCATCAATTGTGCACAAATTCTCATCCCATCATTAAAAAAAATTGAAATAAATTTGAATACTCACTTGGGAATGAAGAACTTCAAGCTGCAAACTCTGGCAGAACGAATCTGCGAGTTCAAAGTTAAGTTGGAACAAGTTCATAGAAAAAGGTAATACTGAAGATTAAAAATTTATTTTCTGTAATAAGTCCTCCCACCACAAGACTTCTAAAAGAAACTTGAGATGGGATGAATATTTTGTATTCGACCACGACATTAGCCGAATATTCTGTATTCAGCCAAATCACTATTCATCCCATTCTTAAAAGAAACATTTCACTTCTCTGAGGCATAGGGAAACAGACTTGATAGTTTGACAGACACTGAGATAGGAAAATTTGCTCCTAAATCTGTCAATTTTAGTTATAATCTGATACCTTGAAAGGGGGGAATCACTGAGGGTTTGTATAAAGGAAGAGGAAGGCAGATGTTCAAACTATGCCAATTATACAATTTTTACTGATCCTTCCCCCACTGCATCTGCCTAGTCAGTGATAATGCCCTATTCCCGAAAGATTCAGATTCTCAGTAAATTATTTTATAGGCTGGCTGTCTGAGATGGTTTCCCAAATAAATGAAACTGCTGAACATTAGCTTTTTTTTTCTTTTTTTATATAAAATTGAGATAAATATTTTGTAACTACTACTACTGAACCAGACATGCACCTTATCTATATTCCTCTGCAGAACTTCTACCGAACTGGTACATGTTGGAATGTGTATGTGTAGTGAACCTGACGTGAAGTTTACTTCAGTGTAATGCTTGTTGTGTGTAATGTCTCCATAAACCATCAATTTTTCTAACTATGAGTGAAGTGTAATGATTGAATAATTGTATTGTTGTAGGCCTGCTGCTCTCTGTGGCGAGACTTTTTAACGGGGAGATTGGCTCATATTCGCACCTCGAAGTTGGAAACCACAGAAAACCAACTTCAGCTGACCACCACTATTGCAACAGTGGCGTTCGAACCCAGATCCTTGCAAAGTATTTTGTAACTGCAACTCATTCACTTTCCAATTTTTCCAAACAATGTCAGGGACAACTCATTAAACTTTTAGATATTTGTAATCACTGAATCAATCTATGTGTATCACATAAAAACATTCAGCAAAATATGATTTACAGCAGGAAAAAAAAGGATACGTAAACAGATGTACAGATCATACAAAGGTCTTGGATTATCAACCAATCTTGTTTGGATCAGCTGATGGACATAATTAACTTGCAAAGTATGTACCAGTGGTTTGCCAGCTACAGGAAAAAATTTAAAATTTTAGATGTTAAAGAAAGGAAAGAAACTTTTGATTTGATTCAAAAAAAAAAAAAAAACCAGTAAGGCTTGTTTTTGAGATGAATATTCACAAAATGTAAATGTGTATATTTGTCTCAAAAACATGTCTGTCTTTTTGATTGAATATCAAATTTTAGAATTTGTAAATATGCCGAATAGAAACGACAATGATAGGCCTAAAACAATTGCATTTTTTTTTTTATATGATAGAAACATCCAAAATACAACAATAAAAGATAGAGATTTCAGTTCAAAACACAGCCAGCAAAGGATAGCATTTCCCATGCAAAAACCAGAAATTAATGCAAGGAAAATATATAGTTCTAACCTCCAGTTTCCTTGTCTTCTACTAGGATATCGATTTCCAGAAGTCTCCACGGAACATGTGCACCATCACCCATCAAAGTAAGGGACACCTAAAAAACAAATCAGAAGTTGAATTCCCATTAATTAATACAGTAAAAAATCATTCAAAACGAAAACATAAATATAACAAAAATTCCTCAAAATAATATATAATTAAATATAAATTTCATGTCAAGGATTGCAAACTGCTGATATCAATGATGTGCTTCTACTACTCAACCATAAATGTACCTTGCAAACATTCCTCTGCAGAGCTTCTAACGAATTGGTACATGTCAGAATATGTGTTCTGCGTGCATGTGTAGCCTAACATATTTATGTTGTCAGGGTTGGACTTGTTTTGTGTTCTGCTAATGCTGCCATCTGCCTTTCATATTCTCTTGTATTCTTTAAGAAATATCAAATGTTGATTCAAGGGGAGAAATGCTGCACATAATACCACATGTGTGTAGGGGATAAATTTCTACCCTACTAAACTGCAAATGCACCTCTTAAACATTCCTCAGACAAACCTGTGATATCCTGAGAAGTGTATGTACAAGAGGTCATTCCATTTTTCTTTTAGTCAGGTATTTAACTCATTGGAAGGAATCGTTGCTAAAAACATGTCACAAAATATTTCAGAACAGAAATTTGTGGTTTAATTTTTTTAGAGTAGTTCAAAGTTCATTTTAGCAAGTTAGAACGGAAATGGAAAAGAAAGAAAATTCGGCAGAATGAAAATACATTTTTACTTTAAAAAAGAGTAAAGTTGAGTTAATTCAGGGGGACTCTGCACCACCATTGAAGGCTGTTTTTTGATCATTCAAATGCAGTGAAATGCCCAACAAAAATGAAGAACAGCATTGGGTTGATTCAGTTAGAGGCCACCACTATATATCGCCTCTTCAGGCTACAAGCACGAATGTGCAATGTCCTTGGGAAAAAAAAGGGGGAAATGAAAATTGAATTTTTATGCTATCCATGTTACTCTATGGAAGTTACTTTTCTAAAATGCTTTGTAACATGTTTCAATAAGGAGCAAATGCAATAACGCAACTGAAAAACATAACAAAGTAAGGTATCCAACCAGCTGATAAAAAAAAAGTTAAAATTTGTACACCTGAGCTTCTAGTATTCGCCGCCCGTATTCGTGGTTTCCATATTCGCGGGTTTTTTTTTCTTTATTGGAAAATTTTTTTGACAATACTCAGCAATCATCGTTCACGTGTTTTGTTTACAAAATTTGAGTTGTGCTTGTTTAGGATGGCTCATTCTTCTAAATGCTACTGATAATGCTTTGAAAAGGTAAATAAAAGTGAAAACTTGACAAGAAAAATTGGATATATTGACTATGTTTGCAGGTATTGACGTGGTCCGCCATTACGGAATAAACAAATCTACGGTGAGATATATCAGGAAAAAAGAATCTGAAATTCGTTCAGCGGTAGCCGTAGCTTCACCCGTAGCAGTCAAAACTTTGCAGCGCCTATGGGATCCATGTGTTTCACGTACAGAAAATGTTTTTTTTTTTGGGTACAAGACTGACACAAAAATGTATTCCAATTGGTTGTAATATTATAACAGAAAAGGGGAAAAATTTTATTCTTCCATAAGGAAAGGACTGGTGAAACGTCTATTTCTTCAGAATTTTATGCAAGTAAAGGTTGTTTCATAGGTTTAAGAAATGATTCGGATTGCACAATGTAAAAAGCACTGGCGATCAAGCCTCTGCCGATCAGGAGGCAGCTAGAAAATTTCGAAAGAATTTGTAGAAAATTATTGAAGAGAAGGGTTATGCACATCAGCAGGTGTTCAACGCTGACGAAACTACACTATTTTGGAAGAAAACGCCGCAAAGAAGTTAAGCAAGAGAAAAACAGCGAGCTCCTGGTTCTAAGGCAAGCAGAGATAGACTTACTATGTTGTTTTGAGCAAATGCGAATGGGTACATGATAAAGCCCACCATAATTTTAAAATCTTTGAATCCGTGAGCATTGAAGGGAAGGATAAGCCAAAGCTCCCAGTATTTTGGATGAACAATGGGCTATGAAAACAATTTTCCTGGATTGGTTTAAACAGTTTTTCGTTCTGGAAGTCAGGAGGTACAGTACCTTGATAGTGAATACATGCTATTCTCAAAGTTCTTTTGATATTGGGTTGACCGAGGAGGAGTTAATGCAGTTGACTGGTCCTGAAACTGAAGCAGCACCAGATAAAGAAGTAGAAGTTCATCACAAGTAACATAGCGGAAGGGGATTGCAAGCTCAAATCAGCAATAGACTATTTTCATAACATAGATCCCTCTATTTCACGTTCTTCACATGTAGAAAAATTAATAGAGGAAGCCATGTCAACATACTCCAACATACTTGATGATATGAAGAAGAAAACACGACAAACATAAAAATCCCAACATCCTTTCAGAAAAAATCGCCAACAATTGCTGCACCCCCCTTTTACTTTCCCTTCTACCTCTGCGTCACCCTGCTCTTTCTCATGATGTTCAATAAACGAGATATACAATAAAAAAAACCTATGGTTTCTGTTATTTGCGGATTTCCGTATTCGCGGTCACTCCCAGAACGTAACCCCTGCAAATATGGGGGGCTGACTGTAATAATAGCAGAAGAAATTTCTAGTTTGCAATCATGATTTCAGTTGTGTGTCACAGATTCTAACTGATTAACTTTTGTAATGTTGGCAACAGTGATGGGTTCACATTTTCCATGAGAAATCAGAAATAGAAAAACTGTGTTGAAAATGGGTGCATGATCACTGACAGTCATTTTTAAAAAATAACGTGGAAAAGATATTCCAAAAGAAAGCTTGTCTATAATCACTTGCAATTGTAAAGGCTTTTGGCATGGATTTTTGATTGCGGATGACACATGGATTCAAAACCTTTTACATATGCCACTCACTTTATAAAAATGAAAAAGAATTTTAACTGAAAAAAGTAATACATTTTTTTTAAACTTTATCCAATGACCTTTATATGTGTGTTCCCTAGCATTTTCATGGATATGCAAGTTGTATGCAACACAAGTGCTGCTGTATATCTCCAAAATTAGAAGTGAAAATGGCAGGTGTATGGACTCCTGCATTTGTAGTGATTTTTTGTGTTTGATATAGTCTGCCTGGCGAACTCTAGAAGCCACTGTGCTGTCAGTAGAGATGAAACCAGGGGTATGCCCACCCATTTTTTTAAATATGATCTTGTTTTTGTGAAAATTTCTTATTTTTATGAAAATTGTCATTAATTTTGTGAAGTGATTTTATGGAAATTTTACAATCAAAATAATTTATCACTAAAGAGAAATAACATGTCAAATTTATGGTTTCATTATTTTTAGGATTCAATAATATATATATATATATATATATATATATATATATTTTTTTTTTTATTATTATTATTATTATTATTATTATTATTATCATCATCATCATCATCCAGAATTTTTGTGAGGTGTTCAGAAAACAAACCCAAATTTCAGCTGGATAGACAGACCCCTGGAAACATTAGGCTTTTAGCAATGGAGAGCCATCACAGCACCCACACAGCAGCAAAAATAATCTCTTGTATTTAATTAGTTGGAGGGCATGACGATCACTTGTCTCAAAAAAATTTTTGAGTATGCCATTCTGAATGAATGGCAGAGTTTCTTCAGCCCCCTCCCATTTTTTTCATTCTTATTTCAATATACAACTGGAGGATCAAACTTGTCAACAGATACTTATCCTTACATATAGAGAGACAGAAAAGAATCAAATGAGTACTTACTTCAAATTCATGCTCGACATGAAATGTTACTCTGCCATTTTCTGAAACAGACAAAGCATTTACATAAATAAGCATCCCAACCATACATACACAATGAAATTTTTGCCAATATAATTATTCAAGATTGCATTTATTGTAAGTTAGATTACAATACAAGATTAGTTAGATACATACAAGATTACATTTTACATTTATTGCAGTACTGAATGAAAGCGCTAAGCAACTATTGGTAACAAAATTTGTTCTGCAGATCTGTGCTGGGAGTATAGGAGTGAGCAACTGGGGAGTACGGTTGAACTTTGATGTCTCAAAGTGCTTACAGAAATTGATATTACTCTCAGAAATAAGAAACTCAAGTCAGAGAAGTTTCATTGTATGATCAAATGTACAGATGTGGTGAGAACATAAGCATCAATTTAACAATTTTACAGCATCACTGAAACAGCTTCTTTGTACTTCTTTTTCAATGGTGCAAATCAGGTTACGTTGATTTAAATTAGCTTGATTTTTTTTAAATCATTGATTTAAATCAAAAAATTAAAATTTTGTTTTTTCTTTACATAACTTCAATGATATTGAAGTAAAAGTAACCTGGTATGGTATGCATGTTACTGATATGTGGTCAAGTTTGTGATTAAAAGAGAAGTATAGAAGATCTTTGGGGTAATATAAACTTGAATTTAATCCTTAGATACAGTGCAGAAATAAAACTGCTCCATTTCTAGATTTTGTGCAGGGAAAAATTGCAGAAAAATATAGGGAATTCAACTTGGTTAAACTGCACTAACTATTTTCAATGCATTACAATGTGAAACTAGGGTTCCACAAATTAAAAACCCCAGAAGAATAACTTATTACATAAAGCCATGAATTCTATGCCCTAATTGCTGATTCAAAATAATAATAGATGCCGTACCAACATAAATATATATATCATTGGGTTTTTTACTTTACTTTTCGTATTAAAATTTTGAGTTTGCTCATTTTTTAATTAAAACCCATTAAACCTGTGAAAGAATAAGAATGTGTAAACTATTAAACAACATCATACAAGTCAGAAACACATCCATTAATTGTGCAAGAAACAATCTTGCCAATAGAATTTGTTTTATTTAGTTGATGCTGAATGGCCTTTTGGTTGTGCATCGAGTGAATTGAGATGTCTACACCATATGTGTGATACTGAGTTGCCAGCACTCATTCACTTTAATGTGGGGGGGGGGGGGAGGGCTCATGAATGAAAGCACTTTTCTCTATAAAAAAAAAAAGTTAATCCATGAAGTTAATTTGGGCTCAATGACGTCTCATGTTACATAAACGAGATTTTCTGTGTTCGTATTTTTCGACTGTAATTTATTCCATGCTTAATTAAATTTCAGCGATTAGGAGAGAAAAGCAGGTGGGTGATATGAAAATATTCATTCTTAATGATTAACATGATTTGTTTTAATTAATATGTGGTCAGTTAATTTAAATAAAAAAAACCTGATTTAAATTTTAAAAAATCATGATTTTTTTCATACCCTGGTGCAAATAGAATTTTTCAAGACCTGTGTGTACATAAGATGATAGCTGCATTGAGAAATTCAATAATTCCATGTAAAAGAAATTAAAAATATATATATATGTTTTCTTTTTATTCAATGTAGATGGGAAAATCATGTCTACATTGTCCGTCAGATCTAAACTGATCAATGTATACCTTGAATAAGGATATTGGTTTTACTTCAAATTAAGAATCACATTTACAATCAGGGTGACTTCAATAATGGAATAAGCTCACAGACGTTTATCCAAATGTACTTACCAATCACAAGATTCCTCATCTGAGCAGGTAACTCAGAGGATACAAGTCTGTACTGGATGATTTGGTTTAGTCGCAGAAGTGTAGCTTTTCTCTCCGTGGGAGTGATGGGATCAGGTGGAACTATTCTGTCCTGAAAAATTGATTGGGTAATTTTTATATACAGGAGCTAGTCAAAAAATATTGCCAACAAATTCGTTTTTTGAAAAAAACGTGGACCATATACAGAAGTGAATATATATATATATATATATAACTTTACTAATACTTCATATGGACGGCTTTTATATAAAAGGAACCAAGTGCCATTTCTAACATTTTTGAGATATATCGACATCTGAACTATTGAAAGAGGTGGTTTTTTTTTATCTAAATAGAACCAAGTGACATATAGGGTGTCATGCTGTCCGTGTGCACTTGAACCAACTACCAAACTGAAGAGGTAACTGAATCGAAGATGACTTAATAGCTTTTTCTGTTTTGATTCAATGGCGCTTATAATCTCCTGCTTGGGAAGAAAAATTTTAAGTAAACCTGGCAATTTGGCTGGAATAAAACAAATGTAAAATGGGTTCTATTCCGTCAATGGAAAATGGAGTCTGTTGTAAACAAGCAATATTCAGCCTTGAAAATTTGCATTCGTTTACAGAAATTAGCTAAGCTTTAGTTCCCTACTGCATATTGTCTGCTTTTTTTTCAAATAAATTCTTAGTCTTTTTAAAGCAAAGTTGTTCAGGTGCTCTTTCCTAGCAGTAAGCGGCATCATGATAAACACATCCACTGCCATTGTTCAATCACAGAGTAACACTTGAACTTGAACTACCAGACAGATATCAGAGTAACACTGGAATTCTTATCATTCTCAAGCTTTTCCTCACTAGCTAATGTTTATAAATTGATTGGCTTTGCATTAACTCTGAAGTGCTAGTGTGATGTCTTTCTGATGGCCAGTCTTTACACCTATCAGATGGCCAGTCTTTTCACCTATCAGATGGCAACACAACATTCCTACATTAATATCTGGTCATTTATAGGCTATCTGTTGATTTAGGCAATATATCCTTGAAAAAGCATTCAAATAAATGTTATCGTGTTTCCTTGAAAATAAGACCCGGTCTTACATTAATTTTTGCTTCAAAAAATGCATTGCACCAATCTTATCTGAATTTCTTGTTGCATGTCAATTGATTCAATTGGCTTTGCAAATTCCGGGCGTCAGGTGCTCGTAATGAATAGAAAATTACAATTGGCACCCGAAATATCTAAAATTTATGATTACCACATTCAAGTTTAGAAACAGCAAAAAAATTTTAGATTTTATATCAATATGGAAAGGGACCCACTAAGTCTCAGAAAAGTTGGGGGAAATGTTTTGGGCCGTTTTTATGGAAAAAATATACTTTGCAACTAGAAATTCGGTGCGTAAATTAGTTTGGTTTTTCATGCCCTGAGCTAAACATTAGATACAACCAAAATTTATTTTTAATTATCATTACACATATCATGACTAATAGAAAGCTATCAAATCATTCAAACACATTACACAAATTAAAAACGTTTTATTATACTTACTCTTATACAAGTTGGAAGACGGGAATATGTGCCTAATGTAAGAACCTCGACCGCACAAGGCAGATGAAAACTCGGCAACCTAATATAACAAACAAAATAAAAAGATAAAAAAAAATCTGGGGCTTAAAAGATTATTGAAAAGATATCACACATTAAGTACATTAGTCATCTCAGTAAAATCAAGGGAAGAAATAATAAAAAACTTGCTAGGAACGAAACTTACCTAGCATTCACAAGTGTTTCACGAGACATCATAGCTAGCATGTCAGCCATCTCTACAAAGCGCATGGACTGCTTGTCTAAGAATTCCATTATTTGCTGCAATGCAAGTCAGAAATCAGCTTTAAATACATTTCACTTTGTGTAAAGACGTGAAGTAACTTTCCCGACGTTTAAAAGCAAGTTATATATGTTACTGCCAAAGCATGAAGTGGCCAGTCTAGTTGACTAGGCCAATGTCCGAAATTCAAGCTTTCGCCGTCCCCTATACATCCCTATATCGTGGTCATCGCCCTGTTGGCATATTTTCTTGTGATAATTATGGCCATTTATAATTAGCCATATTATAAATGGCTTCAATTATAAGATTTTAAAGTTGTGGGGCTGGCAAAATAATGTTTGCCCCAGGCAGCAAAAAACCTACTCATGGCCATGTGTATAGCGACCAACATATAGTGGCTGACCAAACCCCTGCGAAAGCCCAAATTTTGGCACTGGCTGGGTCAACTGGGATGGCCACTCCATTCAGACTTTCGCAATAGCATATACAGTCAAACTCGGTTATACAGACATCAATGATTCTGCAAAATTTTGTCATTCTAAGGTAGAGCACATAGTAGAGCAAAGAGGTAAGCCATACAAGAATTGTGACTAGGAAGAAAAAATTGTATAGGGGTGGAGAAAGAGATGTCTGCACATAGCCGAGGAGGAAGATAGAGAAAATGACCGGAGGGGTTCTGGAATGTAAGGGTGTGATAATGATGATCCCTCTGCAGAAGAGGGAAATAAAAAAAAAAAGAGAGAAACTGACCAATTGGCAGATAGCCAAAATCAGCAGATCGAAGTGAAAACAAACAGGTTTGTTCAAGTGGCCTCTTTTTTTTCTCCTTCACCTTCCTTCTAGAGTATGTGTGGTGTAGAACAAAGCAATACAATTGTTTTTGTTGCTGGTCTCTATCATACACTCCGTACCTCTTGATCTAACGACCTAACAGAGTCATCCTTAGAACTGAGATTGATCATTTTAAGACCCTTTAAGGATGAAAACTATAATCAGATGCAATAAAATACTGTGCATAACATTTTATTTCATTATCATTAGGTTGACCACATTTGACTAATAAAAATACGTGTAATTGTGATCATACAAATGGGACATTGCCAATTCTCGCCACGAATGTTGCGAGTGGTTGGTAGAATTGCCAGTTATTGTTTATAAATAACCTTTGGCGAGAAATAAAGTTATGTAGCAGTCTAGCAGTCCTGCAGCGATTGAAAATGTGTTTCACGAAGAAAAAAAAATTGAACATTATCTCAAAAAGGCTTTTTATTTGTCACAATTATCACGATATAATTTATAAATTATTAAAATTATATAAATATTCATTAGTTCATCTCAAATTCTTATTAAAATTATGAATTGAATTAACCTCTAACCTCCATTTTTTGAGAAAACATGACATTTATACAAAACAAAACAACAGGCAGGAAGGTTGAAACTATGAAAAATATGGGAATGTCAAATATAGGGGGTAATGTCAATGATTAAGTTAGTGTCAAACATGTATTTTTTTTCCCCTTGTTAGGTATCAATAGAACAACAGACAAACACTGCCTCAGTATGGTGAGCTCCAATGATGATATATGATATGATGAGCTTTCTACAAAAATGTAATAAAAACGAAAGCAAGATTGATGAAAAAATTTTATTATATCCGAGATGGTTGCATTTTTATCGACGTTATAAGCAAGGTTAATCAACATTATTCTCTACGAAAATCAGCGTGCACTGCCAATTACTGACATCATGGCAGAGGTATCATTACAACTTGCGGAAGAGTAGATGACTTGGCCTAATAATGCTCAAAAAATTATCAATGAATAAGGCAAATACCACGAAATACTAAAAAATTCCTAATGCATTTTGATGAGTACCAAATCTTCAATCTCTGTTGTTCAGCGGAACGAAAAACAATACATCTGCTCAAGTCAAACGTCGTGGCAAGAATGAAGGGAAGCGCCTGCTTTTAAGTCTTTTGCAACAACCTGATTGGCTGCTTGCGAAATGGAGCTATCCGATTGGTTTATTCGAATTTTCTTTAAATTCCAGCTTGTAATGAATTTAAGCCATGGCAATACGATCAGTGGTGTTGATTTACTGTTGTTTACTAATTTATTTTTGAAGGCCTGGATGTATGTGCCTTGGTAGAATTGGCCGTGGATTTTATTTTGTGAAAAACTCTCGTTTCCTGAAATTTGAATCTATGGCCCTTTTGCCATTCATAATGAGTAGCAATTGCTCCAAGTCATCTTTGGAACTGTCCCAAAAGCCCAAAAGTATCATCCACATATCTCCTATAAAATTAAAAGGGCACTACGTTCAATAGCTTCCATTCAAACTCATCCATATACATATCACACACAATCGGAGAGATGGGATTTCCCATTGCTAGGCCATCTGTCTGGTTGTAAAACCTATCATCAAAACTGAAAGCTGTTTGTGAGACACATGTGAATGCAATACAGCATATATCCTCTACTTCAGGCTATGAGAAATTGTATGTTTTAAGGGGTTGTTCTAGACATCAAATACTAACAGTTATGGAAATGTTAGATCATTGCCGTTAACTGCTGACAAGAGGGCCATAGATTCAAGTTTCAGGAAGCGAGAGCTTTTCACAAAGTGAAATGCATGGCTGATTTAGACTTCTACGAAGGCACATACAAATGGGCCTTCAAAAATAAATTAGTAAATGACAGTAAATCAATACCACTGATCGCATCGTCAGGGTTTAAATTCATTACCAGCGGGAATTGAAAGAAAAATTTTTTTTTTTTTTTTTTTTTAAATATAAATCAAATTTATTGTTATCATATAACAGTACAAAAAGAAAAAATTTACCAAGGAGTCAATCAAAAAATGACCCATTCTGGTAAATGCTAGTAAAGATTAGTATGGAAAACAGAATAGTCAAATAAAAAATAAAAAAATCAAAATTATTCAAATTAAAATAAAAATTAATGGCAACAGAGGAGTGCAATTTAAAAACAGTTCTACATGCTGCAACTAAAAATATAATTTTTTTAGATGTTGGAATGAAAGCAAAAACGACTAGATGCAGCATGTAGTTAAATTAAACTGTTACGTTATTTAAGGATTATATGAGCAAGTGAAAAAAACATTAAAACAAATTTTCTATACCATCTAGTGAGAATATGTATTGCTTGACACACTTTTTAAAGGATGATAAATTAGTATTGTGAGTGATTTCTGGTGGTAATGTATTGTAGAATTTTGGGATAAGGTAAGTAAAATGTTTCTTCAACAGTGTTTTATGAGGCAGCGGAAGTGAATACATATTATTTAATCTATTTGAAGATCGAGATGTATTTAAAGGCAAAGAGAATTGACCTTTGAATAGGAGGAGAATAGATTTATAGAAATATAATTGACGTAATGTAAGTATTCCAAGATGTTGATGAAGTTGTATTGATGGTGTAGTAAAGTTATTTGTGATGATTCTAATTATTCTCTTATGGAGGCTGATTATAGGGTAAAGGGTTGAAAGGTAGTCAGAACCCCAGACAGTTAGACCATATAGTAGGAGTGAGTGAAACAAGGAATAATAAAGGGTTAATAAAAACGACTGATTCAAGTAAGATTTGAGATAGTAAAATTTATAAATTGCTAGTCGTAGTCTTTTTTGCAAGTACTTGGTATGACTCTTCCATTTAAGATTGTGATCAATATATACTCCAAGGTATTTAATTGTAGTAACTTGTTCGAGACATGAACAATTACAATCAGAATTAATAGTACAATTGCAATTATGGAAAATTAAATTAGGGTGAAAGTGAGTGTTAGATTGGGAAGAGAAATTTATAAACTTAGTTTTTGATGTATTTATCTGAAGGTCATTAGCAACAAACCACTTTCGAATTTTAATTAAATCAGTATTGATTAGGTTAGTAAGAGATTGAAAATCATCAGATGAGTAAAGTAATACTGTGTCATCGGCGAAAGTTATGATATTGCCATTTATGTTTAAGTTACATAAATCATTTATGAATATTAAAAATAATAATGGTCCCAATACAGATCCCTGAGGGACGCCTTTCACTATTTCCAATGGGGTGCTAAGGCTATTGTGAATTTTAACTGATTGTGTTCTATGAGTTAAAAAAGAAGCAATTAGATTCAGAGTATTACCTCTGATTCCGATATATGACAACTTATTGAGTAATATATGATGATTCACGCTATCAAATGCTTTTCTTATATCAAGAAATATTGCAATGGCTTTTTTTAGATTTATCAATATTTTCAGCGATAAATTTAGTAAATGTTAGTAGAGCAGTTTCTGTGTTTTTATTAGGAAGGAATCCAAACTGGTTGTTAGAAAATAAACTGAAATGTGACAAGAAAGAAAAAATTCTATTTTTGATAATTGTTTCAAATATTTTTGAGATAGAGGGTAGAACTGAGATTGGTCTGAAGT
Source organism: Pholcus phalangioides (assembly GCF_987345545.1). Classification (NCBI taxonomy): domain Eukaryota; kingdom Metazoa; phylum Arthropoda; class Arachnida; order Araneae; family Pholcidae; genus Pholcus; species Pholcus phalangioides. The sequence goes on from NW_028301618.1 coordinate 6,253,889, forward strand.
TGTTAAAATCATTGGGATCTCCAGATTTATAAATAGGTGTTACGATAGCTGATTTTAAAGACCTCGGGAATATACCATTAGCCATACATATATTTATTAAATCTGAGAGAGTATTCAAAATATTATATGGTAGAATTTTCAAGACCTTGGTATTGATTGTTTCTGCAAAAGATCCAGAAGTGGGTAATTTTTTAATAATTGTCAAGATTTCATCAGCAGTTGTTGGAAAAAGGTATATTGAGTGAGAATTCGATTTCATGTATTGCTTAAAATCTTCATTTATGTTGATATTGAGTGTGGAAATATTAACAAAATGGGAATTGAAGTTTTGAGCCAGAGAAATAGGATCAGAATCGGAGGAAAACAGTTTATTATGACCATCAGTTTTTTTAATTATACCATCAATGAATCTCCAGCGTTTTGTGGGAGTGTTACATTTTGAAAATTGGTAGGAAAAATATTCAAGTTTAGCAGATTTTATTTTGGATTTGACCAGCTTTACAACATTTTTATAGGCTATATTTAATGGGATATCGAATGGAAATTTTCGTGTTTTATAATACAGTTTTTGCTTAATTTTTGTCAGGTGTCGTAATTCATGAGTGATCCAAGGATTCAGCTGCGATCTATTGTTTTTACAATTGATATATCTAGCGTGATTGTGTACTATTGTTTCAAGTTTAAGTAAAAATTCTTCAAAATTATTAGAAGGGTCAATATTATTGAATGAAAAATTGTAATTTTGAAGAAAAATATGAAGTTTCCGATAATCAAGTTTTTTAAACTGACGGTTAGTTAGTTTTGATCTGATAGTTGAAGTGGATATACTAAAACATAGCTTACAAATTATTGCATAATGATCTGTCAAATCAGAGAAAAAAATAGAAGAATATATATCAGAAATATCAGATGAATTCCGTATGAATATGTGATCAAGACATGTGTTTGATCGAGATCTAGTTATGCCTTCGATATATGGCTGAAATCCTTTACTACACAATAAGTTTAAGTATTCAGTAGTAATATTAGAGTTAGAGTCAAGAAGGTCAATATTGATATCACCAATAATTAGAACATTTTTACATTTGATTCGATCAATAATAGTTTTCAATTCGTTAATGAAATCGGTAGATAGAAATGAATGAGATCGATAAACAGATAAAATAGTAAACTTCAAAGATTGGTGAAACAATACAACAATCTCAGCTGTTTGCATGGTGATTGAAGTTAAATGTTTTAGGCTTAGGAAATCGTTAACATATACCAGTATACCACCCGAATTATTATATTGTCTACAACAATGAAATATTTCGAATCCGGGAATATTGAAAAAGTTTATTTCGTTGTCAAAAATCCAGACTTCTGAGAGGACTAAAATATGTATGTTTTGAATATTGGTACCTAAAGTTGTTAGCAGTTGATTAAAATTCGATCTAACACTGCGTATATTTATATGGAAAACGTTAAATGAGGAAAATGTAAAGTTAGTATTATTTAAATTTGAATTGCTGGTAGAGAAGTATGTTTTCAGTTCATCCAGGGTGTTCAGGTCAGTGTAGTTTAGATTGGGATTAATAATTAATAAACATTATTTAAGTCATTTACATGAGTAATACTGAACACCCTGGAATCATCGTATTGACGCAAAAATACCTTACCATCTCTGATCCAGCAGTGATTGAAATTCCTCTGTTGCTTGAATTGTTTACAGTGATAATAAACGTTTTTCATATATGGACATAAGTGGCAATTAAAATATACAGGCACCGATTTAAGTCTGTTATCAATTGATGACGCTAACAATTTCTTTGTTTTTGTTTCTTTTAAAAATTTGTCTCTGCTGGATTTCCCATCAAACTGGACAATTATGGGCTTAATTTTGTCCTTTATCTTCGTTGGGACGCAGTGAATGGCTGTGATGGTATTTGACATCTCGGGATCTATTAGAGAAACAATAATCATTTTCAAATTGTCGATATTTTCCTCTGGTGTCTCTGGCAATCCTTGTATTTCGATGTTGCATCTTCTTGAGTATTGTTGCAGACCACCAATTTCACTTTGTAGTTTTGTGATTTCGGTTTTCAAAACTGAGTTTTCGGATATTATTTCCTGGTGTTTGTTTTGGAGGTCAGCTATTTGAATTTGATATTGATGGTTCTGTTCTGTCAGTGTTAGGAACTGAGTAGAAATGTACGATTTCAGTGCCGTAATTTGGTTTTCGAAAGACTTGTTGATTATGCCAACTATTTGTTTTAGATCGGATGGTAAGTTTTGTAAATATTGTTCATCGCTAGATGGCAAGGCCATTTGGGTATTCACTGAAATTGAGCAATCTGTGTTTTCAGTCACTGTTGGCGGTTGGATGAGCGGAATTGATGATGTAGAGACTAAGGAGTTATCAGCGATTGATGCTGTCGAGGTAGTAGATGCTGCGTTTGTTGAGATCGAGATATTTGATAGACTTGTGCTGGCGACACCTGATGAAGCTGCGACTGGTGTAATTATTGATGTCGATGTTGTTGTTATAGTCATTAATGTCGGCATCGATGAAGCTGAAGTTATTGATGGTGCACTATGATTTCCTGAATTTTTGCATGTAAAACAGTACCACGAACTTTCATCTCGTTTGAGTTTTCGGAACGATCTTTCACTTAGCCCACCACAGTAAAAATGAAATATGTTCCTGCATACGACACATGTTAATCCATCATCCATTGTTAGAATATCTTCGGAGCACAACTTACACTTAGACATATTGACGGCTGACTGATAAGAGCTATGTAGCTCGTGATTAGATAATTAACGTGGGATTTAACTAAAATAAATATTGCACATTAAAAGGATTAGTAACGAACCATGTGAATTAAATATGCTGTAAATTGTATATATTATACGTTTTTAAAGAATGTAACGCAAAAAAAAAATTTGCCCTTATTTTTTATTTTTAGAGGAGCAAAAACAAACACGTGCGTACACCCCAACTACTGTTGCCAACTCTCAATTTGAATAGACCAATCGGATAGCTCCATTTTGCAAGCAGCCAATCAGGTTATTGCAAAAGACTTACACGAAGGTGCTTCGCTTTATTCTTGCCACAACGTTTGACTTGAGCAGATGTATTGTTTTTTTGTTCCGCTGAGCAACCGAGATTGAAGATTTAGTACTCAATCCAAGTGGAAAACTCAGTCAGCGTGATACTCTTATCCTCTGAAGGCGACACCCATAGCGTGTCGAAATGCATTAGGAATTTTTTAGTATTTCCTGGTATTTGAATTATTCGTTGAAAATTTTTGAGTATAACGGAATTTGACTGTATAACTCTAGTTTTCTAATTACTTTTGTCTACCCATGCACGTGGTAAGTTCTAGAATACCCATATTGGAACATTTTCGAATTGAAGGGCAAAAAAAATTCAACTTTTCAAATTATATTACTTACCCCACATTTTTCTACTTTCGAGGCACTGGCAGCCCATTTGACAAGAGCGAGAAGTCGCACAAACAGCTGCCTTGTTCGACTGGCAAACTGGACAATCTCGATCTTTCTCTCCATGTCTGTTTTCCTTGGGAGACTAGCGAGGAATATATGAAAATATATTATGAAGCTCTTGAGACCATAGCATGAACACATAAGGAGTTATTATCACGCACATTATAAGAAATAGTTATTAGAAAGTAGGTGCCTTAAATTTAAGAAAATCATTTTGAATAGTTATGACTGATGAAATAGTAATAGACAATTTTTCGTAAATAATAAAAAAGGAAAAAGAATCTACAGCTGAATCCCGTTATAACAAACTCCAAGAGACCGAGAAATCACTTCATTATAAGAAATTTCATTATAAAGGAATTCCTGATATTTCATTGTTCCTATGTAAACCTATCTGAAGGATCAGAAAAGTGTTCGTTAAAGTGAAATTTTCGTATAACGGTATTTGTTAAAATGGGATCCGACTGTGTAAACAAATTTTCACCTATGCTATGATATTTGTCGATTCCATACTTTGCAAAAGTGATAACAATACTCGAATGATAACATTATTTATGATTCCAGTACGCAGTGTCTACTTGATCAACATCATAACAGTTTTCTTGTGATTTGATCAAAGGCACGTCTATTTGAATTTTCACAAGATTTCATGAAATAATTTTCTATAATAAGTTTCCAGATCCATCATCTTTACATCCCAGAAGGGACAGAGCCCGGGTCATGTCTGGTCTGACAGATCCATCGTCTTCAATTTACAGGTTTCATAATGAGTATGAAGTATTTTTCATCACTAAAAATTAACACTGATAACTTCATATTCCCACCAACCATTATGAATCCTGATCATTAGTACAGGCTGAAAATTTTATGATCTGTGCACACAAGATCCCTCTTGTAGAGTTTGTTTCTTCCAACCAAACCCAGCTGCAAAAAAAAGGTGGTACACGATTCCATAGCCCTCTATGGAAAGTAGTTGAAAATGACAACCCTTGTAGTTATTCTGCTGTATCATCAGCTTCAAGGATAAGATTATTTCATAGTCAACACACAGGAGTACATTTTCTTTGCAAAAACTGCAGCAATATTGTGTTTTTGTTTATGTATTGAGGATGGAGAAAAGAGATGCATGGAATTGCTATCGATGTTTTGGTATTCCTCTTCGGTGATTCAGGGTTCTGAGTCTACTTCAGTGAAAATTAGGTCACGTTTAATCTGTTTTGTTTTTCGCCCATTAAAATTTGAAAGTTATGATGTATGATGCAATGATGCAATTGCGCTCACATGTCATTTGTTTTTCCCTACAGGAACTATTTAGAACTTATTGGAAGGTACATGCGAAATGCCTATTTCTGACATAAATGTTTCCTTCCATTTTGACATAAAATGGTCGATTCTACATAATATTTGTCACAAAATGATGACTTTTTTTTGGCATAACCGTCACTTTCAAACAAATATCACAAAACACAATATTGATTTCTATTAATACACAGGGTGAACTTTACCTAATCATAAAACATGATAACAAATCTTTCCCATGTCTTAACCATTTTCAAAGTTATAGTGAATAGAAGGGAAATGTGTCAAATCTGAAAAAAAAAAACCCTGAATTTGCTCACCATTAAATCCAGATCATCATCAACCACCATTTTCAATCCACTGCTGGATGAAGGTCTCTAAATTTTTCCATTCTGCTCTGTCTGATGCTTTAGCCATCCAGTTAACTCCAGCCACTTTCCTGATCTCATCAATCCATCTTGCTTGGGAACGCCTTCTCAGACGTTTAACACCACAGGGGGACCAATCTAGAATACTTGGGGTCCATCCGTTGTGCTGTCTTCTTGCAATATGTCCAGCCCATTTCCATTTCAAACGCTTAATTCTTTCCATGATATCATATACTTTTGTGTGGTTCCTTATCGTTCGTTGTGATTCGTTTTCTATCTCTCTTTGCGATGCCAAGCATACATCTTTCCATGCTCCTTTATGTTGTCTGTAGTCTTTGTATCATCTTGCTTGAGCTCCATGTTTCAGCTCCATACGTCAGTGCTGGTAGCACACACTGGTTATGCCTGTTTTCTTTTCAGGCATAATGGCATGTGATTCTTCAGAATTACACAGTTTTTGCCAAAAGTGCTCCATCCAATCCAGATCCTTCTGTTTATTTCATTAATGATTCCGTTGTCCATGGTAATTTCTTGTCTCAGGTATACATAGCTTTCTACTTCTATTTCTGTGTTGTTGAGCAAGATTATCCTCTTCTTCTTCAACACAAAGGGGTTGAACATAGCTTTAGTCTTTTGCAGATTCATTTTCAAGCTGACCTCAATACTTCCCTTCGCCAGTTCTTGTATCATTTCTTCTAGTTCGTCTGGATTACTACTGATAACAACAATGCCGTATACAAAACGCAAATGGTTGAGAAATTCTCCATTTATTTTAATTCCTTTTTTATCCCAATCCAGTTTTCTGAATACTTCTTCTAAAACAGTAGTAAAGAGTTTTGGTGAGATAGTATCACTCCCACACTTCCCACGTGATTTTTTTTTTTTTTTTAAATCTTATTTTAAACTAGTTGTAATACCTGGCGCTGCCTGGGTTTTGTTCAATTTCTGGGAGTATTGAAAAAGTGGCAACCATTATAAAGGAATAAACTATTATATATGACAAACCATTGTAAAGGCATATATATATATATATATATATATAAGCCTTTACAATGGTTTGTCACTTCTTTAATGCTGCCACTATATATATATATATATATATATATATACAGTAAAACTTCGATCAACCATCACTTGTTTAACCGTGAGTTTCTGTTGTCGTCGAAAAAAAAAAAAATACGGAAAAAAAAACCCCCAGGTTTTAAGGTCTGAAATGATGGGATCACTGCTATGTTCTGTGCAAATGCCACAGATTTACCAATTACAAGCAGGAGCACCCATAGATTGCCCCTGCTTGTAATTGGTAAATCCAAAAACAATGTGGTTTCAAAAATTTAAGTATGAACGCATTGCCTGTGAACTATAATGCAGAAAAAAGTGCTTAGATGGACCAAAAAAAAATATTTTTTTTCTTTTCAGAATTGTTCCACAGTGTTTTCATGCCTCAAGTTAGCTCACATGGACGAAAAGCAATTGCCGCAGGAAGCACTGCTGTTGATGGACAATGCCCCAACACAACCCTCTGGTGAACTCAAAAGTGATGATGGCAAAATACGTTGCTTTCTCCTAGCGAATACAACTCCACTCATCCAGCCTATGGACCAGGGCATAATTGGAAATATGAAGTGATATCACAGAAAAGCTTTTATCGAAGGCATGCTTTCATCTGATGATGCCATGACTTCAAAGACTTTTGGAAGAGATGTGCGACATAAAGGACACTATTTTCAATGTCGCCACTGCCTGGGCTGACCTTATATTGAAGTTTACATTGATTGTTTTGTGCAAAATTAAATACAATAAGTATATATTATTCACTATTAAAGGATTTTATTTTCATTTTCGTCCCAAGCCCGAAGTGAAAAATCACGTTACTATACATGTTTATTAAGAGATTTCTGTTAACCGTCACTGCCCTGGTCCGGATGGTGACGGTTAACTGAAATTTTACTGTATGTCTAAAACACATTCCTAGGGAACCATGGTAACCGAAGTAAACATCCTGAAAGTGATTGTCGAGGCCCACAAATCATTGTTACCAAAAAGTTTTTCGTACATTTCAGGCCTTGCTTTGGCAAACTTTTAAAGTAGCCTATTGTTCAATACGGGTCCTGTTTGATATTTAAGAAAAATTTGGCAACAACAGATCTAAAATTGTAGATTTGTATAAAGAACAGACACAGACAGAAAATCAATTATATATATATAGATTTCATTGCGTACTTTCTCAACAGGCAAGTGAACTTATTACTGCATGTAGTGGAAAATAAATGTAGGTTTAGGCCATATGTAGTATTTTTTGTATAAGTATAATCTTCATAATTTATTGTTGTATTTAAATTTTGTTTTTGTTTTTTCTCCCAGCCCGATCAGGCAAAAATTTCAATTGACAACAAATTGAATTTTTTTTAAAAATTACATCGATACAATATATAATTTTCCAGAGAAGCTAAACTTTAGGACTTTTTTAAACCGTTCTATATAATGACCTCCCAATATAACACCACTCGCCATGGAAGTAAGGGGGTCGTTATAACGAGTGTTGACTGTAAGTGCTTAGTTTGAGTTTAGGTCTGTCAGGAACTTCACACAAACTCCTGTTTTTTTTTTTTTCAGATTTGAGACGCTTTTTCCTTTAGTCCATCAAAACTCACAACAGTTAGAGATAGGACAGAGTTTTATGCTCCACTTTGGACTTGCCTATCACCCACTTTTGTTAAGCAGATTAGGTGAAGTTCACCCTGTATGTTCAAATTAAGAACAAACTTGCGGAGATTAATGGAAAAAAATTGTTTCAACCCACAACATAAAATTATACTCACAGCTCAGCCAAGACGGTCAATTCATGATAAGTCCTTTGCAGAAGAAACTCTATGAGTCTAGACAGGTTTATCGTGCCCCCACCTGCAGACTGCTGGGGCATGACTTGCGACACCTGCATGCCTGCAACAGGCGTTTGCCGTCCTTCAATAGGTCTGGGAACCATACCGATGACAGAGCTCAGTTACATGATCATACTTGAATTAGGAAAAATCCTGTAAAATACAAAACATCAGGCACTGAAAAAAATTACACAAGAGAGAAAATCGAAATCGTTAAAGAGGGCATTCAGGGGTCTGTCCAGCCGGAATTTGGGTCCGGAAAACGGACCCTTCACAAAATTCCGGGGCTAAAAAACGGACCCTTCACAAAATTCCGGGGCTAAAAAACGGACCCTTCACAAAATTCCGGGGCTAAAAAAAGGATGTTTCACAAAATTTGGAGGATAATAAACGGATCCATCACAAAATTCCAGAAAACGAACCCTTCATGAAAATTACGTCGTAAAAAACGAACTTTTGCGACTGCTGTGCGACAAAATTCTTATCAGTTATGACCCTAGTCGTAATAGAAAGCCATTGATCTTTTTTTTAAGCATGCATTGTTGGCCCAACACCACCACCCCCTCCCCCATAGATGAGTAATCTTATCTATAGAAGTTGTTGGTTGGATACCGGAAAACATGACCTTGAAAAGGCGATCGGAGAAAGCGTGACCTTGAGAGAGCTTTCCTTGTTTCTAGTCTTCTGGTTAGGACATCCCGCTGGTTGACCACGGATTGACTGCGTCCGATATTTTATCGCACAACCTATGCCATTATACAAACGCTTTAGCCCCGCACTTCTCCTCAAATGGTCTTTGAATCACAACCTCTTGTTAGTCGTAAAATCGGCGTAGTTGGTGCTTATTGTAGAATATTTTGTGCACGTTTTTTTTCCTGTATTGCGCTTTCATTTTTGAAAATTTAATATGAAGCGTGGTCGACCAACAACAGGTGGAAATTCAAGGAATAGTGATTTCTACACTAAAAAAATACGGCCAACTGACGTTCGGGGATGCAGCTCCATAACATCGTTTTTTAAACGAGGATCTGAAAACGTCACCAAAAAGACGTCAGATACAGATAATTCCAATTGTGCTAACCCGGAAAAAATTACTGAAACATTGCTTCCTTCATCGGTTTCGAACCACGCTGTCGAAACCTTGGAAACGGCGCGATACATTACCGATTTATCGGAGGCGCCGAAAGACATTACCGATTTATCAGAAGCGCTGAAAGACATTTCGGATTCTTCGAAAGACATTGCCGATTCGTCGGAAGCGGCGGAAGAGATGACCGATTTATCAAAGGGGCGGAAGACAATTCCGTTTCTTCGAAAGACATTACCGATTCGTCGAAAGCGGTGGAAGACATTGCTGATTTATCGGAAGCGCTGAAAGATGCTACGAATTCGTCGGTAGAGCCGGATTTTCAGAAAATTTCATCTACAGAAGCTAGAAAAATGGGTCCAAAAGTACCGAATTTGTTGAACATCGCACGTTTTGAGAAGCTTCACAGTTGGCTATGTCACAGCATTTTTGCATCTGGCTTTCTTTGCAAAATATGTTCTACATTTTTTGATAAGGGACCCTGGATTGACCAAGGCGTGCAATTTGGTGATCACCCAACACGATGTGTCAACAAGCATATATATAGCCAGAAACACAAACAAGCTGTGAGTGCATCAAAAACTAGGAAAATGATAATAAAAATGAAATAAAATAGGAAAATGAGGTTGCTGTTTAATTAGTATTACTTTCACTGCTATTTTGAACGTTTTCACAAAAATAAGGTACATTTTCACAAAAATAAGGTACATTTTCACAAAAACAGGACCCTGTGCAAAAAGTCTGGACAGACCCCTGGCATTGTTATATAGGATCTTTATTCCGATTAAAACAGCGTTTGGTTCAAGTTTTGCAGTTGATTCTTATAACAGGGGTCTGTCCAAACTTCTTTCCTGTAGAGTCCATTTTCATGAAAATCTTTCCTTATTTTTGTGAAAACGGTCATTAATTTTATGAGAAATTTTGTCGAAAGTGGAAGAATATAGTTAAATTATCACACAACAAAAGGAAAGGCTAAATTTATGGTTCCATTAATTTGCAATACTTTTCCATTATAACCATTCGTGCATTTTTTTTTTACACCAAATAGGCGCATTTTGGCTTGATTCTTTCGGCATGCTTTGGGGTGTGATATTAGGCTTTGTTGTCGCAATGTTCTAACTGCACACCTTCAGCACAATACTAGGTTTGTCGATGCAAACCTAGGCAATGAGGCTTCTTGGACGAACATTATGATATAATATTCAATAGAATTTATCGGAATATCTCAGAATGTAAACGATAACCTGCACCGCTGAAATTAATGTTGTATCGATAATACACCTTTGGCTGAATTTTCATCTCCATGTTAATAATAACAGAGTTCCGTTCTATCAAGCAACACCTTCACAACACAGATAAGTTATGTTGTTATGGAAAAAACCACTGTTTTAACTGAAGAGTAAAGAAAATGTGGTTGAGTGAGAGAACCAAACTGACTCCAAGAAAACTCGCCAGGAAAGAAGCTGAGCTAAACTGGCAGTGCAAATTTGCCAAGGCAAAAAAAAAAAATAGTGCCAATCAGTTCGAGAAGCGGTAGCCAAAACAAAAAATACACCAAATGGATGGTTATAACAGAAAAGTACCTATTTTACGAAGGGTTCGGAAAACTGACACAAATTTCGACTGGACAGAATCCTGTATAAGGTGTTATTACTGCCGAGATGTGACAAATGGTATTTACAGACTTTAAATGAAAATTATTCACATTATATCAAAAGTAATATTGATATTTAAGTGGGTTTGAATAAAGAGCATCAGACCCATACACTGAAGTCAAAGTGTGCATCATGGCTTCTAGGGACATCACCACCCTATTTCAAAGACAAGCAGTCGATATTGGTGCGTGCCTGTTCAGCGATTTGAAATGGGTCTTTATTAAGGTATGCGAGAGAACAGCGGGATGACAAAAATCACTGCTGTAAGTTGTCTGTCAAAACTGTTAGACATTTCAATGGTTCTGATGTTTACAAACACTGCAAAACGCTGACATGAACTGAATCATGATTATGCTGACCCCTCTTTATTGGAGCGGTTCTAGGAACTGACAAAAGCAGCACTGTCTCGTCTTTAACCAAGAGATCACAATCTAGCAATAGATGATATGCTGGCAGAATGCTCCAGAACTTTCTTGGAATATTACAGTAATATTTCACATTCTGATTCTATTTCTGAAGAAGAATTTTTGGATTTTATGGAATTTAATCTTACGAATAAAATACCATTCTTGCCGAAATTTTCTATATCGGATATTCATAAATGCAGTAATTAGTTATTATTTTCAGCATTTTGGCACAACAGGATTGTACAATTGTATATTGAACAGAGAAAATTCATTATGATATCGGTAAATTCTCAGTATGCAGTATCATTATGATGGTCTGCCTGCTCTCTGCGAAGACACTTTTTCAAATGGGAAAACGACTCACATTTGTGCCTTGAAGCTTCATATAAATAACTGCAAAAAAACCTATTAAAAAACAAATTGACTCGCTAGTATATAGGCCATTATTTGTTAGGGTTATATACCAGCGGGAGAGTAGGAATGATGTAGGAACAATATTCGAAAATGAGCCGAGGAGGAGGATGTATCGGACATAATACTGTTTTGGCATAGTTGAAAATTTTGTGACAAAAAAGTTGAACTGTATATTGGGAATTCATTAAAATGACTGCCATTTTTTCTATAGAATTGGGTACACACACCATGCTGAGGTTATTGGGACTGGCGAGATGGTAAAATACCGTATTTTAACATGCATAAGGAAATTTCTGATTTTTTTGGGCTCAAAATTTAAAAAAACATTTTCATCGAAGATATCATTTTTGTTTCAAATTAAATCATAAACAAAAAGTATGTTATACCAGCTTATTGTTAGTGGTGATTGTTTTATGTATGCACCATTGCTTTCTGCACATGTAACTTGCTGTATTACAAGTAAAAATTTGAGTTTCGTGGAATTGAGCACTTTGTTAATAATAATTATCTATGATATCAATATAAAATAACCCCCCCCCCCTTTATTCATGGGACCCAGTTTTTGACAAAAAAGGGGGGTTCCTTATACAAGTTAAAATATGATATATTGCCAAAAAGTGGGAGGGGGAATTAGTAAGAATGATGCCAATTTAGGAAACAGCCAATTTATATCAAATCATTGAATGGTACCACCATTTTGGTAAGTGTTCCTGACTTTTTTAACATGTGTCGAACATGTAGGTAAACCGGGGTTTCCCAAAATAAGCAGTATCAAGGTAGATACGGTGTGCTTAGTTTTAGTTGTAAATTCGGAGGGGAAAATAGCTAAGGTTAGGTAAGACATCAAAATATCTAATGTACCAAACAGACACCGCAGTTAATTCAAAGCTGAAGCATATCCAATAACTTTTTCTCCCGACATTTTGCCACGAATGGTCATAGTAATGGATTAGCATCACAGGGGGACTCGGATTTAAACCCCAAAATGAATTAAGTTAAGGGTAAGTTTGAGTTGGGGGCGATGGAACAAAAGTTTAAGAAACTATGAGGCAAATGTACAAACCCCCAATGCCAAGCACGGGAAGGAAGTTTAGTGAGTTAAAGAACTAGGGTCATGGCTCCCACAAGAGTAGGGCTGACCAGCCCTAGATGATCCTAATCATCTTCTTTCACATTAAAAATTCACTATAGGGTGGTGTGGTATATAGTCTGGCTTGGGGAGCCTGCCAAAGAACCTAGCAAACATAGACCTATAGAATGGTTCACTAAAGATCCCAGCCTGTGGGGCCCTGTTGCAGGATATCGGGGGGAGGGGCATTCCTGGCGTCTAAGCTAGTTTTAGAACCTTTATATGCTAAAAAATGTTCTTGAGACAGAGGCGTTGGACCCATGGCCCCCGCATCCTGTATCAGGGCCCCCAGGCTGGGATCCTTTGCGGGCCTCTTGGCCAGACTTTTAACGGGCCCCTTCTATAGTTAACTTATAGCGTGAAAAAGCAAAAAAATGATGATAACCGTTCCGGGCCCTGTCAGCCCCTCTTATGTAGGGGCCATGGTTGGACCCATGGGCTGATCTAGCACTCGCTGTTGGGAGGGGTGATTTTACAAATTGCTAAAAATTAGACGCTGTGAATAGGGTGAGCATAATTTGTCCTACATTTTCCGGGATACTTTTTCCCGTCCCGATTACTTTGGAAAAAATTTCCCGGTTTTTCCCTTTTTTTTTAGTCGAAGTTTCTTGAATTTGGTCTAAAAACATTGGTACAAGTAATTTTCAACAGATTGATTGAATGCAATACTGTATTATCATGTAGAAGATCCGATACTTTCATGAATTATCACATTTCGTTTTGAGGGGGGGGGGAAGAGAAATCACCCTTCCCTAAAGATCCGAGCCTGGTTGGATTACAGGTTGAGACACCACTAGCGAAGCATCTACAGTGAACCCGCTTATAACGTTTTATTAATAAACCATCAAGAAAAAAACGTTGCAAGCGAGAAAAACGCTTTGAACGGGAAATTTCGATAAGAATTATTGAAAGTTGGTGCCATGAAAATGAGTTGTACTAAGCGGGGGAACGTTATAAGCGGGATCCACTGTATTCCCTACCAAACACTAAATGGTTGCGTTTACTTCCGTGCCATCTAATAACATTAATAACAATAACAACAAAACTGCACCATTTCGATAAACTAATCAATCAGTTATATATCAATATATAAAATAAATATTAAATTGAAATAAACAAACTTATTTACTTGCATAATCAGTCGCGTAGGGTAAGATAATAAACACAAACATGGAAGAAATGAATGACGAAGTGCCTGTTGGGTATCTAGGATAGTTTTCTGAAATTTAACTTCTTCTAACAAGGCTTTTCGAATAGACGTCATAATCATCATCAGCATTACTCCTGAGCACTTATAGCTCGGTGCTCTTGAGGGACATACACCGGATGTAGAACTCCTTAATACAAGAAGGCGATATAACAATATGAAGGCGTCTTAACCGGATGATCCCTCATAAAAAGTGAATTTTTCCACACTCCACTTTATAGTAATGTGCTGCCATCTAATCTCAAATTTAAAAGTGACACATGTGGTGATAATGAAGTTTAAAGTAAAAAAATCTATATTCTTTATTCGGCTCAGTTCCTTATACAAAAAGCTCATGAACTGAACTGGAAATTCAA